>NC_072478.1:15690458-15998564 GCF_027574615.1 Eptesicus fuscus
GCCATCTAGAATAGTAAAAAGGGGAATACCTAAGGAGTATTTCTTTATAAGAACCTCTATCCTGAATTTAGCTTATCATATCAGCACCACCATGCCAACCTGGCCCCATCAGACATGTCCTTATTAAGCACTAAGAGGAAATGTGGGGGTGCCAAGCAAAGTACATGCTAACGCATTTCATGATTATGTAATCTTTATTCCTAAATTCCTCAATAGATAGTTAAAAATCTAAGTGTGTGCATAAAGACAAGAAAATTATCTTAATGCGGATAATAACTCACAGAGATAAAAATTAGGTTGAGAAGTCAAAGCACTTTAAGGATAAATTTAGAGAAGATACATTTTTGTTGCTAGAAAAGGAAAAGCATGAAGCATCCCAGTAAAGATATTCCAAAGGCATCTCACAGTTATCAGATGAATTTGATTGACATTTATAAGAAGACTTGAGGTATAAGAGCTCAATTATAATGCAACTCTCTTTGAAGTTTCTACTTTCTATCCCCGCCCCCCCCCCATCTCCCTCTCCTAAAGGACCTCATCAGTCATTCCTCTGCTCTCTAAGACTGATAGACACAATTATTAACTCAGGCAGCTTCTGCAGAGTGCCAAGAAATAAGTTAAACTAATGAAAATAAAATTTAAAAAAATAGTTCTATGAGGGGGAGAAAATCAATATTGTTATCTAAAATAGAGATAGTGAACTGTATAGCCCAATTTCTCCTCCGGAAATAAAGCAAGAAAGGAGGCCTGAGCTAAAACTACACTGCCTGAAAGTGAAAATGTTCCTTTGTAACTCTTCCCCTGGCTCCCACCTTTCACTACAGCTCTTCACCCATCAACCCCGTGCCGAGCTCAGCTCTATTGCAGGTGGTATCTGCTATTTTGCTGTCATCCCTCAGCATGTTTAATTCAGATGTTAGCCTGGAAATTCACTGTGACCAGTCAAATGGAACTTTGGCTACTGAGCACTGACCCATATGCTTCTAGTTCATATACTGTAGTTTCCTGATGAGGCCATGCAGAGATCGGATGGCTCCAAGAACAAGGAAACTGAGGGCCGCGCCTCCTATCCTTGTCTTCTTCTTAGAATGAACTCAGAGCCCAGGGGAGGTACTACTTACCTTTCCCTCACACCTGTATCTTTCTACTCTGAAACTCTTCCTGTCTCAGATGAACTCCTTTGGAGGAGAAAAGGGGGTGGGGAAGTTGCTGCGCTAGAAGAAGCCTAATATGAAGGGGGGTGGGGGGGTGAGACTGAGAGGGATTAATTTCAAGTCTACTTAAAAATGACTCCTCCATGCATTTACAGCCAGTAAAAGCATGCTGGTTAAAATCCAACTTAATTCCTTCATCACTTAAGTGTCCATTTAAATCAAAGAGTAAGAATTAGAGGGGCCTAAGAAACATTTGAGTGTGGCCCAAACTCCTCTTTTAGAGCTGAGGAAGATAAACCCCAAGAGGTGACACTGACTAGCCCAGGAATTTAGGGTCCTGAACCTCTCAGAAAGCCTAGCAAGAACTTACACTCTGGTCCTAACTGGTTTGGCTCAGTGGATAGAGAATCGGACTGTGGACTGAAGGGTCCCAGGTTCGATTCCTGGTCAAGGGCATGTACCTTGGTTGCGGCACATCCCCAGTAGGGGGTGTGCAGGAGGCAGCTGATGGATCTCATCAGCTCTCTTTATCTAACTCTCTATCCCTCTCCCTTCCTCTCTATAAAAAATCAATAAAATATATTTTTTTAAAAAAAAAAAAAAACTTACTCTCTGGAGGACACATATCTGTGTTTGTTTTGTGGTAGAAGTAACACTACTCGATGGTTACTTTCTGAAATAAGAATGTGGATCTTGTTCCTCCCATCTTCCTGAATAGTGGCAACCACTCAAGGGGAACGTGCCACCACACGAGATGTTCAGCTTTAGTGGAATCGACACTGTTTTCCACCTAACAAACATGTTCTTTCACACAGTTCAGTACTGAAATAAACTCCCACAAAAGTCAGGACAAACTCGACTATCACTTGAACCACAGCGCACGGGCCACCTGAGAGGACATCCAAGCAGCGCCACCAGCGCTTCCATTGCACCAGCGAGGAGAAAAGAAGACGCGGGCTCCTTTTATGACTTGCTTCGGTTGCTTTTTCTTTCCCCCCCCCCCCCCTCTGTATTTTATCACTTAAGAAAAAGCACAGCAGCAAGTTCTGTGTTGACTTCAGTACGACCAAACAGCCCATCGTTTTTACTTGCCGTTTTCTGAGAGCCGAAGGAAGGTTCAAGTTAAGCAGGCTGCCTCTACTGCGGGCAGGTCTCCGGCTGAGCGCGGGTTCCTCCCACCCCCGCCCGCGCCCCCGTCGCAAGAAGGCAATTCGCATCTGGCCTCCAGCGCCCTAAGCTCCGGGGCAGCGACTAGGTTCATCCGCGGCCGCCTCCCGGCGGCGCCAAAAGTGGGGCTCAGCTGAGACGACAGTCAGGATAACCAATGGAAACCTGGCAACCCCCAAGCCCACGCTTTCAGGGGATTTGGTGGGCGCTCTGAAAAGCCAAGCGCACCAGAGCCGCAGCTGGAGGGGTTCCCTTGCGCCCTTGGGGAAAGCAAGATGCGTCGCCCCCAGTCCTCCGCGCCTCGCATCTCCGGTCCCCCACGCCCACCCCGACGCAGAGTGAGCGTGCCCTGTGCTCCTAGGATGCAGAAAACCATTCCCCCCGCCTTGGGCCGGCTTCTCCAAAGGGGCCACCTTCTGCCCGCGCTCCCACAGGCGGGGGCCGAGCCGCAGCCGAGGCCACGCCGGGGTCACCTTGGCCCGCGCGCCTTCCATTCCAGGGCCCCCGCCTCCCGAGCGGGGATGTGACTGCTGGTCACCGCCATCTGAGCCCTTCCTCCCGCCCCCCTCGTCCCGCCTCTCACACTCCCCTGTCCTTCCCGGCTGAGCCGGGCGCCCGGGAACCGGCCCCGGCGGGAGCGGAGGGGACAGCGCGGGAACCGGGAGGGCGGGAACTGCGAGCTGCCCCGGCAAGATCGGAGGGAGAACTCCCTTCCAGCCTCTCCCGGATCCCGCCCCGGTGACTTCTCCGAGCGGCGCTCGGGCGAAGAGAGTCCTCGGTGCGCATCCGCATCCCCACCCGCCCTCCTCCTCCCCATCCTCCCGAGCGTGGAGGTGGCCCCTGAGCCGAGCCTGCAGGTGGAGGGGAGTCTGCGCGCAAAACTTACTGGCGGCGGCCACCCCTCCGCGGGAGGCGGTCAGACTCTGGAGCCAGACGCCCAGAGCCACCAGGAGCAGCGCTTTGCTCTCCATCTGAGTTTGTTCCTCCGCGGGAACTACCGGGCACGGTCGGGAGAGGACAGACGGACGGACCCGGAGCCGGAGGCGGGAGTAGGCTGGAGCTTGGGTTCTGAGCGGGTCAAGTCGCCTTTTAAAGGGGAGAGCCAGGCAGCTAGAAGGGGCAGGTTTCCTCGGAGGAAGAGGAATCGAGTCTGACACTGTTTCCACTCCACGGCTGCTTAAGAGACTGGAAATATGCAAATAAACCTCAGCACCTATTGGCTATAAAATCATAAGTTGGGGGGAGGGCCTTAAATGCACTTCCAAATGTTTGAGCAAACTGTGATGAAGAGCAAGCCTGCCAGCCAGAAGAGGGTGAAAGAGCAGGAGGGATTTGTGAATTCCCTCTTCGCTTCTCCTAAGGGATCTGGCTCTCCGGGGGCCCCCAGCACAAGCACCAAACACAGGTTTATACGGATTTATGTTAAATACTCCACAATCACCAGTTTCCCAAGGAGGGGGAGTTAAGCTGTTAAACTACATTTGGTCCAGACTTAACCCCACTCCTCTTTTGAGGGATCCTGTTTGTAACTCGAAGGGTTTATTTCCCCCAAAATTCTCCTGGACCATGTCAGTTTAGGGAACCATAAACACACACTGTTCTGTAGCTTGTGCTTGAACAATCTGACATTTTAATATTGGCAAAACGTAGTAGCTGATGTGGTGAAGGAAAGACCTCTTACTGGAACTAGTTTCTAATTTTTCCCTCACGCAGATTATACCCAAACCCATCAAAGAATGCAAGTATACCATTTTATCCTCAGAGGCAGAATATCAGAGTCAAAAAACCTAAAGCTATATTGTTATGCAAAGTGAAGAAGCCAGTCACAAAAGACAGATGTTGTAAAATATCCACAAATAGGCAACTCTTCTAGACCGAAAGTAGATTAGTGGTTGCCTGGAGCTGGGGAATAGGGAAGGGGAGTATGGAGAAGTTTGGGGGGTGGGGGTGGGGAGGGAGTAGTGATGAAAATGTTTTAAGTTACATTATGGTCATGGTTGTACAACTTGGTAAATACACTAAAAAAAAAAAAAAAATTGACTTGGCCCTGACCGGTTTGGCTCAGTAGATAGAGCTTAGGCCTGTGGACTGAAGGGTCCCAGGTTCGATTCCGGTCAAGGGCATGTACATTGGTTGCGGGCGCATCCCCAGTAGGAGGTGTGCAGGAGGTAGCTGAGTGATGTTTCTCTCTCATTGATGTTTCTAACTCTCTATCCCTCTCCCTTCCTCTCTGTAGAATATCAATAAAATATATATTTTTTTAAATTGACTTGCACACTTTAAATCATTGAACTTTGTGGTATGTAAATTATATCCAAATAAGGCTATTAGCAAAGATGTATTGAGATATGCAGTTAAAATAATAAGAATAATGAAAAATAAATAAAAACAAAAAATAATAAGAATAATGAAATCACATTGGAAATTATATTTTTTTGTCAAAATGCCCAGAATGCTATCAAATATCTTTTTAAGTGTAAAGGATTTGCATTAGCCAGAAAGGACAATTACCTCTATACTCTCCACTTAATATCTGAGAAACAATCTCAAAAATCAAAACCTCTAATTCACTATCTTATATTGGATTCTCTCTCTCTCTCTCTCTCTCTCTCACTCTCACACACACACACACACACACAATCTACATTTGTATGTTAGGAGGATAAAATGCCATATTATTTAAACTAGGCTCAGATTTAAAGTTTACCTCAAAAATGAAATACACCTGCCAAAACCGGTTTGGCTCAGTGGATAGAGCGTCGGCCTGCGGACTGAAAGGTCCCGGGTTCGATTCCGGTCAAGTGCATGTACCTTGGTTGCGGACACATCCCCAGTGGGGGGTGTGCAGGAGGCAGCTGATCAATATTTCTCACCCATCAATGTTTCTCACTCTCTATCCCTATCCCTTCCTCTGTAAAAAAATCAATAAAATATATTAAAAAATAAATAAATAAATAAATAAATAAATAAAAAATGAAATACACCTGATACTACCCAAATCATTCAAAGTGTGCTATCCAGAAGACTAGGTTTCTATTTTTAAGTTGATACATTAAATGGCACAACACAATATATTGTCTTGTATTGAGATTATTAACCAATATATTGTACACATTCATTCTATCCTGCAAAGTATGTGGAGGAATTATGAAACTTGCCAAAAATTAAATCCTTTAGAAGAATTTTAAAAGTGAAGAACAACCATGCAAGGGGTGAATAACTGTGATGTGGCAGTCCTCCAAAAGTTATATAGTAAATTTGATTTTTTTTTTTAAATGACACGAGGTTAGTACAACTGTATTGCATGTACTCACGCATAAATGACATATAAACGGAAGTGCAAATGCCTACTATCTTATATAGAATACTCATGCAGCCTATTTTCACACCTAATTTTTTTAATCATTTGCTAATACAACCAAACCAATCTGTTCTTCTGTGCCTTTCAAAGAACTACAAGAAGATTGCTAAAGGGAAGTCTGATGCTTATAATATGTGTTTAAAATGATTTTCCAGGTTAACAGGTAACAAAATTAAAGATTCTGAGTAATTCTTTTTTTAAATATGAAACTGGTTCTGGTGTGGCCTGTAGTGTTACACTCTATGTCCATTAAGGTTGCAGAGATTTCCAAGAAAAATTAACTCAGTAGCTCAGCTTGCTAGGAAAGCGACAGGTTGGCTCTAATCCCGAGTCCGGTGGTGGGCAGGTGGGTGTGGCGGCAACGCGCTCTCCTGATTGGCTGCTCTCTGGGTGACCAGGTGCCAGGGTTCTAGTACTGAGGCTCATATGACCTCCAGGCTCCCGCTGCCAGGGCGGTAGCCAGGCGCCTCCACCAAACCTCAGCCAGGTTATTTGATCCCCTATAGCGCGAGGCTCCACGGTTTCCGTAATTGACTTTTCCCCTGTAACAGACTTAAAAAGCTTCAGATTAAAAGAAGCTAAACTTTTCATAAACGTTTAACAAACCAGTACACATGGCAGGACACTTGTTCCTGGTATAAGTTTAAAATGATGTAAGTAACAAGTTAAAGGGGCATACCTAAAGAAATGACCAAAAAATCCAGAACTTCACATGTAGGGAAAGTGTATCAATCAATCTATCTATCTATCTATCTATTATTTAGATAGCAGGCCTGCTATTTGCACACACTGGGCACTTTTCCTACCTTTCTACATTTAGTCATTACCAAAACATCCCAAACTTAGTAATATTACCGTTGTACAGATGAAGGAAGATAAAGTGCAAGCAATATTAAATAGCAGTAACCACAAATCATAAAGTGTTTTCTTGTATGGTGATCCCGAGAAAGAAGGAACGTGTATTTGATGTGTTCTATTTTAATGTTGCTGTAATCCAAAGCAGAAAGGTCTGGAAAGATGGTTTTTGTATATGCATGGTTCAGTACAGATTCTATTTTGTGGCTTTTTTGCTAAATTATGATGAAATGTCTGGGCTCTAAAAGAGCATCAGGCCCTAGCTGGTTTGGCTCAGTGGATAGAGCATCGGCCTGTGGACTGAAGGGTCCCGGGTCGATTCCAGTCAAAGGCACATGCCTGGGTTGCAGGCTCATGCCTGGGGGGCATGCAGGAGGCAGCCAATCAATGATTCTCTCTCATCATTGATGTTTCTATCTCTTCTTCTCCCTTCCTCTCTGAAATTAATAAAAATATATTTTTAAAAAATTAAAGAGCATCAGTGCTTCTGAAGTGGATCTGGTGTCTATCACAAAAATTATATGGAATGTAGAAAAAAGTATGGCTAAAACAAATAAAATTTGCCAATACAAAATCATAAATATAAAAAAATATGTTCAGATCTACTGACTTTTAATTTTAAAAAACCAAGGTATTCACTAAACTTTGTCATAAAAGACTTTTCCACTGATACCCACCCATATCCCAGCTGAACTGTAGACAGGGAGGAGCGACGGCTGCATCTGGACAGGGACGGGGTGTGACAGTGAGGGGAGGATGAGGGCGAGGTCATAGCTCTGGGACCTGGTGCCTGAGGCTGCAGCTGTTCCTACGGGCAGTTCAGTGGAGATGCTGGTATTGCAGACCTCTTCTTTGATTCCTTACCAACAAAGCTACTTTGAAGAAACACCAAGTAGCAGTTCAAGGAAAAATTAACCCAGACAGAATATAGTTCTCCATTGGTAACGATGGGTGTCATAGTCTGGAAAAGTTGAAATACAAATAAATGTTATATTTAGCCACTTTGTTACTGTCTCCTTCCTTCACCAAGTTTGAGTAAAGGGATCAGGGTTATGGTCTTGGATTTGGAGGTGAAGGAATTGTGGGGTGGGAAGAGAATTGTTTCAAATGATAAAAATGTGGTGTTAAATAATCCAGGCATATTTTAAGAATTTTAGTTTTCTTGGTTTGGGAATATTCACCCCCTTCTTTCTTCCAAAAACAAAAGAAAATAAACACACACAAAAAGAGAGAGAGAGAGAAAGAAATACTTTAATATCAGCATTAACTGACTAAGAAAATTGACTAAGTGCCCTGGCTGGTTTGGCTCAGTGGATGGGGCATCGGCCTGCGGACCGAAGGGTCTCAGGTTCAATTCTGGCCAAGGGCATATGCACGGGTTGTGGTCTCAATCCCCAGTAGGGGGCGTGCAGGAGGCAGCTGATTGATGGTTCTCTCCCATCATTGATGTTTCTGTCTCTCTATCCCTCTTCCTTCCTCTCTGAAATCAATAAAGAAATATATTTTTAAAAAATTGACTAAAGTTAAGAGGAATAAAAGACTTTTTTTTAAAAAAAAAGAGTGAATTTTTTTTTTAAATGTCAATGTATTGCCATGACCTGTGCTGGAACAAGGTGTAATAGTGAGAGGGGGTGCCAGAGAAACAGATGCTGACAGGGGAGCTGCACAGGCCGAGGGGGGAAGGATGCAGGCCTTCCCTAGAAGACAGCTCAGACAAGCTGAAAAAATGTCCCACAAATTACTCACTGGATTTATCAGCTATGTTTGCTTATAAGTAGTTTCTTTCCCCTTTCACACACACACAACTCAAAACTTAAATGCACGCAAGAAATCGAAGGAAGACTTTCTATGAGACCTAGGTGATGACTTGAATATGCAATACCACGCGTGGATGTTGCTGAGGGCTTCACATCCGGAGATAACCTCAGACAAATCATCGAAGCCGGAGAGACTGACCATGAGCTGAGCCTGACTCCGGCACAGATATGTTTGAAGTGCCCCCTGCTGACTTCCTGGTGACACTGTAACATCTCAAAAAAGCCATTGGAAGAGGCCGGAAACAATTGACTTGAGTAATCATTAAGCTCTTGTATTTTTATTGGAGTTTTTCTTGTTTGTTTTGTCAAATTATATGTAACCATGAAGGAAGAAGCTATTGCTCTTCTCACCTCTGCGGTTACTTCCCACAGCATCCAAAAGTTAGTAGGTTCTTAGTTAATAATTGTTGGGTGAATGAATAACCCTGAGTAAAAGACGGTCCAGTGCTAAATGGGGGAAAAATAAGGGTATTTTTTTATTTTAAATTTTCACTAGCTTTAGTCATTATGAAACTTGAATGTGTGTGCGTATACACACACACACACACACACACACACACACACACACACACACACACATATCCTCCTTGCCATAATCTAGTCTACTTAGACCAAATCTAACTGGTTAGGGAAATGGAGGACAATTTCATTTAACTCGGACTTTTTGCTGGCCTCATATATTTCTCTTCCTTTTAATTAACTCTTTTGTTAAAAAATATACTCTTGCCCAAAATAAATCCATAAAAGACAAAATTTCAAGCAGTACAAAAGTGTGTGCAAGCAAACAAACACCCTCCTCTAGTGTCTCTCCAGGAGCAGTAAGTTTCCTTTCTTGTGTATTTCCTATAAAAGTCTATGCGTTTACAAGCATAAATGTGTACTAGTATTCATCCACACATTTACAGTGATGTCAGCATACCATTAGCACTGTTGTGCGATTCATTTTTTTCACCTAATAATGTGCCTTCGAGATGAGCCCATGCAGAGGGCCCCTTTTTCTTCCTTTTTAAGCCATCTAAGAGTCTCCTCTGTGGTTGTGCCATCATTTTTTAAGCCAGACACCGATTAATAGTTATTTAGGCCTTTTGGTAATATAAACCATGTTGTAATGAGCAAAGACAAAATTCTTTGAAATTATTAATTCAAAAAGTATAAATATTTACCATTTTCATAAGCAAATCCACTAGGTTCACTAATGAACATGCATAAATTTACATTTCTACCTACAGTGTAGAAGAGGTGAGTGTGGACATTCTGGCCATTATTGTGTTGAGTGTGGACATTCTGGCCATATTGTGAACTATTTAATCTCTACAAACCTGGAAAGTGAAAAATGCTCTCTTGTTTTAATTTTCATTGTAAATAATAATAATAGCTAACTCATATAGTACTTGCTATGTGCCAAGCATTATTCCAAGACTTTTACGTATGTGACTAATGTAATATAAAATAGTTTTATTAAGATACAACTTACATATTACTGAAAATATCCATTTAATGTGTACAAATAAATTGATTTTGGTATGTTCACAGGACTGTGTAAATGTGATAAATTTTAGAACATTTTAATTATACCCAAAGGAGCTCTTTAGCTATCACTCTGCTCACCTCCTTCCTCCAGCCCCAGCCCTAGGCTACTTGCTGTATCTATAGATTTACCTATTCTATACATTTCGTATACATGGAATCATATAATATGTGTTTCTTCTGACTGGCTTTTTCCAATTAGCATAATGTTTTCAAGGTTCATGCATGTTGAACCATGAGTTAGTACATTCCTTTTTTTGCCAAATAATATTCCATTGTATGGCTATAACATTTTATTTACCCATTTACCAGTTGATATGTATCTGAGTTGTTACCATTTGGGGGCTACTATGAATAATGCTGCTATGAACATTTGTGTACAAGTTTTTGTGTGGACAAATATTTTTAACTACCTTGGGTATACACGGTGCAATAGAATTGCTGGGTCATATAGTAACTATGTTTAAGTCCTTGAGGAACTGCCAAGCTGTTAAGTACCTCTTTCTCTATAGTTTCCCAGATTTACCTGACAGTTTGTCATCACCTCCTTGTGTTGCAAATTAATGCTCATGTCTTGATTATCATACTCATGAAGTTGGGGATAAAATTCACTCATAGCCTCTCATGGAACAGACTGACATATCTCAAAGAGGGCTGGGGGGGAGATGGGAGGAGATTAACCAAAGAACTTATATTCATATTAGAGTGCATGAAATTCATGCACTCGGGAGGGGAGGGGGTCCCTCAGCCTGGCCTGCGCCCTCTCACAGTCCAGGAGCCCTTGGGGGATGTCCTACTGATGGCTTAGGCCTAAACTGGCAGTCAGACATCCTTAGCACTGCTGTGGAGGCGGGAGAGGCTCCTGTCACTGCCACTGCAATCGCCAGCCGTGAGCCTGGCTTCTGGCTGAGCGGAGCTCCCTAATGTGGGAGTGCACTGACCACCAGGGGGCAACTCCTATGTTAAGCATCTGCCCCCTGGTGGTCAGTGCATATCATAGCAACTGGTTTTTCCACCTTTCAGTCGATTTGTATATTAGCCTTTTATTATATAGGATATGGGTAATCAATGGACACAGACAATGGTGTGGTAAAGGCCTGGGGTGGGGCAGGGGCTGGGAGGACAGGATTAAGGGGAATTGGGGAACATCTGTAATACTGTCAACAATAAAATAAAATAAATCCACTCATAGTCTCTATCACCTTAACACCAAACATAGAGCTGGGTATCAGAGTAGATACTCAAACATCTATGTGAACAAATGAGACAAAAGAGGAAGGAAGGAAGAGGAGGGAGGAGGGTAGGGAAGAAAAGTTGGAAACGTAAAAATCGGTATATACTGCAAGGTATTTACGTTTACCTCAAAATTATTTTCTACTTTTCTTGTCAATATAGTTAAATAAATGAGCCATAATTAAAAGGATAAATGGAAACCTTTGAAGTCTTAAAGAAGTTTACATATGAATGAACATGACACTGTGGTGCTGCTATTCACAAAGTAAAGGTAAACGCCAGCAGTCAGAACCAAATCAGAAGAATCCAGATCTGAGTTGCATTGTCCTAGACATCTGTGATTATATGGTAGTTCTTTTACTTTTATTATGTGAGTTCAATATCTTATAGCAACTGATATAATTTTATAGGTGATTTTTCTCCTACTTGATATTTTAGTGTAAAACTAATTGCCATTTTTATCTTTTCTTGTCATCACTGCTAAAGTAATAGTACTATTTTATCAAAAACTTATTTATATGTTGTTTAGTAGTATCAATTCCAATACCTGCCATTCAAGATATGTAAACAGTCTAATAATAACACAATGTGTCATATATTAGCAGACTTCACAGTCATAAAGGCTAAAGCATCATACTCAGAACTGAGAATTTACCTGGACCCAGCCTGATTCTCAAAGAACCTTTGGGAAAATCAGTACACAGATTGATCTTCAGAATTACTTCTAAAACGTCTACTCTCTGACATCATGCGTCAATCGCCATTTTCCCCTCACTGCATAGAGATTTATTGACCCTTGCCCAAAATTCTACACAGCTATCTTAACTGTACTGCAAGTACCCTACCCTGGATGCACTCTTTGGGCCATTTTAAGCTACAGAAGTTCAACCCAGTTGACTTATTACCTAATAACAACGTAAGAGGAGCACAAATCTGCCAGGACCTTGAGTCTACATTATTAGAGGCTTTCTCTAGAGGCCTTGAACCCACTTTGTCTGCTTGACTGGCCAGGAGAAAAGAGACAGTCTCCTGGGCTCAGTCCTGCCTGAATGAGAGAGGCGTTTCCATCTCAGACTTCAGCTCCAGCAGCTTTACTGAGGAGTCTCAAGGAAAGCAAATCTCCTTAGAACTTGATAGAGAAAAAGACTGAGAATAGATGGTAAGGTCCACAGTGAAAGCTAGAGCTCTGGGCATATTCCTCATTGCTAGGACCCGGCCCCAGGGGTCACTTTGATCATAGCAGTCTCAGATAACCTGAGATGTAATTCTCTGTGCACTCAGCACTATAAATACCACTCTGTTATGTGCTGAAGCTGGCTTTTATCAGCTTGCTAAAGCTGATTGTTAAATCTTTAGGAGTTTTGCAAGCAGGTTAATGGCATTTGTAGCTTGAAATAAGCCACCAAGGGAGTGTTTACACCACAGAAATTGGCAAACAGTACAAACCAAGACTTTTTCCCCAAGAGACTCAACTGTCAAATATTTTCCAGTAAACCATTTATTCCTACCCTACAAAACCTGCATATAAAGCAGTGGTTCTCAACCAGGAGTGATTTTGGCCTTAAGGCAGTGTTTGGAGATATTTTGGGTTGCCATACAGTGGGTAGAAGCCAGAGATGCTGCTAACCATCTTACTACAACCCCACATAACAAATAATTCTCCAGCCCCAAATGTCAACAGTGCTGAGGTTGAGAAACCTTGGTGTGTATCTTGAGGAAGTAGAGCTTCCTGATAAGCCATACTCATTAAAACCAAAAGAAATTCCCCATGATGGAACTGACTATCCCTGTAATTACTCTCTCCTTCCCCATGAAAAGGCTCATATGGCCATCTAACAACCATTGCTAATGCTCATGTATTAAAAATTAACTTTGCAGGCACTTCACAAATAAACTCTTGCTGCTTCTCTACATCTACTCATATTGTATTTGTGTCTCATTGACTTTTTCAACCCTATTTTGGTGACATTCTGCTACCTGCACCCAATCAACCTCTACCCACCTCTCCAACTATGTTTTAAAAAATAGCTTGCCCAGCTGGCGTGGCTCAGTGATTGAGCATCAACCTATGAACCAGGAGGTCACGATTTGATTCCCGGTCAGGGCACATGCCCAGGTTGAGGACTTGAAAGATATTTTACCCAGAATAGAGTCATATATTTTCTTAACACAGATACCAATGAATTGTCCCATTGTGGCGTGTCCCCAAGGATTTATAGCCAAGGGCAAAGTACTCAATAAATGGTAGCTATTATTAGTACTATCTACGGGTCCCAGGTAGCCCTCAAGGCACTGTCTAAATCCCTAGTGTGACCATTTTTTGTTGTTGTTGTTATCTTCAGCACATCAAACATCAATTCATAGCTGCTACTGGACTACAGACCTACTTAGATCATCCTTACTTCATGAAACCTTCCTTCACACTTCCAGCCCTCAGAAGAACTATTCAAGCATGAAAAACTTTTATATATCAGGATTAGCTACATATTGTTTTATATTGTTTCAGTTATGTGTATTAATCATGTGGCCCAAGTCAGATTGTACCCTTTCTGAGGACAACAATTCTGATTTATAATTCTATATATTGCACATCTCCTCACAGGTGAACATTTAATGAAGTTTTTAATAACGTAGTGTAACCAGACAATCAATGGGTCCTGGCTGCCTGTCACTACTTGAGCCAATTAAGCAGAGACAGGGTTGAATCATACATGAGCATTTATCCCAATACTGCCAGCAGTATGGGAGAGCAGCAGGTCATCCACAAAAATCTGCTCTGCACCCCACCATAAGCCAGCTGCTTATATTGGGTAGAAGGACAAAGATTACATGGGAAGTAGGCAAAAGGGTATGCCAAATGGAGATTTGCAAAGGCCTGCAGGTATGCAAAGAACTAGGGGTCTTCAAAGGATTTCTACAACAAGGTTGTTAATCTTTCCATCATAATAGACAGCTCCCTGATGGAGAGGATGGCCGCATTTCCAGGTGAGCTCCCAGGTCCCATGTGCAACTCCCAGCCAGGTTAGAATGTGCCTTCTTTAATCAGAACAAAACAATCACAGTTAACGCATGATTAATATTTCTTACAATTATAGCTGGTCTCCAATATTCTACTTCTGTCCCTATTAAAATAACATATGTGTTATGTTGCTCTTTCGGATTGTATTTCTTGGTTTCTGATCAGCATAAACTGGATTTCTTGTTTAACAAGAATTTGCTCATTGTCACTTGATTATTATTTGCACTAAATTTCCAAGAAACTCAGCCTCAGGAATTACACAATGCCTCAGTTTCAATCACAAAACTGGCAAGAGAGAAGGGAAAGAACATTTAGCTCCTACATGGAAATAATCCTATATAATAAAAGCCTAATATGCAAATCAACCAAACGGCAGAACGACTGGTCACTATGATGTGCACTGACCACCAGGGGGTAGATGCTCAGCGCAGGAGCTGCCCCCAGCCAGCAAGCCCCAGGCCAGCCAAGGTGGATGCCAGTGTGGGGCCCTGATCACCCCACCAGTCGCCCCACAGATCGGCTATGATTGCCCGCCAGGCCTAGGGACCCTACCCATGCACGAATTTCATGCACTGGGCCTCTAGTACTATATAACTAAGATTGCAATCAACTACATTCTTGGCCTTTAGTATATCTGAGTGTAGTAAATACACTTGTAAATAAATAGGAGAATGGAATATGCAATAATAGATACAGAAATTATCTAATTATAGAGGAGTTAATTTTAAAAATCTATAGAAATGATCAGCCAGCACTCCACACCAACTTTTCCATAATAATTTCATTTTAACTATTTGAATCAGTGTCAATTCTGACAAACCCTACTGAGGAAATAAGTGCAGGTTCCTTCATTAATCTCTTTCTTATTTATTTTTCATTAATTTCTTTATTCACTATACATTTATTTAAACTGTGTGAATCATGCAAAGATGAATATAATCCATTGCCCCCTGTCCTGAGACTCTTCTTTGTTTCTGGATAGTAATATATTGACTGGAAAATCACCTGCCTTATACTGGTGTCTCTTTTCTCTCACCCTCCCCCCCAAACAAACAAGGCAATATGCTGCACTGCCACTTAGTATATGGTATTCTCAAAGTCACCCAGGAGTTTAGGAATGTGCTGCCGAGAAGCTTTTTTCAATATTTCTTCATTATCGTTTTTTGAGGATTTCTTACAGAGTTTTTTTCCTAAAGCTCCCTACCCACCACATTTCAATAGCACAAATGTACTGCTTTTCTGTTTATGTACTTTGGCCCTTTAGAGGACCACATCCCATTCTAATATCTGAGATTGTTTCCATCCCCTGAAAGCCAAGGTTTGCCCCCCTTGGAAGTGATATTGTTCCCCCTGAGAATGCATGGTCTTGAATCTAAACTACCACACAGTCTGAGGGGTGTCCCGCTGGCTCTCACATGTTGTTCCTGGGCTGAAAATGTAACTGTGCAGAAACTTCATTTCTTTAATCTAAACTTCTCTCCTTTTTTTCCTTTTTGATTCAAACTAGCCTTGTCCAGCCCAGGAGCACCCTCACTCACTCATCTCCCTCTCCCTTGCACGTCCACTCATCTAATCATTAAGCCCTCAGGACAATTCAGTTCTGGCCAGCATCAAGTAATCTTAGGAACAAAGCTTTAGATCTGTTGACCACAAACTAAAGATAGCATCTAGGCCTCCGTTGTGTTTCAGCTCCAGACCTAGAAAAGCAGAACAACCCCACTGACCACACACTTGTGAAACCAGACAAAATGATGCCATGGCTGACACGGACCAGATGAATGACCAACAACCCCCAACCCTAGCACCGACTAACCAATAGAGACCCTGACCCCAACCACAACACTAAATCCCTTAGTCACTGAGTTTAATGATTTCCCCTCCCCCCTATATAACCCATCCGCTAGACAGTTATATTGGGGGGAAAATAAACTCATAAAAATTCTTTACAGGTTTGAATTTTTTTTATGTTAACACTAGAGGCCCGATGCATGAAATCTGTGCAAGAGTAGGCCTTCCTTCCCCCAGCTACCAGCACCGGCTTCCCTCCGGCACCCGGGACCCGGGCTTCTCTCGCAGCCATGGCTTCCTCCGGTCTAATTAGCATATTATGCTTTTATTACTATAGATAGGCCAGAGTGATCAGACATTACCTGGGGGATGGTGGAAGATGCGGGAACCTGATCTTATATCTGGGGTAATTAGATATCAAGGATAGGGATTATGGCTGAACTGATTTAGCAGGATTCTTGCTAAAACTGTGCTCTACAGAACATGCCCAACGATGGAGCCTAGTAGGAAAAGGGCTCAGAGGAACCTGATGAGTTTGGTGGAGAGAATCTTGGTCAGGGCCTTTCTTGGGGGAATAGAAGCCAACAGAACTTTTGGTCGCTGAGCAGGTTGGTGTGATAAACTAGCATCATGGCCTTTTCTCCAAATGGGACACGTAGTAAGTACTGGAGTGACACGGGAGACTGGGGAACCTGGCAAGCAAACACCATCTTCTGGTGTCTCATAGTGTTAACCAGAAAAATGTTCTAAGATGTTTTAAATTAAATTACAGGGAGCTGGAGCGTGAAAGAGGCTGGGGTCCACCTGACAAAAGACTGCTCATATTTCTGAATGTATGTTGGAACTTTGAATCAACATCCAGACATCTGCTAACTGACCACTAAATAGGCCACTGCACCCTGCATGTGCATGAACTTTCAGAACCGCTGCCTCTATCTGATCAAAAGTGGTAAATATTTCTTCTTTACAGCCTGGGCTCCTATCCTAGAATCCCGCCCCCCTATACCCCAACTCCACCCCTTTCACATTATTCCATCCCCATTATCTACAGTCAGTGTAAATTCTTTCAAATCAACTTACATCTTTTTTCCCCAAAACACAATGTATAAAAAGCGCTCCTCGACTCCAGGATAGCAGACAGGTTGCTTTTTCCACTTAGCGTTGCTGCTGGTGGTTTAGATTTCATGCCCCCCAACTGGTCCTTTATGGTCCAATAAACCTTTTCTTTTAAAAAGCTTTTAGCCTTAAGTTATTTGTTTAAGAGTGCTTAGGAGACAAAGCCTCCCAGCAAAACACAGCAGAGGTCTTCACCTCAAGATACTTTCCAGATTTTGCATCTTTTGAACTGGAAGAGAAGAAAAGGAAGCAAAACACTTCTGATAGGTGAAACTTATGGGACTGAGGACAGAAGAGATCTGTCAGGCTCTCAATCAAGTGTGGAGAGGTGCCATGCCCCAGGAGAAGACTGAGCTGGAAAGGCAGAGTAACAGCCTCCATCTACTAGTACCTAGGAGACAATTTCTTGTCTCACACATGTGGCTAGCCTCTCTGTCAAGGCATCTGCTAGATTTTGAAGTTGCCTAAAGAGCTAAGCTCAAATGTCCAAAAGAAATCTGCCAGACTCTCAATTAAGAATTTGAAAAGGCAGTGTCTAAGGAACATGCAACAAACTAGGGGGACTGGCTCTAACTAAAAATGTACCCTACCCCAACTCAGTTGTTTACAGGATCCAGTTAGCAGAGGAATGGTAAAGCCTCTTGGGGATGCTTAACTTGTCTTCAGTTTCTATGGATCTCTTGTAAAAATGTCCTGTACGTAATAACTTGTGGGAATTCCAACAGGCAGCAAAGTGTGACCAACAATCAAAAAATGAAAACATGCAAAAAATAATAATAATAAAGAAAAAATAATAAATAAGTAAGTAAAAACATGCAATGAAAGTACAGACCCAGATGATCCAAATGTTGGTATTAGCAGATAAATATCTGTCATAATTATGTTAAGAAGAACAGTAGGAAAAGACGCACAAAACTGATGAAAAGATGTAGAACTTAACAGGACTATAAACTATTAAAAAAATCAAATGTACATTTTAGAACTTAAAATGTTTAAAGTTAAGAACTCATTGTATAAATTTAACAGCAGTTAGATATGACAGATGACAGATTTAGTGAATTTAAACACAAGACAATAGAAAATATCAAAGCTGAAAAAATAAAAACAACAGATCAGATTATAAAATATATGTGTTTGTACAGTCTAAAAGCAAAGAGGAAATCTCAAATACAGCCAGGGGAAAATAAGACATGTTATCCTCAAAAAGCAATAGTAAGACTAAAGGCTGAATTTTCAAGAGAAATTATGGAAGAGCAAAGAAAATAGAAGGATCATTAAAGTGCTGAGAAAAAAAGGCAAAAAGAAAGTTGTAAAGGGCGGGGAGTGGGAACCACTATAATTGCCTATCAAGCTATTAGTCTGACTAAATGGAGATATGAGCCCTATCCGGTTTGGCTCAGTGGATAGAGCGTCAGCCCGCGGACTTAAGGGTCCAAGGTTGGATTCCAGTCAAGGGCATGTACCTTGGTTGCGGGCACATACCAGTGGGGAGTGTGCAGGAGGCAGCTGATCGATGTTTCTCTCTCATTGATGTTTCTAACTCTCTATCCTTCTCCCTTCCTTTCTGTAAAAATATCAATAAAATATATTTTTAAATAAATAAATTAATAAATAAATGGAGATATGAGTAAGTAACAAAAAGAAAGCAAGCAAGAAAGAAAGATGGCATAAATAAATGAACGAGCGAAAAAACAGAGGTAAGTGCTGCTTGACCCTTAGGCCAAGGGATAGATTTACATTTAACTGTAGAAGTATTGGTTAAATGGACTGGACCCCACCATGTGCCACTCCAGATTCATTTATCCTCACCTCTATCTTCCCCAACTCTGTGACCCCAGCTTCACTCATTTGCCCTTTTTTCTGGCCAGAGCAGTCCTTGAAATGGCTTGTGCTGCTGTAGTAATAAAAGTAGCGAAAAGGAGAGCTCACCATACCTGTGCTCTGGTTGTACTGGGCCTATGGGGTAGATGGAAATCCCAGTAGATCCTTGGAGGAACCACGTAACACAATCCAGAACTGTGGAGGATGTGCAATGTGCTGCTGGGAAGACTTTGATCAATGGGAGAGGAAAACAGGAAGGAACAGCAGGTAAATTGTTCACTTTTCCTCCCTCCACCAACTGGCTATTCCTGGATGTGGTGGTTTTATATCATTCTCAGGAGACATCCTGCAAGGCCAAACAACCCATTTGGCCATTCCTATCATGCATTCCTTGTATTTGCTTTTCCTCTTTCCCTGCTTCACTTCCTCTTTTGCCCCTTATTCATTTTTCCCTGACATTGTATTGCTGAAGTATGGTAGCAACCATACTTAGGTAAAAACTGCTGTTTGAATTTTAACCCTGCTATTCTGGCTTCTGCACCCACTTACTTGCTTAAACAATAGGGTAGTTACCTGAGCTTCCAGACTGAGACCTGGAAACTCACAAAGGTAATTTTCCTGTGCCTGTGGACCAGAACTACAGGAGATTGATTCCCACTGACTCAGTAGCTCCAGGAGTGGAAACTGTAGATAACCTTTAGAGATTACTAACTCTGCTTGATTCTGCTTCTGTAAAAAATTGCTTTCGCAAGATAGGGCCACATTCCTATGTCCAGCAGGATGTGGCTGGGAATGGCCCTGCGGGCCGTTCCCAGCATTTAGAATTTAGAATTTAGAACAAAGGAAAATTTTTGTGGTTTGGACCTTTAAAAGGACTGCCTACACCTGGAACGGCGCGGTCGTGAGGGTGGACTCCACCTGCGTGTGGTGCTCTCGCGGCCATCCTGGCCAGCTCAATAAATCCTTGCCTGCTTTTTTAATCAATCAGCAGCCTCCAGTGGTCTTATTCTGACTCCAGGGTTCGACCCCACAACAATTGCCACCTCCCAATAAAGGGATAGCACATAAGCCTTTGGCTCAAGCATTGTATTATGGAGAGCCTAACATACAGCATCAGGGAATTTGCCCATAAATCTGCATTCATAGCCACAGAGGTTAGTAGTTTTATATTCATTTATTAAAAGATGAGCCAAGACGAAACCGGTTTGGCTCAGTGGATAGAGCGTCCGTCGGCCTGCGGACTGAAGAGTTCCAGGTTCGATTCCGGTCAAGGGCATGTACATTGGTTGCGGGCACATCCCCGGTAGGGGGTGTGCAGGAGGCAGCTGGTCGATGTTTCTCTCTCATTGATGTTTCTAGCTCTCTGTCCCTCTCACTTCCTCTCTGTAAAAAATCAATAAAATATATTAATAAATAAATAAATAAATAAATAAATAAATAAATAAATAAAAAGATGAGCCAAGAAAATTTCATTTTCTAGGTTTCCTACTTCTTAAATCTGAACTATTAGCAGAAACAGTACAAAATGTTTGAGACTTGAATCACCTTTCTAGCCTGTTTCTTTTAATAATGCAGATCATTATTAAAAGGCATTGTTTGTGATAAATTATTAAATCTATTTAATGCCTCATGAGGAAAGTCCTCTTCATTTTCATAAGAGATGAGAAATTACATAACTCCTAAATCGCTGTATTTAGAACAATACTTTTTCACTGAATGTCCTGAATGCTTAAGAGGGCAACTTTCCCATTGGATGATAGCCAAGATCAATAGCTTTCCGCCAGATTAAGTATAGATTTAACTGAAGTAAATAATCTTTTCAAGAACTTTGACTATCATTCTACAGAAGCAGGAGGAAGAGAAGTAATGAGGGTCAGAAACAGATATTTAAGTGAGGTGGTGGTACATCCTGAATCTTTAGTGACCAAGTAGTGGGATCAGTCAAAGAATAACATATGAGCATAAGATGGGCAAATTCACATAATTTTTTTTCTGTTTCAGTCAAGCTTTTCACATATAAACTTAGTTAGTAGTACTTCAGTATAAAATTTCTTTCCAAAAGGATCTATTTTCTCCTATGTCAGTGAAACAGGTTGAGATCGTGAGAAATGAGAATATCTGATACCTAGCAACAAGGCTAATTAGCATCCACCTCTCAGAGCAGTATAAGTAGTTAGGTCTGTACTTCCTTGAATATATAATCAGAATGAATTGTTATTATTATTATTACTGCTGTTGCTTATTTTGTTGTTGTTGTTGTTGCTTATTTTTTTACAGACTAATCTCTGCATTAAAGTTATTCATTCATTCATTCATCTATTTATTTTTGACCAACCAGGTTCTCTACTTTTGGTGAAAGCACCCCAAATTTTGACCACCACCCCAATATCAGCCCATGATTAAAGAGTAGGGTTAATCCCCACTTCTAGATCTCGAAGTGGATATGGTACCCATGTCTAACCAGTTAGTATGTTCCATCCCATTGGCCAAAGTGCTATTTTCAGGACTGGATATGTGACCCAAATCAAGCTAATGATTGTAAAGTTTGAGTGGCTGAGAAAGAGAAAAGCCCACCTGAACAAACCCACCATAGTGGACACCAAACCAATAAATTGCAAGAGTGCAAGTCCTGGTCTCAATTTTTAGCCCTAGAGTTTGGCTTTGGATATTTCAATTTTATGAGTCAATAGATTCCATTTCATTGTTGTAGCAGACACTCTCAGCCGGTTTCTGTCACTTGTATTCCAAAGAGTCCTGACAACATAGAAATTGGTCTTGGAGATGGGAAATTACATATAATAGAATCTAAAATGTAGACTATGCTGAGTTGATGTGCTGTGGAGGGAAGTGACTATCCCTTTGTCCCTGAGATGGAAAGTTGGAAACTCTTATCATGGTGATAGAAAAGCAGTTGTTTAAAGTATTGTCTGTGTATCTTTGTACTCCAAATCTGTTTCTACCAAATCTGAAATCTTAGGGAAATTGATAGAAAAAAAAGAAAGTCAGGGTGTGTTTGCTACTTGCAACCCTCAGGAATTTCCTGCAATAAAAACAACTACAGTTGAAGCTAGGATATTTAAAAGCAGAGATGATAGATTAGATAGATAGATAGATAGATAGATAGATAGATAGATAGATAGATAGATAGATAATATGAATGTACATCTTTGCTAAGAGAGATGTTTTTGCACAGTCAGCAAACTAAAATAGGTATTTCTTATTGATAGGTTGGAAAAGTCAAAATATTTGTTTAAATTTGGTGGCAGCAAAGATGGAGGCTGTGTTAAAAGTGACAGATAAGAATAGGACTGCTCTGGCCAGGTGACTCAGTTGGTGGGAGTGATGTGTATGGGATTCCCAGTCAGGGCACATATCCAGGTTTTGGGCTTCATCTGCAGTAGGAACTGAGGAACTGATCGATGTTTCTCTCTCTCTCTCTCTCTCTCTCTCTCTCTCTCTCTCTCTCTCTCTCTCTCTCTTTCTCTCTCTCTCTCTCTCTGGTAAGAATTTAAAAAGAAAGAATGGGACCAAGAAGGAGCTGGAAACTCAAAATCACCTCACCTTATTAGAGTAACAAGTTTCTCCTATTGTGAAGAGAAATATAGTGGAGTACATTCTGGGGCAAAGGGAACATTTAAATTGATTCCATAGTTTTGGATGGAAGATGAAAGTAAACTAAAGAGAATGAGCAAGGGTCTATGGACTATTGGAAGAAAAGTCCCAAGGATGCCATCTATATTCAAAAACTAGATTTTCTCACAGACATTTAGTGAGTAGGTACAAGGTAGGTATGAGTAGAATCTGCAGTGGCCTTGAGCAGGGTGAGGAGGTAGTCCCTGAATGAGGGAAGACTGGAACAAGGTGTGAAGCCCAAGCAGGAAGAGAAGGGAGTAGTGTGGCCTGGTGTAGGGTGTAGGAGCTTCTGCACAGGAACCATGGTGGCAATGGGAATATTAGTCAGGCACAGGGGATTGATCATATAAGTAAATGTATGTTAATAGAAGCCACTGTAAAAGAAGGAAATTACAAGTTTGGGAAGAGAAAACTAAAATGAACCCTGTGTTGCTGGGATGGGCATTGGACATGTCTGTGTGAACTCACGGTTTTTACTACCTATTGGTAGATATAAAAATAAACACAATCTGTATGTGGACATGTATATATATTCATACACAGATTTCCTAATATTTTTTTTCTGAAAGGATCTGGGAGCAATGATATCACAGTAGCAATTTGTGTACTCAGTGCTCAGACTATGGCTTCTAAAAGGAATGAGCACTCCTTGGAGAAAAAGATGATTAATTCAGGGCTGCAGCAGAAATGTACAAAATTAGCCTGGGATAATTTCTTGTGCCAGAATGTAAGAAAGCATGTCAAGAGTGAGAGAGCCCTAACCGGTTTGGCTCAGTGGATAGAGCGTCGGCCTGCGGACTCAAGGGTCCCAGGTTTGATTCCGGTCAAGGGCATGTACATTGGTTATGGGCACATCCCCAGTAGAGGGTGTGCAGGAGGCAGCTGATTGATGTTTCTCTCTCATCGATGTTTCTAACTCTCTATCCCTCTCCCTTCCTCTCTGTAAAAAATCAATAAAATATATTTTTTAAAAATAAAGTGAGAGAGATAATGTAAAAGGACATGAAAGCCGACTTGAAGGGACTCCCATTAGCCAAGTCTAGGACAAGTTGAGTATCAACATAAATTACCAAATACCAGATTAAAACCGGTGAATAAAATAAGCAGTATTAATATAAATAAGTTAAGTTTGGTGAGAAAAGAATATTTACAGAATTATAGAGTAACTTCCCACAAAGCACACATTACTTAAAAAGGAAAAAGACAGTTTATAGTGGAGAAGTTGACAGACACATAGTAATTGACTAAATGTTGGGCAAATCTTAAATCATATGTCTCTTGGTAGCATGCAATGAGAATTAGACTCATGCCTGTGATATATCTACCATGGGTTTTCTATGTTTGATAGTTTTCAAAATAAATTGGGGATATCATCAAGATGGTAAAATAGGAAGCTCCTGAGTCTCCCTGCTCTCACAGACATACCAGATAAACAGCTACACATGAATCAATTCATCTGAGAGATATCCATAAACTAGTTGAGACTCACTGGGAGACTAAGAAAATACCCATATTGAAATGGATAGGAAAGACTGCGCGTCACTCTGACTGCAAACCCCACGCCTGCCACGTCACATTGCAAATCAGGAGGGAACCTGCAGCTCCCAGCAGCTCCCTGAGGGATGAAGAGCTTGGACAACGCATTTGTTGCCCCAACTTTTATGGTTGCCATCCAAGGAACTGGCTTCTGGCTCACCTATATCTGGGAGCTGACGGGCCTGGCATTCACTAGTCCCCAAGGACCACTGATATCCAAGAAGTGGTTTGTTTGTGTTTTCAATTACAGTTGACATTCAATATTACATTAGTTTCAGGTGTGCAGCATAGTGGTTAGACATTTATATAACTTACAAAGTGATCCCGCTGTTAAGTCTAGGACCCACCTGCACCCTACATAGTTATTACAATATTGTTGACTATATTCTCTGTGCTGTACTTTACATCCCCGTGACTGATTTTTAACTGCCAATTTGTACTTGTTAATCCCTTCTCCTTTTTCACCCAGCACCCCGACCCATCACTGACCACCTGACAAGCCCTCAGTAAATATTGGTTGATCATAGTATTTCTGTGCAATATTTGAATGGGAATTGAGGGGAAATGTTGCACTTTGCCTGTATGCCGATGTACTCTGAAATTACTTGTGGTTTATGAGAACTGAAAGTCACTAGCTACCAAGCATAAAGATTTATTCTTTTTTATTAATTTCATTTTGTTAAGGAAAACGAGGTACAATGAACCATTACTATTTCATGCTGCTGAGAAGGTAAGGTTCAAGTCCTTATTTTTCTATTTACAATGTGGGGTGGGGGTGGTCATTTACCTACTCAATCTAAGCCTTTCGGTTGCTTCATCTCTAAAAATGAAATAATAATATCTGCTCTGCCTCCCCTACAGGGGTGTTGTTTTGAAATGAAGAGCGTGATACACATGTTGGGCTTCAGGGATTCCTTATAGCTTCTTGATGTTGCTTCCTTCTAAGGTTTGACATAGTAGTATTTTGAAATGTTATATTGCTCCCCAGGAGTAAACTTGCAAAACTAATGATGAAAAATAATAACAAGAAATAAATTGCACATCGCGCTTACTTAAATTAATGGTGTTTCCGAAACCATACTGACGTCTAAGTGGAAAGTGAATTCCACTTATAATTGTTCTGGCTCAGTTTGTACTATGGCAACATAAGAGCTTGTCCTAATGCCCAGAATTTTACCTTTCAAAAGTCACAGTTCTAAGAAGTGCACCAGGAAATGGCTTTGGAATCCAGAGCCCAGGGCCACTTCTCTGTGTGGGAATTTGCCAATGAATTTGTCAGGAAGACAAAGCATCGTGTTCAGCAGCCTCCACCCCAGGGTCCTTAAATGAAGTGATTTCTGTGCGCGAATTTCCTGGAGCCTGAAGGTTTATGGGAGAGCTGTCTCTCCTGCTCTGATCCTTTCTGTGTCACCTTAGGAGACGCCTTGGCTTATATTTTCTTTAAGATGCTCTGAGGGCATCTGCTTGAATGGTATCTGAGAATGTGAAGACTTCCCAAGGATTTGAAAACCATTTGATGACCACTAACATTTGCCTCCGCATTTTTTATTAGTTAGTTAGTTAGTTAGTTAGTTAGTTAGTTAGTTAGTTAGTTTTGGCAGCTTAATTTCTCATGGCCAGTGGACTGGATCTAGGTAAGAGGTGGCATTGCCTGGATTGAACTCTGTACCAGGATACTGTAGGCATAAAGGCTGTGGTTGGACATGTCGCAATATTGCTCCTCCTCCCTCTTTTGCTTTCCCTTGCAGACTAACTAGTAAAGACAAATAATCCAAACACTAAATTCCTAGAACGAACTCAACCAGGAGAGCACAGCTGGGAGGTTTTTCCTAGATAGCAGAACTATACTCCAATCCCAAATCAAATCTTTTATTTGTCTATCTCATAGATTCTTGTTGAGTGCTTATGTATCTTCTAAAACTAAATATCTCTTAAATCACCTTTAAAAAGAGAGAGAACATGTTTGGAGAAGAAGAAATTATTTTTTTCTATTTTAATGTTTTTCATTTTAAATATGGTGTCATTTTTAAAAAGTGAAGAATAACTGTAGTAGATGGAAACAATGTATTTTCAAGTTTTCTTCTTTTGTTTCTATAAAGCAGAGTTTGCATTGAATGGAGATATGTAGATCTGTTTGGGAGGCAGTAAAAATTTTTGGCTGTTGTTTTGTGTTTTGACTTTCTGTTCTTAGATTTTTTTCAAAGAGCACTCAGATTTAGTTGTTGTTTTTGCTGTACCTGTGGAATCATTCTGTGTTTTGAAATATTTCATTGTGAAAATGTGTGCCTGCAGAGATTTAATCAGATAGAATTCATTTTCCCAAATTCTACAAATTTGGGTTGATTTCTTTTAATGGTTGACATTTTTTTTTTTTTGTCTGAAAATCTGCTAACAACCGGCCATGTTTTGACTTAAGATAGAAGATTGGATAAATGATCTTGTGAGGTCAATGGGGATCAATCCATGTTTTGGGAAGATATGCTATAGAAAGAAGAAAAGAGTACCTGCTCTTATATTTACATTTGACTTCCCAGGTATCAGTTAGCAGATACTAGTATATATCTATTAAAGAGAGAGAGTGGAAGGGTGGGGGAGAAACAGACAGAGAGAAATACATTAGTTGGATGCCTCCCACATGTGCCCTGACCAAGGCAGGGGTTGAACCTGAGACCCTTCATTCTGTGGGCCGATGCTCTATCCACTGAGCAAACCGGGCTAGGGCCAGATATATTATTTTTGTGGTATTGTTTGGTTTTTCAGTTGGGAGTTAAAAGAATTCTTTCAGTAGCATAGTAGCTTAAGATTTTTAGTTTGTCTTCATTACACCAAGAGTATAAAGAACTTATTCAGATGAGTTGTCTACATAACACCAAATATCTGGATATTTGAAAACCTACCAATAGCTTGGTAATATTTTCCAGTTTTTAATCAGACACAGTACTGTGTATGAACCCAATATAGGAATCCTGCTGTATAAAGGTGATTCATTGAGAAACATGATATGTCATCACACATTTTATTTTGCATGACTGCAATCCTGGATACTATGCTTTCTTTATATACTTTGTCACTGTTTACATCATCATTACATAATTGCCAGAGAGAGAGAGAGAAAGATAAGAAGTCTGGAGGAAATCTATATAATAAAAGCCTAAGCAACCCTTACAGCGGAACGACCAGAATGACCGGTGGCTATGACGCAGACTGAGCAGGCAGGCAGGAGAACAGTTAGGGGCAATGAGGCAGGCAGGCAGGCGAGTGGTTAGGGGTGATCAGGCAGGCAGGCAGGCGAGTGGTTAGGAGCCAGCAGTCCCAGATTGCGAGAGGGTACAGGCCAGGCTGAGCCTCCCTCCCCCACCGCCAGTACACAAATTTCATACACGGAGCCTCTAGTTTCAAAATAACAGTAAAGTAACTGAATCAATTCTGACTAAGCTATTGGTTAAGTTTTATAAGTAGACCTCTTTGTGCCATCCCAGAGTTCTAATTACTTTCCCAGGTGCCTATTTTCCTGCCCTCCCGGACTGAAAACACATGTATGGAGAAAGCCACCCTTTTTGAAGACTCAAAAGCCTTTGACCATCTGTTTCTATTCCCACTGCCTAACCTTCTTTTTGGCACCTATTGAATTCTTCAGTTCAATTATTGACTACTTCAGCTCCAAACTTTCCGTTTTGTTCTTTTTTATGTTTTCTATCTCTTTGTTAAATTTGACATCTTTTTCTTGTATTGCTCTCCTATCATTAATTGTTTATCTGTGTTCTCTTGTAGCTCTCTGATCATTTTGAGAACAATTATTTTGAATGATTTGTCAGTTGATTTTCTATCTCCGTCTCTTTGGGGCCGGTTACTGGAGGTTACAGTATTCCTTTAATGGAGTCATGCTTCTGAGTCTCTCTGATTCCTATAGCCTCGTGTAGGTGGCTGCACATTTGAAGAAGCAGTCATCTCTTCCAGACTTTATAGAATGACTTTGGTAAGAAAGATTTCCACCTATATGCGGGGGGCACACTGGAGTGTGATGTGTCCCTGGGTCTAGTGGTTCAGGGTGCCGAGTGAGAGATGTGTGGCGTCACGGGGCTGGGGTAGAGGGCATGATGTCTCTTCACCTCAGGCCACTGGGAGCACAGCATCGACAACTGTGTAATCCTTGGCAAGTGCTACTGAGTGTCGACAGTGGTTCCAACAGCTATCAGGTTCCTGAGCTGTGCCTCCAGGTTCAGTGGTCGGGGACAGCAGCGGGTGGCCAGAGCTGGTGATATACATACAATTGGCTATGGGGGCCAGCTTCATGTGCCTGTGTAGAGGTAGGGGCCAGTTGCAGGCACACATATGTAGTTGTTGGGGCCAAGATAGACAGCTGCTGGAGTACTGGTAGTTTGGAGGCCCTGTCTGTCGGCACATACTACATTGCTTGCTGGGTCTCAGTCCAGATTCAAAAGTGACCTGCTTTCCAGACAAACCTGCAGTGCAGCAGGGTGAGGGTGTTGGACTGATGGCATGCATGTGCTCGGCTGTAGGGACTACAGCTCAGGGGACCACAGTGGGGCAGGCCAGTGACAGGAGACAGAGCCTTCTCTGGGCCCACAGAGGCTTTGGTAGGCATGGCTGCCAGGTGTGCCCTTCTGTGACTGCAGAATCTTCCCCAGGTGTGCACACACAGTGAAAGGCTAGTGAGAGGTGTCAGGCTGGCGGTGTGCACTTGCACAGCTGGAGGGGCTAGACCCTAGCACACACAGAGCTGTGGAGTCAGCTTGGGGTTCTCAACTGGTATTTTACCATCGCAAAGCCTCCAAGGCCTGGGGTGGCTGCTGATGCAATCCCTGGGTTCCAAAGGTGGAAGGAGGGTACGGGGTGGGACTCAGATGGCTGGAGTCAGTGAAATGAATACCCATCGGGAAAGCTGCCAAAATCTGCAGGGAGTTTATGGCAACTGTGCTGGCCATTTGTTTCCTCCTTATTGTTGAAAGCAGCTGGTTTGTCTGTAAAGCAGGTCACTGTGAACCTCAATCACTTCCGTGCATGGCTGCTATGGGAACCACCACTTTTCTTTATTGTTCTAGGCATCTCTGCACGTCTCAGCGTTGCCGACCTGGGTAGGGTGAAATTGAAGTGGAACCTTCATGCAGTGCCCCGGAAGGCGAGGGAAGCTAGTTGTTCACCCCACTCTTCCTTTTCTGGTGAGGGAAACTTTTTCTAGCTGGGGAGTTCTCTCTTGGCAATAAGCAATGCCAGTTTGGGGGATGAGATGATGCAGGGAAAATAAAGCTGTATTCCTTCTCTTCTTATGTGGTTATTCTCAGGGGTTTTTTATCCACTGTGTGGCCGAAGTTTCTTAAATGGAATCCAGTGCTCTCCCAGAGCGGTTTTTGTTCATTGAGAGCTGTCTAATTGTTGATCTTTGTGGGAGGACAGAGGCTGGGGTCTCCTATGCACCATCTTGATGATGTCACGTTGGCCTCAGTAAATGCTGATGAACGTACAGATGCAGTTCTTACCACAACCCATGGTTGTCATGTTATCATTGACAATATTTCACAAAAGTGCAAACAGCCTCTAAATGGTCAGGATCTGCTCTGTCCCATGCCTGGAAGTGTATATTTCTGATGATATAGACCTTGTTTTACTGTGTCCTCTAGCTGACTATGAGTGACACAACTTTTTATTTGGAGATTGTGTGCCACTTCTTTCAGGTCCAGAAATATACACTTCTAAGTAGAAAGGGTGGCCACCAGCTGACCTCACAGTGCACACAAAGGGCACGCAACCTCTAGGATTTGCTCAGTGATTTATGTGGGCCATTTCCATTGGCACCTGGGGTGGGGAGCTACTTTATTTACTTCAGAGTTTTGTTGAGTCTCAAATAAGACAATGTGTGTGAACACTCTTTAAAAATTATAGAACACTGCCAAAACCAGTTTGGCTCAGTGGATAGAGCGTCAGCCTGCGGAATGAAAGGTCCCAGGTTCGATTCTGGTCAAGGGCATGTACCTTGGTTGCGGGCACATCCCCAGTAGGGGTTGTGCAGGAGGCAGCTGATCGATGATTCTCTATCATCGATGTTTCTAACTCTCTGTCCCTCTCTCTTCCTCTCTGTAAAAAAATAAAAAAAAAAAATTATAGAACACTATAGAAAATAGCATCTATACTAATAAAAAAGTAATATGCTAATTAGACCAGACATCTTCCAGATGTTCTTCTGGACATCCTTCTGGACAAAGCCATGGTGGTGGGAGCTGAGGCAGAGGCAGTTAGGGGCAATCAGGCCAGCAAAGGAGAGCAGTTAGGGGGATCAGGCCGGCAGGCAGAGTGGTTAGGAGCAATCAGGCAGGCAGGCAGGTGAGCAGTTAGGAGCCAGTGGTCCCGGAATGCGAGAGGCGTGTCCGACTGCTGGGATCGGGCCTAAACCGGCAGTCAGACATCCCCCAAGGGGCCGTATTATAGAGGGTGCAGGCCAGGCTGAGGGACACCCCCCCTTGCATGAATTTCATGCACCAGGCCTCTAGTCTATAATAATAAAAGTGTAATATGCTAATTAGACCAGACAGCCGAATGACCTTGTCATTCTAGACATCCTTCCAGATGAAACCGCGGCAGTGGGGGCTGAGGCAGAGGTGGTTAGGGGCAATCAGGCAGGCAGGCAGAGTGGTTAGGGGTGATCAGGCCAGCGATTAGAAGCCAGCGGTCCCACAGTGCACACAAAGGGTACGCAACCTCTAGAATTTGCCCAATGATTTATGTGGGCCATTTCCATTGGGTAATATGCTAATTAGACCAGACATCTTCTGGATGTCCTTCTGGAAAAAGCCATGGTGGCGGGGGCTGAGGTAGAGGCAGTTAGGGGCAATCAGGCCAGCAGAGGAGAGTAGTTAGGGGCGATCAGGCTGGCAGGGGAGAGCAGTTAGGGGTGATCAGGCCAACAGGCGAGCAGTTAGGGGTGATCAGGCCAGCAGGGGATAGCAGTTAGGGGGCCGAGGCAGAGGTGATTAGGGGCAATCAGGCAAGCAGGTGAGTGATTAGGGGTGATCAGGCCAGTGGTTAGGAGCCAGCGGTCCCAGATTGTGAGAGGGATGTCCAACTGCCAGTTTAGGCCCAATCCCACGGGAAACTGTCAATCAGGCATCTCCTGAGGGGTCCCAGATTGAGAGAGAGTGCAGGCCGGGCTGAGGGATTCCACCCCCCACCCCTCACCCCCATCCCCCCGTGCACGAATTTCTTGCACCGGGCCTCTAGTATTATTAATAATGCTAAATAAATTGTTAGGTAAATTTATCCTTATGAATCTATGCTGTCACTACTCAAAGTGTGGATTAAGTGTGTGTTATCAAATCTTGCTACATACTGGGCTAGGCAATTCTCTGATTTCTTTGTCTCTTAAAGAATTGAACTTTGTACATTTCCATGTTTTATAGTATTTTACTCCAGTAAACATTTACCCCTTTACTTTTCTGTTTAAGGATTTCCTGGTTTTGTGTAGTTGCTTCACGTGACTGTTAATTTTGTTTTACATTTTGGAAGAAGAGTACATATTGGGCAATTTGTCCCTTTTATTTAACCTTTTCTAACACTATTGAGAAACTATAAGAAATTGTTTTTTGATAGTTCTCACTTTTCATAATGACTCAAGTTCTATGGGGCAAGATTTTTCTATTTTAAAATAAGTCTTTATCTTACTCAATTCACATGGGTTGCTGTTTGTCCTGATTGGCCAGACACTGGAAAACTGTAAAAGACATTTTCACAATGGCTCGGCATTTCAAAATTCATGCAGATATTGAAAACTATGAATTTTCCAGACACTCCGAATTTCAGAACAGAATTTTATTTAAAATGTTTAATGCATTAGCTATTGATATGATATCTAGTTCATTCTAAAATCTATGCGAACATTTGTGTGCCTCTCATGTTGCAGGCGAGAAACCAAAGTCCAACACGGACTGACGCGTTAAAGGTCATGCCCTTGGGTGGGAAGAGAACCTGAAGCTCCTGCCTGACTTTCCCTGCGTCATACTGCCTACCTTGCAGTAATCTGGAGCCTTTTGCTGCAGAAAGCTGCCAACCTCAATTCCTGCTGGACTCCGTCCTTGAGTACGTACCCAATCACACTGTCTCTTAGGGGATTTGATGATGCGAGAATTTCTGCATCTTGTATTCATGGCCACTTATGGTCTAGTGTCATGTTGGCTCCAGAAAGTTTCAAAGATTAGTGCAGTGTGTGTAGTTCTGACCTGGACATCTGAAATATACTTGAAGAAGATAGAAATTATTCTATTTGTTTTTCAAAAAAGTTACAACTTCAGTGGATTTAATGTCATTTTTTCTTATCATTACTAATAAAAGAACCCTCATCACTTTAGATTGTTTTGACAACAATGTTCAGATCTCAGATCACAAAATTATCTGAGAAATACCGTTAGACATGATAAGTATAAAAATAGTCTTCCTTTGTAAAATTAATTACTCACAGTGACTTTATTCATTAATTGCCCTAAAATCTTGCCCTCAGTAGGAACCTCCATGTTCACAAAGGAAAAGAGACATGGAAAGAAAGCTGACTGGGAGTAGAAGCAAAGCATGGCTCTCCCCTCTTACCCTACATAATGTTTTGTATTTGTAAATCTTTAAGTCAAATTTTTCATACCTTTGGAGAAATCATTGAGCATTTTTTATTTGGGACCTTTGCTAAATTCGGTTAAAGATAATTTTAGAAAGACTTTGTCCTCCGATATAAGCCACCCTTGTTCTAGTGGGCACCTGGTCCATCTCTGGGCATCAGTGACTATCTGAAATGTTTTCTAATGCTGAGTCCAAATCTGTTTTCCTACTGTTATTTCTTGAGGCTGCAATGAGGTAGAGTATGACTCAGTTTAAAAAGGAATGTTCTAAGAGAGTTACTTAAAGATAAAAGTGGTAGAAATAGAAGAAATTATTCCTAAATCCCTTAGGATGTTTAAGTGGTTGAAAAATCACTTATCAGAGATGTTGTAGAGTATTATACGGTAGTGGGACCACGTCATTGCTCAGCTTCTAGCATGAAAACTGATTCTACAAACATCTGTTCTTTTCGCCACATCTCTAAAACATTTCATCTGTAATTTCAGAGAATCATAGAAATCATTCTACCTCCATAGAAATGGTTTCTGCCTTGTGTTTAAAATCCATTTATCTTGCTTCATTTGTTTAATCAAACTCATCTCAAGTTTTTGTTCATCGCATTTGGATAAGTGAAAATAATGTATATCAGAACCTCTTGAAAAAATTTGATTATGCAAAATCTAAGGTGCTATAAAGCTCTGTCAAGTCAGAATCCTTGAATAGTACCACAAAACTTTATTTCAACAATTTTTAATGGACATTTGTCTAAATTCTATTTATGCAATGGTTACAGTACTTACAGTTAAACATATTTGTACTTAACTATCTTTTTATTTTTCAGTTTACTGGAGATTTCACATTTTCTGCATGACTCATGTTTATTGTTAAAACTATTAATTGGAGTATTGAGCTGTAATACAATTATGCTTTCAGGGCTAGAAGACTGTGTGTGTGTGTGTGTGTGTGTGTGTGTGTGTGTGTGTGTGTGTGTGTAGAGTTCCTGCTTTTCCCTGTATCCTCCATCCCCAATAGCTGTCACAGTGACTTATCTATAGCAATATTTATATATTTTCCAATTTGTTGTGGCTTGGAAATAGGAGATATAAGCTTATTAGAACAAAGTGTCAAGCAAGGATACATAAATTCTGAGACACTAAGATATAAAATACATCGACTTTCATGCCTGGTTCTTATGTAATGTTTATTTTTGCAGCTCCAGGTGCTTAAAAATTAACTTCTAGTTCTCTCTTGTATTGTGAAGAGGAGGGCTGAAGTGGTGAGCTACTTGAAATAATGTGAAATCTAGAACGTATTGCTCTACTAGTATTATTCACCACATTGCTTCTCTGACCCTCACAATGACAGCGGCATCTCCGGCAGTACGTGCTGCCTTTGGAGGGGCCCAACAGGTACCTGGAGAGCAGCATTATTTTGCTCCTCCTATCAAAAGAGGAGCCACGCCAGGGCATGATTCTAAACCAGATATCTTGGCTATTTTTATTAGTTCTTGATAATCATCTCATTTAGTGAATATTATTTCACGGAAAACTGTAAAAAACGCTAGATTCAAAGAAGTCAGAAAGGAAGCAGCGGAAAGAGTCTCTCCCAGCAGTATCTCCACTCAGAACAATGGCGTTGAGAAATGGGAGTCCAGAAAAAGGACAGAAGGACATTTGTAAGAGGATAAAATCTCCTAGAGTCAGGAAGAACTGGGACCATTTTTCTTTGAGTACTTTGTCACAGTACTTTGTCACCGGTTTCCAGGAGGTATATTTGGCTCTTCGTTGCTGGTAAAAGACATGCTCCAGGATCTTGCACAGTGGCACCATCCCAGGTGTAGCCCCAGGAGGACATCCTGGGGTCACTAATGTCAGTGGTGAAAACTGTAACCATAAAAAGAAAGGGCTTTCTTGCCCTGGCCAGTGGTTAGAGCATTGGCCTGGGCACGGAGGGGTCACGTGTTCCATTCCAGGTCAAAGGCAGGTGCCTGGGTTGTGGGTTCGATCCCGGGCCATGCTGGAGACAACCAGTCAATGTGTCTCTCCCACATCAATGTTTCTCTCTCTCTCTCTCTCTCTCTCTCTCTCTCTCTCTCTCTCTCTCTCTCTGTGTGTGTGTGTGTGTGTGTGTGTGTGTGTGTGTGTTTCTCTCTTCCCCTCCTCCCTCCCTCTCTTCTAGTCTCTCTAAAAAGCAATGGAAAAATATCTATCCTTGGGTGAGGATTAACAAAAAAAAAAGGGAGCGGGGCTTCCTTGAATCTGCTGCTACCTTCTATCATGTGGCCCAGGCAGGACCTGTTCCCTCAGCCTGCCAGAAACTGTGCTCCCAAGATCTGAACTCAATGCCCAAATACATTCTTAGGTAAGTGCTTGTAAACTTCAATGTGCATATAATCACTTAGGGGTTCACCAGGTCTGGCATGGGCCTGAGCTCCTGAACCAGCTCCTTGGTGATGCCCATGCCAATTGCCCATGAGGCACTCTTTGAGTAGTGATGTTTGAGAATTTCTCAATTCTAATTAAATTAGCTAGAAGTCATGAAATGAAAGGGAATATCCTATATAATAAAAGGCTTATATGCAAATCGACCAAACGGTGGAATGACCAGTCACTATGACGCACACTGACCTCGGGGGGCAGATGCTCAATGCGGGAGCTACCCCCTGATGATCAGTGTGCCCCCACAGGGAGAGTGCCGCTCAGCCATTAGCCAGGCTCACAGCTGGCCAGTGCGGTAGTGGTGGCGGGAACCTCTCCCGCCTCCACTGCAGGCAGGCAGTAAGGAGAGAGGGTTCCTGGACTGCGAGAGCCCCAGACTGCGAGAGGGATGTCTGACTGCCAGCTTAGGTGGCTCAGTGCACGACATTCGTGCACTGGTGGGGGTTGTCCCTCAGCTTGGCCTGCGCCCTCTCGCAGTCCGGGACCCCTCGGGGGATGTTCGCCTGCTGACTGGGCCTCTAATATAGTTATAAAATAAACCAACTTCTGAACTCCACAACATTAGTGCTAAAGAGACATAAAGAACATCCAAAAATGAAGGCCTAGATAAAAAATGGAATCTTAATAAACACTTATTTCTCACATTCTGGAGGCTGGGAAGTCCAAGATCAAGGTGTTAGTGGATATGGTGTCTAGTGAGGACCCACTTCCTGGCTCGCTAGTGAGAGATGGACCCTGACTTCCAATCCATGCCTTTTCGGGTCCCCATGAAATGAGTTTAGAAAACACTGAAAGAGAGGGGACACTGGGACTGGAGAGGGAGTTAGGGCATGAAATGCTTACAAGTAGAATAAAATTAAGCAGTAGAGACAACAGAGGGGAAAAGCAACTAGGAAGAAAGGGAACAAGTGATAGGAGTATAAGAAATCTGTTGGTTGGAAGAATATAAAATATCAAGGGAGGCATATTGTAAAATTAGAAGATCAAAAGGCAAGATGCTGTCAGTTCAAATTGTTCAGACGTTCTCAAGGAAGCTTGAGAAATTGGTTTTTATACTTACTTCCATTATAAGTTTCCAGTCATGAAAATGACAGCTAAATTAGAAGACTTCTCTAAAATCCAGGTACATGCCCAGCCTGGCTGACAGCTTGATTTCAGCCTCGTGAGACGGAAGCAGAAAACCCAGGCGATCTCCCAGATCTCTGACCTATGGAATAGTTGACACTTTTATTATCTGCAATAAATGTGGGCATGTGTTTGTGGGGACTTGGTATGCAGCAATAGGACTGTAATAGTTTTAGGAAGGGTGAGTAAGGGAGTGGAGAGGAAAGAGGGAAGGGAGGAAAGTCAACTGTAAGGGAACCTGAGAGGAGGCTGTGTTTGGGAGCAGTGGGGCTCAATTCTCCTGGGATCTCCTGAGAAGTGGGCAGAATGCCACCCAGAATTATCCATCAAAACTATAAGACCAGCCCTAGCCAGTTGCTCAGTGGTTAGAGCATCAGCCTGCAGACTGAAGGGTCACGGGTTTGATTCTGGTCAAGGGCATGTACCACAGTTGCAGGCTCGATCCCCGGCCCCAGTCAGGGCGCATGCAGGAGGCAACCAATCAATGTCTTTCTCACATCAATGTTTTTCTCTCTGTCTCTCCCTGTCCCTTCTACTCTCTCTAAAAAAAAAAAAATCAATGGAAAAAATAACCTCTGGTGAGGATTAACCAAAAAAAAATAACTATAAGACCACAGCATCTCAGTCCAACTCATCCACTCCTAGGGTAAGGAGGCCATAATGACCCTGCACTTCCAAGCAGAGCTTCAGCATCGTCCCAGAGTGCCCCAGGAGGAAGAGAGAAAGGCACTGCAGAAAGACATACCAGGAAAGCTTCTTTTTTCATTTTATTTATATATTCACTTTTTTAATTTTTCAATATTACTTTGTATTGGTTTCAGGTGTACAGCATAGTGTTAGACAATCATAAGCTTTGTGCCGTGAAAGGCACTGTATAGAATGAGTCTGAACTTACACAGAATTTTCTGGCACTTTGTGGCTGAAAATAGAAGTAGGCCAAGGTGATATGAGCAGGGTGCTTAAAATAATAAAATAAAATCCTATATAATAAAAGCCTAATATGCAAATTGTCCTCTCGACCAGGACTTCCATTGCTCACTATGAAGTGCACTGACCACCAAGGAACTGCGAGGAACATGGCAGGCATCGGCAATGCAGCGCTGGCAGCAGGCGGCAGTGGAGGCACTGCTGGCCCCGATGGGCCCCAATGAGAGCAGGACTGTGGCGGGATGGTGGAGCAGGTGAGTGGGTGGCGCCAGGCCAAGTCAGGTACGAGTGGGGGCTGATCACCCCACTGATAGCCCTGCAGACGGCAACCAGGACCAACGGCCAGCAGGCCAAGCCCCAGGCTGGGATGGGGAACTGGGGGTGGGTGGCAGCGACTAACCTCCTGCTGCACCTGGGCAGGTGGCTGCGACCTCTTGCTGGCTACTTGGAGGTGGTAGTGACAGGGACAGAGGTACAGTGAGAATGCGGGGAGTCCGCCGAACTCACTCTCACTCCCCCTGCTACCCTCCCCCGGGTTGCCAGGGCTCACTTGCTGGGTGTCTGCGAGGACCCTGCCCCGCACCCTCGCGGCCTCTTTTGGATGAGCCAGGCCAGTTGGGCTCCTCCTGTGGGTTTGTGCAGGAGCCGGTCTGCGTGGCTGGCTGGGAGAGAGCGTGCTGCCTGCTTGGCTTCTGTGCAGCACCGCTGGGCGGCCCAGAGGCCCACACTGTGCCCCGTCCCATGGCGTCCAGCCACACTCACCACATCTCTGCATGGGGACTTGGGTGCCATGACTCAGGCGGAGGGGAATGTGCAGGGACCTGGGGGCCTGTCAGCTGGGACCTGTCCTTCCACACCAGACGCTCACACTTCGATCACCAGCCAGGCCTAGGGACTGCACCTGTGCATGAATTTCGTGCACCGGGCCTCTAGTAATAAATAAAAATCCTGGAGTGTCAGAACTGAGACTCAGAGAAGAGAAGGCTCCTGCTCAAAGGAACCAAGCCTGCCAAGCAATGTCGGAGGAAAACTCAGTCCCCATGACCTCCAGCAGCCTCTCCACTGCTCCCAGCAAACTTAAACCCCCGAACACAAGATGAGCTGCTTATCAAATTTCTGTCTACCTATGGGCATCCTTCTATGTTCCAAACAAGACTACAAGATTACCTCTGGTTCATTTGACATTTAAATATGTAGTGCTTTGTACAAGCAATTACATGTTGGTGTTATAGGGTATTAACAAAACAAAACCATACCCAACTTCGTGTTGCTTATAAAAAATATATATATATACCAGGGTAACTCAGAAAAGTTGACATTGAGCTCATTACTATATTTTTACTTTGTCAACGCTCTAAAATTCATTTTAGAAACTTCTTTGCTTCTCCTAACGATAGCATACTTTTCTTTCTCCACGACTTCTGGACTAGGAGTGAAATTGGAAAGAAATGGACAGAGCAATAAGATCCCCAAGCTTCTTGCAGAAAAAGTCTTGCACCTTGTTCCGGACCAGCAGTCATCCTCATTTACATCTATTTTAAATAAATAACTTTCTTACGTCTCCTAATACTGAGGGTGTCATATCTTGAGCAATAGAAAATTTACCTAGCAACTGAGTAATTGACAAGGAGTTATTTTTGCATCCTAGCATGAGCTTGATAAGAAGCTTTTCTGAGCTCTTAGTTTTATTTTATTTAAATTTCGGTTATAAAAATTTAGAGTTGGTTTTTTTTAGATGCTCTAATTACTTAAATAATTTGAGCACCAGTCTAACTATCTGGTTTATAACAAATGAAAACATGGAAGTATTAGTTCATAAAAGACTGAACAAAGACAGCTTAAACTAGAGTTCCATTAAAATGACTTAAAACATTCTATTTACATAGAACTTCCTACAATACATCTAAAGCGCTGTATTTTGTTCATCTGAAGGCACACTTTTCTTTAATGTTTTAACAGCTCTGGGGTGTTTATTACCTTGCTCTAGACCAAGAAACTTTTATGATCTACTTGTTTTTGCCTGCAAGTGCACAAACATCAAAAATGCTAGATCTCACACAGCCCGGTTTCTACCGACTTCCCCGCCAATGTCTCCTACCCCTCGTGCTTTCCACGAGTTTGCTCCAAATACAGAGGCCTGCCTGGGTTCCCGGCTCGGTTGTGCATTAGAGCATGTATGCCACCAGTTCAGTATGCATGGAATGCAGTTGCCTCCGATCTCATTATGATTATCATTCGTCATTCATATCTCAGCCTAAAATGTCCACCTCATCCCCTAGGGCAGTGGTCGGCAAACTGCGGCTCTGTTGACTGAGTTCGCCAACCACTGGACTAGACTAAATGTTACCGTGTAGTTGGAAGCTGTGAGGGTTAGGCAATGGTGGCATATTGTGTGCAAAGAGGTAAAGGGTAGTATATACAGTGGTCGGCAAACTCATTAGTCAACAGAGCCGCAATTTGCCGACCACTGCCCTATCCCATTGCCAGTTCTTAAGGCTCTTACTCAAGGCCGGTTTCTAAAATCCCTTTCGCTACTCCCACGGAAAGCAAACCCATACTGTCTCCTTTTCTCGTGTCTCAAGAAACTAGCAGAAGTGAGAAAAGTACCTGCACATAGTAGTGCCCGTGCTTTTTTAAATAAACTAATGTATATGTTAAGTAATCCCACCCAAAGACTGAATAATTCTATGGACCAGACCCACTTTGGGAAGCAGGTGAGTTTTATGTGTGGGTCTGAGTGAATGGCAGGCTCACTGGCTCGGAAAGCACGAAGTTCTGTTTCTTAGCACCATGTCAGGGAGCCACAGCCCCCAATTTCCTCTACTGACACAAAGAATGCCCTTATATTTTCATATAATGATCCTTGAATTGCTGGGTAAGTATTTTATCAGGTCCCTTTCTTTCCAGACACTCTTCACCGTGTGCCAATTTAAGGGAATTGTGAGAGCTGCGCGTTAAAATTACAGATCTTAAAAATGGACAAGAAATCCAGATCTCTCCTGGTCCAGAGGCTATGGCTTCAGGCATGTATATTATTATGCCCTTATTACAAATAAAGAAACCGAGGCCTGAGAAACTGAGGGTAGAGTCTCATTTAAGATCACTTATGCTTGGTGTGAGCTCTCCCTCCCAGGAGCACACTGTGCCTTCCCCTCCCCTTCCCCTACTGTCCCCCCACAGGAATGCCATCTCCGAAACTCTAAGGGACCCCACAAGACTTGCAACCAGGGAGCAATGGGCGGCGGCAGCTCTTCCTGAGCTAACCCTCTGACCTAGACCCCAAGGCCCCCTTTTCTCTGACTTTCCCGTGAGCCCACGCTGCCTGCCTAGGCTCTCCTGTTGCTTCTTCCATCCTTGTTTCACTGCCCCCAGCTTTAATAAACATACTCTCAAAATTAAAAACATAAAAAAGCACTTATTTTTGAGAGTCGAGATGGCAGTAAGGTTACCTGTCCCATGTGTCTCTGTTCACTGTCATTCTGATCCCAGCTCGTTCATTTTCAACCTGGGTCCCATTATTTATAGTCTCATTTTAAAACTGAGGCAAAAATACCTCTGCCATTGACCAGCACCAAGTTATTAATATCAGGGGGGGAGAAATAAGACCTGTTTTGGTTTTCTTTGGTATCTTTGCTCACCAAATGCTTATTGTACACACTGTGGTGTCTTTTATTTGCATAGCTTTTAACTATTTTCAGAGTGCTCCATACATGTTAACTCTCCTTATGGGGAGGTTGAGATGTTGTTACTGAATCCATGATAGAAGAGAGAGTGCATAATTGACTCAGAGGGATGGCAAAAGGAAAGAAATATGGAATACCCTGACCCTGACCTGAATCCTAACTCCAACCTCTAGCCATAGAGTAAAACCAAGGCACATCATTACCAGTGGAGAGTAAAAGTGGACTAGAATTAATAACATCAAAAGAGTCCCAGCAGAAATACAAAATGTTGGGAAAGCACTGCTAAGTGGGGAAAGAAGGGGTGAAGCAAAGAGAGGGATGTGAGTAGGTGCAGAGGAGGCACTAAGAGAAAGCTGTCAGTGTGGGTGGATAGACAGGTTGACAGGTGAGAGGAGTAGAGATGAATGCTGAGATTGGAGAGGAAGTGTGAGGAGAGGGCAGGGTGAGAGAGTGGGAAAAATTTAAGTGCCATCCAGGACAGGGCATTGATAGCACAATTATATGTCAATAGCATTCAGAAACCACTGCTCAGTAAATGAGTCTTTTCTGTTGCTTCAATATCTACTTTCTAGTGTCATGTAGAGCTAGTGGAGATGGAATTAGATAAAATCAATTTGACCTCTAATCTTACTCTTACTCCAGCAGACCCTGAGCGATGGACGAACAGATCACTGTGACACAGGTTTCTGTGAAAGAGAGGGCTAAGGGCCTCTTTTACTTCAGTAGTAAAGCAGTCCTGTTCACCTGCCTCTTTGGCTTTTTATTGTAACAACAACTTGAACTCAAATTAACCTCTAGATACAATCAGCAGGGTCAGTATCCTTGAGAAAGTATATGCTTCTACAAGGTCAGGTCTTTAAAGACTAAACATAAAGATTCTAGCAAAACACCCCAGGCGATCGGACTTGTTTAGAAAAGTAAAGGTAAGGGCTTCGGCCTTTGGCAAGGTCCCCTCAGAGGCCCCGACCTTTCAGAGAATCCTCCTTACAGACATTCCAACCAAGTCCCGTGCGATTCCAAATTATTGTCCTAACCAATAGCATTTATACTTTCAAAATGTAATATTTTTAATGAAATCTCAAGTTAAGTAGGTAAATAAGTAAGCTGGGATAGTGAAAATTTGCTAGTTTTCTTTGAAGGCAAATGAAAAAAGAGGGCTTAGTGAATTCATCTTCACTTTACAGAAGAAAATATGAGATTTACTCGATAATTTGATCATTTCAGTTTAGTGTATTCACTATAAAAATGTTTGAGGTTGCCTAAAATCTATAGAAATAATTTTCTCAGTAAAGATCAATCAGTTTAGAATTCTCATTTCTTGTGAGGAAAATGAGATACAGTTTAATGTAATCAAATGAGAGGAAAAAGCAAAGAAGGCAGAATTTAGTAAGGAAAGTTTCATTCTGACAGAAAATAGCGCCACCTACTGCTAATCACAACCCTTTTTCTTTAAAAAAAGAATTATGACATTTTTTATTTAAAAATTTTTTTAATATATTTTATTGATTTTTTACAGAGAGGAAGAGAGAGGGATAGAGAGTTAGAAACATCGATGAGAGAGAAACATAGATCAGCTGCCTCCTGCACACCCGCTACTGGGGATGTGCCCGCAACCAAGGTACATGCCCTTGACCGGAATCGAACCTGGGACCCTTGAGTCCGCAGGCCGACGCTCTATCCACTGAGCCAAACCGGTTTTGGCGTTTTTTATTTAAAATTTTTAATTTAAAATTAAAATAGAAAAAAGCCCCGTGAAATACATTAAAATAAAATTTAAATAAATAACACAACAAAAAACACAGCCTACAACCTCACTCTCTTCCTCTTCTCTTGCTTCACAGAAGTAAGCACTTTCAGCCTTTTTGTTGCATTTTCTTGTATTACTCTTTATACATCATTTTGGTAACAGCCTTAAACGTATGCCTCTTGAATTATACATTTTAGACACATCTGTTGATTTCATGTTATTAAAAATGAATATTTAGCTTTCCTTCTTCCCTGCTCCCATCATACTAAATATTTACTCTGCAATTTTTTATTATGCAAGGTCAGAATTTCCATTATTACATTATATTACAGTATTACATTACTCTTTCCTTCTAAGTCTTCTAATGTAACATCACTTTATCATCTTGCTTGTTCTCTGCTTTTCCTGGATTGCCCCTTTGTTTTCATTTGTATAACTTTTTGTTAATATCATCTTAATTTTTTCTCATTGGCTATGTCAATGCCCGTTAGTAGTTTATTTCTAAATGCTTACACATATTAGATATTCTATCAGTTCCAATCTTTCCCTTTTAGGGAATCTTCACTCGGCCTCCTCAAATTGGTTTCTGTTGCTCTGAGGCCAACTAAATATCTGTCATCTTGTAATTCTTTCCTGAAACACACATTTTCCTCCTCTTAACAGCTTCTTAAGTAAGGGAGCATGAGATGTTAATTTTTTTAATATGCTTTTATTGATTTTGAGAGAGATAAACATCGATGTGAGAGAAAAACATCAATTGGTTGCCTCCTGTACACATCCCAAATGGAACAGAACCCACAACCTGGGCATGTGCCCTGACCAAGAATTGAGCCAGTGACCCTTCAGTGCATGGGACAATGCTCAAACAACTGAGCCACACCGGCCAGGGAGAGATGTGAATTTTTTGAGTCCTCATATGAATGAGTATGCATTTATTCCACCATAACTCTTGATTGATATTTTTCTGGACATACAATTATTAGTTGGGGGGGAACAGGATTTTAAGGGTTTACATCATTCTCTTCCCCCCTACCCCCACAGCATTATCCTATATAATAACAAACTTGAGCTTTAGTGCCACCTTTGGGAAAACAAAAAGGAGGCTGTCAGAACCTGGAATGGTGTGTTGCAGGATCAAAAGAAGGCTTACAAACTTAGGAATTCTGCCACAAAAGAGAGCAAGAAGTGTGAATCGGGTGTATGCATAGATCTAAGAAAGCCTCAGAATCCTTAGCAGGGCAGATAGAAGGTATAACTCTCACAAAAAGCACTTAGTAAAGACTGGAGCAGTGACTGCTACTTCAAAAGTTGAGACAGCAATGCAAACCTTTAATAAATGTGAAATAATGAAGAAAATATGGCATGACCAAACAGTCACAATAATTTTCCAATAACTGATCACAAAGATATGGAAATCTGTGATTTACCAGATAAAGAATTCAGAATAGCTATTTTTTTTTAAATCAATGAATTACAGCACAAAAAGACAACTCAATTAAATCATAAATAATACTCAACAAAATGAGAAGTTTAACAGGCAGATGGAAATGAGTAAAAGGACCAAATAGACAAGTGAGAGGCTTTGCGAGGCTGCAGCTCTTGCTCCCTAGACGGCAGAGGTGTCATGAGCGAGTGCCCATTCACCGTGTGCAGGAGCCTGCACCCTGGCCACCTGTGGATCTGGTGGCCAAATGTGTATGTGGACAAGAACGAGCGCACCTGGCTGCCCATTATCATTGAGACAGAAAGTAGCCTCCAAGTCCTCATGCATCAGATAGACATCCCCCGAGGAGAGGCTGTGCAGCACAGCCAGCTGTCCCCCAGCATGCTGCCTCTCATGTGGCAGCTCTATCCTGGCAGGCGGTACTGCGCCTCCAACTCTAGCTTCTGGCGCATCATGTACCACATCGAGATCAGCAGCATCAAGAACATGGTCCTTGAGCAGCTGCCAGACCCTTAACACAAGCCATGTGGTCCTCAGGTTCCTGTCCCCTGAGCCGCAGTCCCTCTGGCCTGCAGTGAAGATGTCTGTGCTTCTGTTCACCTTTTTACCAGCCCTGTTGTTCTGTCTGCCACCGCCAGGCCAGCAGGGCATGGATGGGCAGGGGATGAGGGGATGAGCCCTACCCAGAGCCCATGGGAACCTGCCTGCAGCACCCTCGGCCTCCCACCCCCTCCCCAGATTGGCACTAGAAAGCACCCCGGGTCCATATAGCTTCCTCCAAGTGCCCAGGCTATACTGGTGTCCCTGGTTTTCTCAGCTGCCTGATGATTTGTGGCCTCTCTCTCTGTGTGTTGTGCTCCTCCCTCCCAGTATCTCATGTTGTGTGTTCTACCCACAGGACTACTTCTCATTCTCTTCCCTCAGCTCTGTGCACCTCTGGCTACAAGGCAATGGGGCCTACGTGCCTGAGCCCAGGCCAGGCCTCAGAGCCCCTGTGTCAGCTCTCATGTGGCGTGTGCCTGCTCATGGCCATGTCTACAAAGGTCCCACCTGCCATGCAGGTTCACGTGCATCTCACGGGAAGGCCTGAGAGGAGCCATGCTCCATGCTCAGTGCTCAGAAGCCTATTGGTCAAGGGTCCACAGCCCCTGACCTCGCAGGAGGCTAGGCAGGCAAGCCCCATGGATGGACCTTCAGGCAGCCCTCCTGTAGTACAGACGTTGGAAGTTCTCCCCTTTTATAGGCATCCACACTCCTGGATGTTATGAGGTTGTATGTAGCATGAACACTTTATAATAGTGATTAATTACATGTAAGACAATTTAAAAAATAAAATAAAAAGAACCAAACAGAAATTCTGAGCTGAAAATACAATGAATGAATTTTTTTTAAATGCAATAGAGAGCATCAACATCAAAATGGAATAGAGTAGAAGAAAGCATCTGTGAACTAGAAGACAGAAATTTTTAAATTGTCTAATCTGAGGAAAACAAAAAAAGAATGAAAATGAATAGAGAAAGACTGTGTGATTTATGGGATAACATCCACAGAACCAATTTGCAAATTATTGGAATTCCATAATGAGAAGAGAAATGAGAAGGTGAAGAAAGCTTACTTTAAAAAAATTGGCTGAGAATTACCCAAAATAAGGGAGAGATTTGGATATCCAAATACATGAGCTCACAAATCACAAAACAGAATCAAAGTTGTTTTCTCCAAGACTCATTATAGTAAAATTATCAAAGACTTTTTATCGTTCAGTCTTTTGTGTGGTTTATCACATTGATTAATTTGTGCATTTAACCATTTTTGCATTCCAGGAATAAATACAACTTGTTCATGGTATATGAATCTTTTAATGTGCTTTTTAGTTTGGTTTGCTAGTATTTTGTGGAGGATTTTTGCAATTATGTCTACTAGAGATTAGCCTGTAGATTTTCCTGAAATTAAATCAGATGACACCTGATGAGACAGCTTTTCCAAGATATTCATATCATGCTACCTAGGAAGTCTAAAATTTGCTAAAGTGACTCTGGATTCTTATCCAATTCATAGTCTCTGCAGTTGCAACCTACAGGCTGTATTATGATAAGACATTTGTTCCAAATTGTTTCTTTTGAAATAACAATACTAATTTATTCCTTCATGTTTATTCCTACATTTTTTCTTCCCAAAGCACTTCTTTCAGTTCTGAGTGTACCTTTGTTGTATTCTCTGTTCTAGGCTACAGACTTTAAATGGGAACTGCCTGGGAGATCTGATCTCCCTCCTGCCCCTTTTTGTTATGCAAATGTGAACATAACAGGTTTCAAATCTGTGTACTTTCCTTCCATCCTGGTAGATGACACTCAGGAAAGGTCCTTTCAGGCATCCAGCAACAAGTGAATCTGGAAAATCCTGACTCTTGATCAGTGATGCTTTCAGAGAAAGATCTTGATAAAAAGGAGGAAATGCAAAAATTAATAAACAGAAACCTCAAAATGGAGTCGGGAGACTAGAAGAGAGAATTCTCATGCACACGTCACTCAGTGCACACTACTGACCCCAACAATAAGAGACACACCTGGCTTCTCTGACAGAAAGTGATACTAGTCTATGACCTTCACAGGAGGAAGAAAATATTCCTCCTTGCCCAGTAACAGCTCAGCCAATGGGAGACTGCCAGAACCGAGCCAATGAAAAGTCACAATACTTCAAACTTTCAGTTTCCTCCAGTGGACCTGGGACCATTCCTGCCCTTCCCAGTACCTCTGGACTTGTGTGTGGTTTGCCATTACACCACATGTCCTGCATTGCAATTCTTTATTGTTCCCAAATAAACCCATTTTGCTGGAGAAATGTTTGGCTTTCTATTTTTGTTTAAGGTCATTTTTACTTTGTGGAGGAAGTTACTGGCTTGGGGTTGAAATATAGTTCATTCTTGGTGGCTTGTAACACATGCAAGTAGAGATTATATCTCAGAAATATAATGTACATGAGTTTTTTAGACATTGTCATCATAGAACAGTGGAAGAAACTGCAGTATTTATGAGTTTCCTAAGACAGTGTATAGTAAAGGAGAGAAGAGGGCTAGGACTGAGTCTTGAGATTTTCTAATACTGTTTTTCAAGTGGGATCTCACAAAGGACACCCAGAAGCCATGACTAGAATAGTTTAAGGCACTCAGGAGGTTGAGATGTCAGAGAAGCCCAGGAAAAATAAAGATCCCAAAGGAGGTTATAGTCCAATTCTGCTCTGGGTCCCAACTAAAGGCTGAAAATATTCAGAAACATGTTCTTTTGTGACCTCCAGGATGAAGGTAATCCACCCCGTTCTGACACACTATCAGCATTTTCCCATGCAGTCCAGTTAATTATTAACATTGATTTAGGAAGAACTTTACAATTTACAAATGTTTTTATAGACAGAAATTGTGAAATGGAAATGTGTTACTGCCAATGCTAATTACTAGGCCAGAACTCCAGCTATCATTTCACTAAGATTTCCCCCAAATTAAACTCTTTCACTCTGTATGTGATGAGCCTGGCTGCTCTGTGGGGATTGTGGGACCAGCAGTAGATTTATGATGCATGTCCTCTGTTAGGATCTGGCCAGTGACACAGCTGTGAAAGAATTCACAACTAAAATAAGAGATGTAGAAAGAAAGTTTATTTTACTTCCCACAAAGGGAAAGGGCCAGGTATTGCTAATTAATACAGGACAAGAAACAAAAAGCAGCTTCCCCTTTTAAAAAGTAATGGCATGCCCTAACCGGTTTGGCTCAGTGGATAGAGCGTTGGCCTGCAGACTCAAGGGTCCCAGGTTCGATTCCGGTCTAGGGCATGTACCTTGGTTGCGAGCACATCCCCATTAGGGGGTGTGCAGGAGGCAGCTGATCTATGTTTCTCTCTCATTGATGTTTCTAGCTCTCTATTCCCCTCCCTTCCTCTCTGTAAAAAAATAAATAAATAAAATCAATAAAATATATTTTAAAAATAAAAAAGTAATGGCTGCCCTGGTCAGATGCTCTTAGAACATCAGCCCTTGGATCATAGAGTTGCAGGTTTGATTCCCGGTCAAGGGTACCTCGGTTGCAGGCTCAATCCCTGCCCCAGTTGGAGTGCATGGGGAGGCAACCAATTGATGTGTTTCTCTCATATCCATGTCTCTCTCTCTCTCTCAAAAAATTTTTTTAAAAAATCAATGGAAAAAAATCCGTTGGTGAGGATAAAAAATAAATAGTAATGGCTACTGTTGCTGGATGACAAGGGATGGAGGAGAATTTAGGGCTGAAGTTGAGCAGATACCAGGGGCTGTCTTGAAAAGTTTGTTTGCTTTTCAGGAGACAGTTCGGCAGATGTCCTAGCAGTGGTCGGCAAACTGCGGCTCGAGAGCCTCGGTTTGCCACTCTGTTGACTAATGAGTTTGCCGACCACTGGGATAGGGGCTTAATCACAAGGAACAACAACAGTCTGTAATTATTGGAATCGAGAGTCTAGGTCAGTGGTCGGCAAACTCATTAGTCAACAGAGCGGCGAGCCGCAGTTTGCCGACCACTGGCCTAGGGAGATGTTTTATCAGTATTTTCTCCAAACCTGTAAAACATGCTTAGAGCAAAAGTTATGAAGAGAAAGAAAAGTTACGAAGAGTTCAAAAGAGATTTGTTTGAAGGGAGGTGGGGAAGGGAACTTTTCTACTAACTGAGACATCTTGGTGCAAATTATCCCTGAGTTGTAAAAACAGCAGGGAGGAGGGGGGCGGGGGGAGTGCAAGAATGTAGCCTTGAGAGTAATCTATCTTGTCTTGCAGTTTGAACAGAGGGGCTGTTTGAATCAGAGGAGCTAATGATCTTGGGGTTTAATTACCAGGTGTTTCTCATAAATTGTGGAAGGCCACAGCAAAGAAAAAGAAAAGCCATTTTTTATGCCCTTACATCTCCCTGCTTCTTTCTTTTGTGTGTGTGTGTGGGGGGGGGGGGGGGGGGGGTATAGTGCCTGATGACAGTCACAAACCCTCCAACCAGACATGAGTCCTTAAATTGTTCTGCCCACCATGAAGTAGATTGCAAAGTAGCCTGGCCTCATGTCCAAGGCCATAGAGGGCAGAGCCTTTGATGTTGTCTGAATCCCAAATATGGAGGAGCTAAGATGACTGAGGACAAGTATATCCTGGGTAGGAACAGGGCTCAGCAGGAAGGGTGTGGGGTGGCTCTTAAGGTCTGGGGTGGGAGTTGAAGAATAAATGCTGGTGCATTTAACCAAGAATTACTAGATGAAACGTTGTAAAGTGGTATCCCTGCAGTGGGGACAAAATTCCCCAAGTGGCCATTGTGAGGGTTTCCTGAGATTTGGTGTTAATCCTGGGAATTAAATATTAATTAAATAATAACTCTGAACAGGAGGTCTTATTAAAATATAAAACCTTACGGTTATCATTTTGTTATCTGTTAAATGAGAATATTACCTTCCCTATGTGCAAAGTAGCCAAAGCTTTCTTACTTTTGACCCCAGGAGAGGAGAGGGCTCCTGTTTGCCTTAGACCACTTTGCACATGCATGAGATTGAGCTGGAAGGGGTTCGCTCCAGGTGAATGTCTGAGGATTCATGAGTGGTGTAACTAGCAGAGCTTAAAAGACTGGATTCTCTTTTATACTTTATCTGGATAAGAATCAAGAGGTGGACAGGTGGTGGCTGAGTTCCAGATGTCACTGGAAAGGGACCAGGACCAAGGTATGTCTGCCCCAGCACAGTCTGGAATGTGTGAGTTCTTGACTTCATGCAGGAAAGATTTTACAAAAGAGGTCCAGGTGATTTTGAGAGTATTATTACAACTGGGGACAGTGAAACAAAGGAAGGACTTAAAACAGAAGAGGCAAAATGACAGTAACAGAAGTGAACCTAGACTGAGCTGCCTAGACTCAGGGAAGAAAGTCACAGTAACAGAAGTGAGCCACACTGGGCTGTGTGGGCTCAGAAAACAAGTTACAGAGGCAAAAGGAAGGCAAACAGAAGGCCCTGGAGACAGGTTCAGGGGGTTAGCCCGGGATAAGCCACCACTGCCTCTGCTCCTCTGATTGTAAGTCTCCTGGTAACCTTCAGAGCTAAGGAGAAAGCAAGCCTGAGGAACAAAGTGGGTGGGGGGAACAGACAAGCTCAAGGGAGAGCATGCACTGACATCCTTCATCTTAAGAGTTTTTATCTGTTTTTTAAAAGCAGGCGTTTTAGGGGAAGTCTCAGATGAAGATCTCAACACCAAATTTAACAGCTTTCCAGGTGTATCCTTTGATATGCTGATGTATCAAAATGAGCATATAAGGGAGTTTGGGGTCTTTCTCTGGTGAGCTTCACTGCTTTGCTTTTATCTTGGATTTGCCTGGCTCTGATTGGATTTTTGTTGTTGTTGTTATTTATTCCTGACTTCATCTGATCTGGGGTTTGGCTGGCACTAATAGCACCAATGGGTCTCGATTATCTATCTCCTTGACTAGGATGATTGAAGCTACTCCCTCTCTGGTTGTGGAGGAGAGGTGTAAATCATCTGTTCTTGGTTAGGGATGATAAGATTTTGCAATTAATTAGCTGGCTTTGATTGCTTGGCCTTGTTTAACTATCTGCCTCATTCCACTTGCCAAAGAATTTCCTAGCTTCTTACTATCCTGCCTCACCGGCAATGAAACAAGAGTTGAGAAAGGACTTGCTCTCACTCCTGAATTGATCCATTTTTGGCAAATGGTCAGGTTTCTCATTTTGGCCTGGATCTTCCCAGCGCACCCAGCAAATACTAGGGCCCATTGTGTTCACCACCCTGTTAGGCATCTGAAAGCTCGGGGACTGATGTGGAAATAATCCCCATCCAACATTTGCATTCATTTGTTCCAGCCTCCAGAAAGGCTATGTGTTCTCAGGAGAGATGGGAGAGGTTTTCTTTTTATCCAACCTATGGGCTGGGTGGAAAAATAATCCCCTCATTTTCCATGTTAGTGGTTGCAATGGCCTTAAACATGTGGTGAACACAGGTGATAAAGATGAGTGAGAGCAGAAGTTTCTAGACCAGTAGGGAGCAGGTGTTTCCTCAGGTGAGCCCGGTGATACAGGTGCATGGGTGGAGGCTGTGCAGCCTTGAGAGAAGGAACGGGGGTGGACAAGAGAGAACAACAAGGAATCACATGTTTATTTTTCCTGGTTTTAAACACATTTAAATTTTATAGACTATACTTGAATGGTTTGATAGCTTCAGAAATTTAATTTCCTTACCAAACTTGTTCCCAACTCAGTTTCTCTTTTCATCTTGCTTTCAACTTGAAAATAGAATGCAATGTATGCAGTATTGCTTTTTTTTTTTATTATTGTGACTGTGTATTGAGGAAAAGCAATATAGCAGACAGAATAAAATGTAGGGTGTTAGTCGGCAAAATGACAGACTTCGGAAGCTCCAAGCTCTCACTTCCCCACAGTAACATCTACAGAACAAGCAGAACCTATCTGATTCCGCTGGAGCTGCCAGCGCAGGAGACTCAAGAAGTGGCAACATTGGTCTCTTGCCTGTTCCCTGCTTGCTCAATTAGCCCCCAGGATGTGTGTGTGTGTGTGTGTGTGTTCCTTGCACTCACACTTACTGAGCGCTCCTCTGTTTCATGACGATGCCAACGGGGCCTGAGACCTCTGTCAGCCATATGTCTTTGAGTGCACACGAAGTTTGTATGATGGGTCCAGTACCAAAGGTTCCTTTGTCCCCTTGGCTTGCCCCAGCTATGAAAAGGGAATGTACCTTCCCTTGGGAAAGCAGCCCAGGGCTCCTGGAGAAAATTTCCCTCTCTCCTCAGCCTCTTCCCTCATGCCAGAGGGAAGAGGCATACCAATAATTCATCTGGCCACCCCCACTGTCCATAAGGAGCCCAGGTCTGCAGAGTTCTCTCTCTCTGGCCCCCAGGTGGCCCTGGGTCTGGGTGGAGCAGAAAGGTTGAGGGGCTGGGATGCCAGCTGCCTGCCTGGGTGGGGACTGTAGTGGGCTGGGTAGAGAAGTTTCTGAAGACATTCTTCTTCATGGCTTCTGACATCCACGTAGAGAGATCGCTTTATTCTGGTTTCTCAAAATTGCTTTAGCCATTTTAATGTCTTTGCCTTTCCATATAAGTATTTTTTAAAGATAAATACATTCACTTCTTTTTAACCACTGAAAGTTCTACTATTTGCTATTTTCATTTACCAATTCATCATCAATATCTTCCCATGTCAATACCTACAAATCGACCTCATTTAACAATATAAACCTAAATTGACAGTATTGCATTGTGTGGATGTACCAGAAATTCTTTTTACCTTTTCCCTCTTAATGGCTATTTTTCCCCAATTTTGTTATTTTACTAAGTAATATCGATATCAATATCTTATTACACATATGTTTGCAAAAAGGTTCCCGACACCTATTTGCTGCCATTTAATTTTGCTTATTGTACGTATAGGCAAAGATCAATTTTGCTTCATCTTAATAGGGTCAAGTTTCTCAATCATTTCCTTAATGGCTTCTGGCCCTTTTTTCCTTTCTTTCTTTCTTTCTTTCTTTCTTTTTCCCTTTCTTCCTTTCTTTCTTTCTTTTTTTTTTTTTTTCTTAATGCTTTAGACTTCTGCTCTGGAACTGTAGAATTAAAATGATTCATCTATGCTTCCTACAAATAATTTATGGCTTCAGTTTTTTTTAATATATTTTTATTGATATCAGAGAGGGAGAGAGAGGTAGAAACATCAATAATGAGAGCGAATCATCGATTGGCTGCCTCCTGCACGCCCCTCACTGGGGATGGAGCCCGAAACCCTGGGCATGTGCCCTTGACCGGAATCGAACCTGGGACCCTTTGGTCCGCAGGCCGCCGCTCCATCCACTGAGCCAAACCGGCCAGGGCTCATGGCTTCAGTTTTACAGTCCCGGCCGGATCCAGTCCCGGCTTATTTTCCAAGTCCTCCCAGGAGCCCGGGAGCCGGTCGTGCCTCTCTGGGAAGCCCGGGCAGGCGCTCTGTCTTGCCGGCGTCTCCAGGACGTTTTCCCGATTCCTTCCGGAGCTCGGAGGAGGGGAAGCTGTTACCGTCGGCAGCCATCCCTAGGGGGAATTATGGTCCCAAGAATCTCTCGAAATTTTTTCCAAGTTCTTTTTGGCTCCCTGACCAAGAGCTCCCAGGCGGACGCCCAAGGGCCGCGCCGGACGCCCTCCGCCCGCTTCCGCCGGGAGACAGATCCGAGGTGGGCCGGGAGGAGGTGGGCCGCTGGGCGGCCGGTGCGATCCCGAGCCGTCCGGCTGGCGTTCGCGCCGGTTGTCGAGCGTCATCAAGCGACCGCTTTTGTGTAGTTTCTCCCTCCGGAGTCCGGGCCAAATCCGCAAGGGAGAGGCTTGACCGCGGTGCCCGAAAGTGCCAGGCGGCTGCTTGGTCCCGGTAGCGCCAGGGTGTCGGCGCGTCGCCCTTGCGCAAGAGACTGGAATCGCTCGGCTGTGCGCTGCGCTTCGGGCGTCAAACGGTCCTTGCAGCGGATTTGGACGTGGTGTCCCGGGTTCGGTTCTGGTCAGGGGCATGTGCCTTGGTTGCGGGCGCATCCCCAGTGGGGAGTGTGTGTGTGTGTGTGTGTGTGTGTGTGTGTGTGTGTGTGTGTGTGTGTGGCAGGGAGGGGGGGGAGGGGGAGGGCGGGGGGGGAGGGGGAAGGCGGGGGGGGGGCGGAGGGGCGGCTGATGGATGTGTCTCTCTCATCGATGTTTCTGGCTCTCTATCCCTCTCCCTTCCTATCTGTAAAAAATCAATAAAATATATTTTAAAAAATAAAATTTACCTTTGTAAGCATTTTAAGCACACAGTTCCATGGCATTAAGTACTGTCTTCCCGCTGAGCTTCAACTTGCCCCACCCATCTGGAGCAGCCAGCAAGTCTAGAGAGCACCAGCCTGGCCATGCTGCCCTCCCTTGGAGCCCTCCACACCATCCACCAGCCTGGGACTCCTCCCCGGGGCACCCACCAATGGTGGCCAAAGAAGGGAGCTCCAGTGGGGAGAGGGTGACAAGAGGAGAGCAAGACAAAAGGAGAGTGAGAAAAGGAAAGCCAGGTACAAAGGCCTACAGCACCTGCTATTCCCAGGTGGTCTCCTAACCAAGTACTCACCAGGCCTGACACTGCTTATCTTCCAAGATCAGAAGCCATGGGGTACCTTCAAGACAACATGGTCACAGACATTGGCAGCTACAGCCGGGCAGCCTCATAGCCAGCCCCCTCTGCAAAGTCCTGCCACACCAGGCTCCACTCACCAGTGCATTTTGGAGCCCTGGAGTCCCCCACCTCCTGGTAAGAGAGAAGGCAGCCTGCCCAGCCAAGGCTTGAAAACACAGCTATTTGGTGTTGCTGCCTAGGCATATTCCAGAATGACCACCCTGCTCACATCAAGAGTCTGGACATTTAGATTCCCACAAGTTTCCACTTTGCTGTTCCCAGGGCACCTTTTACAATAACCACTTAGAATTGAGCATACGAAAAAGTTAGTGACCTCCACCCAAACACCTTATAAATAACTAGAGACCCGGTGCACAAATTTGTGCACAGGTGGGTCCCTCGGGGTGGCCTGCAGGGATCGGTCCCAAGCTCACAGCCCCAGCGCTGCCTCCTCACTTACTCCACCATCCTGCCGGCAGAGCGATGATCTGGGCTGGGCCCCCTGCCAGGCTCCCTCAGCACTTGGGAGCCAGGCAGCGGCCTCGCACCCCCCTCCACCCTACCCCCCCCCCCTGGCCACTGCTGGTCGCCATCTGCGGGGTGGTTGGTGAGGCAATCGGGCCCATGCTCACACCTGCCTTGGCCTGGCGCTGCCCGCTCATCTGCTCCACCATCCCACCGGAGTCGCACTCTCATCGGGGCCCAGTGGGGCCAGCAGCACCTCCACTGCCACCCGCTGCCAGCGCCATGTCACCCCCTGGCAGTCAGTGCACGTCATAGCGAGTTGTTGAACTCCCAGTCGAACTCCACAGTCGAGGGGACAATTTGCATATTAGGCTTTTATTATATAGGATAGGGGCTTGCTAGCCTGCTCTCTGTCTCCTGCTCGCTCATGACCTGGGATAGAGGACTGCCCGTTCCCCAGCACACTGTGCCACTCCTCCCACCCCTTTCCTGGGGTCTCTAAGTAGTAAATCTTAGGGTAGGGTGGGGTGGGGCAGAGGTCATACCTTGGGGCTCAAGGATGGCGCCACTGGTGGCCTCCCTCACTAAGAGGGAGGGACTTCAGGAGAAGAGGGCGTCAAGGGAGGAACTCAGTTTGGCATACATTGACTTTCAGAAGCTCAGAGACCCAGGGCAGAGGTATCCAGAAGAAGCTGGACATAGGGGACAAAGGTGTGACGGAGGGCCAGGGCTGGAGCTTGTGACCCAATGAGTAAGAGAAGGGACATCATGGAAGGGGACTGAGGACATGGAGGAAGTTCATTAACTAGAGTCATCAAGCTGGAGACCTTTCGTGTTCGTTTCACAGCCTCCTGGTGCTAACAGAGTGCAGGGGCCAGGGAGGCCACTCAGTCAACATGGGCTGACTTGCCCCCACTCCACCTGTTTCCACTTGGAATCACTGGAAGAGAATTTGCTGAATTAAACAGATTGGTGACCCAGGCTCAGGTTAATTACCTAGGGAGGTGATACAAGGGATTACAAATCAAAGCAAAATATAGCCTCGAGGCAAAACTAAGAATCCAGGCTACAAACTAAGACTCTCAACATGCAGCTCACTGAGGTCTGAGGGCCTTTGCACTTGCTGTTTTCTCAGTCTGGAATATTCTCAGTCTGGAATAATCTGTTTTCTTCATAGCTTGCTCCCTAAACACCTTCAGAAATTTACTCAAACATCCTTCCTGACTTTATTTTTCTCCATAGTACATAACACTACCTGACATTGTGTATATTTTACTCATTTTTTTTTCTGTCTCCCCAACTGAACTGTCAGCTCATGACAATGGAGGCCTCTGTCTGCTTCACCCACTGCTGCATCCTGGTGTCTGGAACTGGCCTGGCACACAGTAGGGCCTCAGTGAAGGTACACCTGGTAAGTGAACACTGAGAGCGTAGTGGGGACACCTGGGTGTCTTCCAGCACTGTCCCAGATGGAGAATGAAGGGGTCAGTACAACCTGCTGAAGATCTTGTTCTTTGGAAACGTCTATTGCTATTGAAAAGAGGCAAAATTACGTCCAGGAAAAGCAGGTGCCCTGATTCAGGACCATCCTAAACATAATAAACTGCGAGGGGTGTGTGAGTCCAAGGCTCTCAGTGGCAATTTGCATCCTCTCAGTGTCTCCTTCCACCTCCCTCAGAAAACCCACCGCCAGGATACCTCGGGCCAATACCCTCCACTTGGTGGGGGCAGGGGTTGAGCTGTCGATGTTTCCAGCCCAGAAAGAACTTGGTCCACACTTTGTAACTTGGAAAACCCTCTCCTCTTCCCTCAGCCCATCCAACCCCACTGCTCTTCATTCCCATGGCTCCGGGAGGGTTTCTGAGTCTTCATGCAGCAGAGGAGCTCCATTAGGTGTCAGGTGCTGAGGCTTGTCCAGCAACCACGATCCACCCAAACCACACGTGACAAGTCCCTGGTCCTTGTGAGTGGATGGACCCGGTGTGACTCCACAGGCCTGTGGCTGAACCTCCTACCTATCTGGTGTGGTCTCAAAGGGTGGACTCTGCAAAGCTGAGCCCTGATTGTGCTACCTACCTACCTCCCCAGCCCTCGCCAAGCTGGACAATTACTGAGATTCTCACATTTAAGGAACTAAGCCCAAATCCTGGTGTGACCTTTAGGGCACTTTTCAGCTTGACTCAACCTAGCTGTGAGACAAGGGCGCCGGGGTCCTGTCAGGTTTCTGGGATTGGGGCCTCAGGGGCACCTTGAAGTTTGGGGAAGGGAGGTGCTCCACGCTCTTGGGCCGCCTCCCAGCTTCCGGGGCGGGGAGGCCGAGCCAGGGCCTATAGGACGCGCTCCGTCAGGAATGGAGTTGTCTTCTGAAGAGCCTTGAGCCAGGGCTGCGCGACCCAGACAGTCCTGGAGCGAGACGGTGTGGTGGGGACTCCGAGGCACAGCTGCAGCGTTTGGAGTCGCAGGGACCTGCGCCCTCCGGAGACCCCTCTCACCTCCTCCAATTCGCCGTCCGAGGAGCTGCCCGCCCAGGGGGTCTCAGGAGGAGGCAGGCGAGAACGGCGGTGACACATCGGAGGTCCCGAGCCCCGATGCTCAGCTCAGGGGTGCTCCTCTGACGTCTGAGGGAGAGGCCGCAGGAGGACCTGCGGGACTAGCGTCGCCGCGCCCTCCTTTTCCCTGCCGGCCGGCCGTGCCGCAGGCGACCGAGTCCTGGCAGCGGCGGCATCAGAGGCCCAGTGGCTGGGCGCGGAGGGGGCCGCCTGGGTGAGGACGCGCCGCACAGACCAGGCGGCTGCGCCAGGTCCACGCGGGTCCAGTTGGCGGCCGCGAGGGGGCTGAGCCCGGCCATCGGGAGGCCTTTCAGCGAGGCGGGGCCGCAGGTGCCCACGCCGGCTCCGGCCTCCGCAGCTTCCCGGCGCGCCGACAACCCGGCGCTGCTCGAGGGCCTGCTGGCTGAGCCGGCGGAACCCAACCGCCTCCAGGGCTCCGGCAGCTCTCCCAGCTCCAGGGCCGAGCGCCGGCGGCGGCAGTGCGTGTGCCTGGAGCGCGTGCACTGCTTGGCATCCCGGAGCTCAGGGAGGGTGTGCTGAGGCCGGCCCGGCTGTCTGCTGTCCACCCCCCGGGCCGAGGGCCGTGGCCATGCGCTCCACCAGCACCGAGTTGGCGTTCCTTCCTACCTGTTGATGGAGCCTCAAGCGCCAGAGGCGCCTTTGCCTGTCTCCTGGATGCAGAGGAGCGCTTCCATTGAAGATGGCATCTTCCTAGGAGAGTAGTAGGCCCTTCTTTCTGCTTCTCCCTCTGCCCTCCTGCTAGATCTGTGCCCTGTGGACAAGGGCAACTTCCCTGGAATGACAGTGCATCAGGGAGAGGGGCTTCCTGGAGCAGCCCTGCCAGACCAGTCTGGACTGTGTGCCTCCAGACCAAGCAGGAGAGAGATGCAAACTTTCCTGTCTGCCACGCTCTTGGGGGGCCCTTTGTAACTGCAGCTGAACCTTATCCTGACCAGGACAGCAGACTTGGAGGGGACTTTTCTGTGTGGGACCCTTGGTTCAGGCTGCTCCAAGAGCCACAGCTGTGTAAAATGTTCAGCCCTCACTTCCAGGGGGTGACAGCCTCGCCCAGCGGTAACTCACTCTCCTCTCCTGGTGCTTCTCTGGACATCTAGCATGTGAACCCTGGAGCTGCCAGCTAAATGAGCCTGGAGCTAACACGTCCAGGGATGTCTCTTGTTCTTTCCGCCCACACTTGTGCGCGCGCACACCCACTCCTCCCAAAGACGCAGCTCGTTTTAAAATATGCTGATTCTTTCCCTAATAACATCTGTAGACTATAATTATTTTTTAATATATTTTTATTGACTTCAGAGAGGAAGGAAGAGGGAGAGAGAGAGAAACATCAATGATGACAGAGAACCACCGACCGGCTGCCTCCTGCACGCCCCACACTGGGGATCTAGCCCCCAACCTGACCAGGAATCAAACCATGACCTCCTGGTTCACAGGTCGACAATCAATGAGCCATGCTGGCCGGGCTATAGACTCTAATTAAATAACTGAAGAAACAGGCTATCCCACACCTGGAGTAACTTGATTATTGCTAGAAAGATGAGTTTGGAACTGACAAGTTTCCTCTAAGCTGACAAGTTTAAAAGAATAATTTTAAAAAACCAACCAAATTCCACTCATCATATGAAGGCAGAGATTGGGACTTTATCAAGCCTTGGCCTGAGCTGTCAGTTTGGATAACCACCTATTTAGGACTCGCCACGTGTCTCATCTTGTCCATATAATATCCTATATGCACTTTATTCTTATGGAGTCTGCAACTTCATGGGGAAAAGGTACTCCAATATATATTAAAGTTGTTGAGGGAATTGTAAAAAGGTATATAGTTCATTTGTTCATTTGTTTGCTGTAAGGGTTTGCAAAGGAACTTGTAGGGCTGGTTTTAAATAGAATGTATGAATAGAAAATTTGAGGTTCAGTAAGGCCAACAGACCAGAAATGACTGCCGTTGAACAGATGGTTTGTTAGTTTCCAGAGGAGGGAGCATGCCACGCCACGCAGGAAAGCATCAGGACGGCTCAAGAGGGAGAGAAGGAAACCGAGACATGTTTCTGCCTGAGAGGAATAAGATGGGAAGAGAAGAAGTTGCCTCCTTTTGTCTGGCTTGAACACTGTGCAGACGGCTGGAGCAGAGGCAGCCATCGTGCAACCATAAGGCAGTGACACCAACGTTCCGTTAATGGTGAAGTAGAGAGGTGGGTGGCAGCCGAGTCACTGATGACATTGTTGGGCCACTAGACGACCTCTGGACCTCCCATCTCTCACATATTTAAACATTGAACATTAGGTGCCTTTGTCGTTTAAGCCACACTTTGTAGGATTATCTGTTACTTTATATCTGATATATATATATCACATATAAATACCACATATCTGATACAGCCTTCAAGTCTCCATTGAAAATGGAGATAATACCCCCAAACACAGCAGCTCAATGCAGGCAAGGCCAAGATGTTAAGGCTTCCAACCTACAAAGTCCACACACCCATTCACTCCTCAAGCCCCCACCCCAGGCCATGCTTATGTCAGGACAGAATGACTCAGACCTGGCAGGGATCAGGATACAGCTATCTAGACGCTCAGCTCAGGGCTGTGTCCAGAAACCTCAACCAATCACGGGCCGGAGGTACGGGGGGAAGAGGACCTTGTCTGGATGAGGAAGCTGGGCTCTGGAGCTGGCCTGGCTGGGCTTCCCAGGGCTCCTCCATCCCCATCTCACTCATCACATAGGTCAGCTATCTGAAGCAGAAGGGACTGGGCAGGTCCATGGACTGGGCATGGACAACTTTGTTGGCTCCTTCTGTAGCCTGGGCCAATACCCCCTCATCAAGACCCTGCAGCTGGAGCTAAGTGAGTAAGGGGCCAGGGACCAGAATTCAGGGAGAGGATATGAACCCTCTTCCCTCAACTGCAGGTACTGGCTCCTTCTGAGGAAGTGACTTTGCCCCATACTATGATTTCCCAAACTTCTTGCACCCCCACCCCCTCCATGAGCTGAGGAAGTGGTTAAAATGATTCTCTTTTCATGCTCTTCTTCTGTAGCAATGCCTGCTCAGGGTGTTGGTAACAAGGGTTTCCCTCCAGGGGCCCTCAGACTGGGAACAGCAACTTGCTTCTGTCTCCTCAAGAAGCAAGCCTGCACTCATCCTATAGTGTGAGACCTCCACGGGCCCTATTATATGGTTGGGCTTTGCAGATGGTAGATGGCCACTGACTGCCTGTTACATGCACAGCCCCAGTGTTTAATGGCGTGGCCATTGTCTGGCTAAATGTGAACTGTGGGATGTTGAGCTGCTGCCTGCCTAGGGTTGCTGACCATATGCATGGCCTATGGATTTGGGATCTCTTGGCTGAATCTTCAGTTTTCCCAGGTCTTCCATATATACATTTAGGGCCCCTCCTCTAACCCCCTCCCCAGAGCATGAAGTTCCCATATCAAGCCAGAGGTCTGAACCTGAGTGTGGCCCCAGCCTTGGACAAGACACCTTCTGCCAGGGCAACCCTGACAGACTCTACCCCAACCCTCAGGACAGGTCCAGCTACTACAGCTCTGCACGGTGGCTGTTCCAGCAAAGCTGCCCAAGGAGCCTGGTGTCCAGCTCCTCCTGTAAATACTGCATCTGGAGTTGAGTCCTCAAGGCCCCCTCAACCCTAGCCTCCATGCCAGAGCCTGGGAGCCCTCCACAGCCCGTCTCCCCAGCTCTCCTTAGGGCCTGCAGTCTGGATCCCGCAGGCCTCTCTGTGGTCTGTGCATATCCAAGCTCTCTGCTCTCAGACCTGAGCTCCTTTCTGTGTGTTGCGCCAGGGTTGCCTCTTCCACTGCCCCCAGATGTAATGATTTACAGAGGCTTTTGAAGAACATTGTTAGTTCAAGAACTGTCCGTGCCCTAGCCTTAACCCTAACTCTAAACCTAACCCTAACCCCCTAATCTTCTAACCCTAAACCCCTAATCCTAACCCTAAACTATAGCCCAAACCCCAAACCCTAATCCTAACCCTAACCCTCTCACCCTTACTCTTATCCATTAACCCTTACCCTAACCCAGAACCCATACCCTGGACCCAAACCCTAACCTCCAACCTTAACCCTAACCCCTAACACCCGATCCCCAAACCCTAAACCTCAAACCCTTAAACCCCTAAACTTCTAACATCCTAAACATAAAACATGTTACCATTTATAACATCATGATATTAAATGAAGTACAAGAGAAACTGATGCAATCCAGAGACAGTAAACACAGGATGTGTGAGGTGTAACACAGCATACTGGGGTATTTTTGTTGTTGTTTTCTGTTTTGAATTTCCTCTTTATTACAAGACTACTTTTTAAATATATTTTATTAAATTTTTACAGAGAGGAAGGGAGAGGGATAGAAATTTAGAACCTAGATGGGAGAGAAACATCTATCAGCTGCCTCCTGCACACCTCCTACTGGGGATGTGCCCACAACCAAGGTACATGCCCTTGACCGGAATCGAACCTTGGACCCTTCAGTCTGCAGGCCAATGCTCTATCCACTGAGCCAAACCAGTTAGGGCTACAAGACTACTTTTTAAAAAATCAGCATATTACAAATTTAAATGCACTTATTATGTGTATTTCCCTTTACCTTAAATTACAGCTGAGGTAAAAAAAAAATTATTCTAGAAATATCTTTATTTCTTTTTTTTAATTTATCTTTATTGTTGAGAGTATTACAGATGTCCCCAATTTTCCCCTATTGCCCCCTCCATCCCAGGCCTTCACCACACTACTATCTGTGTCCATGGGGTGTGTATATATGCATACGTTATTTGGTTAACCTCTTCCCATCCCCCCACCCCTCTTCCCTCTGAGGTATGTCAGTCTGTGTCATGCTTCCATGCCTCTGGATCTATTTTGTTCATTAGATTCCACATATAAGTGAGATCCTGTGATACTGGTATTTCTCTGACGTGCTTATTTCGCTTAGCATAATGGTCTCCAGGTTTACAGGATGTATGAGACATAACACAGCAAACTGCTTTACAGCAAACTTTTTTCTTCGTAAGTAGAAAGAGTACACTCTAAACTAATGATGAAATTATAGTATAGTAAATACATGAACCAGTAACATGATCATTTATTTTCAAGAATTTTGTATTGTACATAATGTATCTGCTATACTTTTATATAACTGTCGACAACGTCGATATGTTTACACCAATATTACCATGAACACGTAATGCCTTGTGCTACAACCAAGATGTCACTAGGTTTTCACTAGACAGCCATAATGTTACTAGGCAACAGAAATTGTTCAGTTCCATTATAATCTTACTAGAGGCCCGGTGCACGAAATTCGTGCGACGGATGGTGGGGGAGCAGTCCCTCAGCCCGGCCTGCAACGATGCAAGCGTTCTGCACCTGGCCTGGCCAGAGGCCCACTGTGGCCAGGCGCGGAACGCTTGCCTCGTCGCCAGAGTGACAACACAAGCATCCCCCAACCCCCCAGCCACTCCATGCCCGCTGCCCAGAGGCCCTCTGCGGCTGGGGTGGAACACTTGCCTCGTCACTGCGGCAACAAAGCAAGCATTCCGCCAGGCCGCTCATGCTGCCCTCTCTCAGCGGCCGCGCCCACCCCCCCCCCCCCCCAACCCCCGGGACTGAGGGACTCCGGTGGGGCTGAGAGGGCTGGGCGCCACCATCTTGTGGCTATGGGCGCCGCCATCTTTGTGATGGAGTTATAGTCAATTTGCATATTCCCTCTTTATTAGATAGGACAGGACCACCATATACATGGTCTGTCATTGATCAAAATGTCATTATGTACTATATGACTATACATATAGGTGAATGGAATTGAACTGAGAGCCCAGAGGTAAACACCCATTTATAGTCATATACTGTTGGACAAAGGCAGAAAACATTAAATTGGGTAAAGAAGGGTCTTTTCAATAAATGGTGCTAGGCAACTGACTTTTCACATACAAAGGAATGAAATTGGACCCTTACCTCATACCACATATAAAACTTAACTCAAAATAGATAAAAGGCTTAAATGTAGGAGGTTAAATTATAAACTATCAAAGAAAACCTGAGATGAAATCTTCATGATCTTGGATTTAGCTATGGTTTCTTAGATCTGACACCAAAGCACAAGCAATGAAAGAAAAAATACATGCATGAGCTTTCCTCTAGATTAAAAACTTTCATGCATAAAAAGACTATCCAGAAAATGAAAAGACAGCCTACAGAATGGGAAAAAAATATTTGTCCATTATATATCTGATAAGTCTATTCTCCAGAATACAGAAAGAACTTTTACAACTCATCAACAAAAAGACAACTAAGTTTTTTTTAATGGACTTTAAGATACCCTTCTCCAGAGAAAACATACAGTCAATAGCACACAAAAAAATATTAAACATCATTAGTCATGATGCAGATACAAATTAAAACCACACACACTAGCCCTGACACTGTTGCTCAATGGTTAGAGTGTAGGCCCTTGGGCCAAAGGATTGTAGGTTCGATCCCTGGCCCCTGTTGGGGTATGTGTGGAAGGCAACCAGTCAGTGTATCTCTCTCATATCAAAGTTTCTCTTTCTCTCTCTCTCCCGCCCTCCCTTCCACTCTCTAAAAATCAATGGAAAGGGGAGGATTAACAGAAAAAAAAAAGAAAAAAAAACGCGCGCACACACTGGAATGGTTATAATGGAGAAAACCCAGACTTCTGCTGAGATCTTCTGCCCATCCCTTTCATCAAGTCTCCCAGTGTTTCAATGACATTTCCAAGGTCTTAAGAGCAGAACAATACCCAAAAATACATATCACAAAGAAGCAGCAATGTTCCCTGGATCCGGGTGAGGCCGCGTGCCCCTGGGTCCGGGTGAGACCACGCCCCTGGGTCCGGGCGAGACCAAACCAGAGGGAGTCGGACCTGCATTACCACCATTTGTCCACCATCCAGAACTGAAAAGTCAGTGCTGACATGTACACAAAAGGAACTGGTGGACATTGAAATTGGGTCTCAAAAGAACTGTTGGTCCAGAAAGAAACTCACTACAGACTGATTCATTTGCCTGTCAGCATAACTATTATTGCTCATCTCACATTCGGTTCTTATAAGTATATTTCTAGTAACACATGATCTCACTCATCTAGGGGAAATGATGAACAACATAGACTGATGAACAAGAACAGACCCAGAAACAAGGAGGCATCGATCGGACTGTCGGGCCTCAGAGGGAGGGTAGGGGAGGGTGGGGATGGGGGGAGAGATCAACCAAAGGACTTGTGTGCATGCATACGAGCCTAACCAATGGTTAAGGACAACAGGGGGCATCCGTGGGGAGGGGTGTGGGATGGGAATGGGGGGATGAGGACAAATATGTGACACCTTAATCAATAAAGAAATTTTAAAAAAAAGAAGCAGCAATGTGATTTGCAAATATTTCTAATACATTACATCTAAGGTCAAAAGATACTTTGCAAATAAAGATGTTAAGATGTTTAAAATGGATGGAGGGAGGAGGAAGGGACGGAGGTGGACACAGATGGGGGTTGGACACAATTTTACATGTCTATGTCACAAGGAACATCTTCCTGTCAGTGGATCACCTTATATTTGGTACTTGTACTGAACTTTCATTATCTTCCAAATAAAATCAAAGTAGAAAAGCAAATAAGTATCCCCTAAAGAAATTCTCTAAGGTTATAAAACATATTCCGAAGGTTAACTACTAAAGGGAACTTGGAGAAACAGTGTCATTGTCATGAGCAGCCACACACTGCCCTCTTATGGCCAAATGAAAAATGGTACCAGTGCTGTTATGGTTCTGTCCCTAATAGAAGTCAACACCAAACTGAGACATCTTCCCCAGGCTCGCTGCTAGATCAAAATAAATTTCGTTAAGATTTAATACCTGGTGTGAATTCCAGTAGAAGTCATTATCTTGGCATTTCTCACTGTGAGAAAAAGTAGTCCAGTTCCCAAGTACAATATTTTCAGGGAGTAATTATGGAGCACCTGAGTCAGGCCCTGTTCCAGGACAGAAAATAGGAAAAGTATGGAAATAAGTTGTCTACATCACAGCTCTGTATGTCTGATTTTAAAAAAATAAATAAATAATAATTATATAGCCCTAGCTTGTTTGGCTCAGTGGATAGAGCGTCAGCCTGTGGACTGAAGGGTCCAGAGTTCAATCCCCGTCAAGGGCACAAGCCCAGGTTGCAGGCTCAACCCCCAGTAGAGCACATATAGGAGGCAGCCAATGATTCTTCCTCATCATTGATGTTCCTATCTCTCTCTCACTCTCCCTTCCTCTCTGAAATCAATAAAAATATTTTTAATCATAATTATAATTACTACTTCAACTTCATTAGTTGTTGTTGGTCTGTTCAGATTTTCTGATTCTTCCTGATTCAGTTTTGGAAGATTGTATGTTTCTAGGAATTTGTCTATTTTACCCAGGTTATCCTATTTGTTGGCATATAGTTGTCTGTAATATTTTCTTACAATCCTTTGTATTGCTGTGGTGTCAGTTGTTACTTTACCTCTTTTGTTTCCTATTTTATTTATTTGGTCTTTCTTTGTTTCTTGATGAGGCTGGCTAGCAGTTCATCAATCTTATTTTATCTTTTCAAAGAACCAGTTAACAATATTGTATTGTATTCTTTAAGAAGAGGAAGAAGAAGAAAAAGGTAAAGATAAAAATTATAAACAACAAATACATATCTATCAACAAGTGAATCTAAAAATCAAGTGAATAAAAAATCTGATGAACAGAAAAAACTGGTGAATATAATAGAATCAGAGGCATAGAAAGGGAGTGGACTGACAATTCTCAGGGGGAAGGGGTGTGGGGGTGTGGGAAGAGACTGGATAAAAATCATACACCTATGGATGAGGACAGTGAGGGGAAGGTAAGGGCAGAGGGTGGGGGGAACCGGGTGGAAGGGAGCTATGGGGGGAAAAAAGAGGAACAATTGTAATAATCTGAACAATATTTATTAAATAAATAAATATCGTGAATTGCCATTAAAATAAGTGAACATGGATGTTTATAGCAGCTTTATTCATAATTGTCAAAACTTGGAAGTAACTCCATTAGATGAGTGAATAAACTGTGGTTCATCCAGATAACGGAATATTATTCAGTGGTAAAAATAAATGAGCTATTTGGCCATGAAAAGACATGGAGGAACCTTAAATACATATTATTAAGTGAAAGAAATCACTTTGAAAAGTCTCTATATTGTATGTTTCCAACTATATAATATTCTGGAAAAGGCAATACTATAGAGACAGTAAAAAGATTGATGGTTATCAGGGATTGTGGGAGGAGAGATGAATAGGCAGAATAGAGGATTTTTTAGGGCAGTAACACTACTCTGTATGATACTATAGAATGATGGACGCATTTCATTATATATTTGTTTAAATCCATAGAATGTACAACATCAAGAGTGAACCCCAGTAAAATCTAAGCCATCTCACATAGCAATATGTTTATGGATATATCTCTTAGGGCAAAGGAAACTAAGGAGAAAATAAACAATGGGACTACATCAAAATAAAAAGCTTCCACACAACCAAAGAAACCACAATCAGATTGAAAAGGGAACCCACCAGATGGGAGAACATATTTGCCAATGATATATTTGATAAGGAGTTAATAACCAAAATATATAAAGTACTCATACAACTCAACAAAAAGAAGACAAACAATCCAATTTAAAAATGGGCAGAAGACCTGAATAGACATTTCTCCAAAAAGGACATACAAATAAATGGCCAAGAGATACATGAAAAAATGCTCAAAGTCACTAATCATCAGAGAAATGCAAATTAAGACCATGGATATCACCTCACACCTGTCAGAATGGCTATCATCAAAAAATCAACTGACAAGTGCTGGCAAGAATGTGGAGAAAAGGGAACACTATTTCACTGCTGGTGGGATGTAGACTAGTGCAGCCACTATGGAAAACAGTATAGAGTTTCCTAAAAAAATTAAAAAATGGAACTTCTATTTGACCCAGCGATCCCACTTCTGGGAATATATCCTAAAAACCCCAAAACTCCAATCAGAAAGAATATACGCATAACATATATGTTCATAACAGTGTTATTTACAACTAGAGGCCTGTTGCACAAAGATTCATGCAATAGGCCTTCCTTCCCCTGGCTGCCGGCACCAGTTTTCCTCTGGCACCCGGGACCCAGGCCTTCGCTCTGGCCACCGCCTTCTGTCTTCGCTCCAGCCGGAGTCTTCAGTCTTCGCTCCAGCCAGAGCCTTCAGTCTTCTCCGCTCCAGAGCGCTGCTCCTGTAGCTCCCTCCGCCCCCCGCCCTCCCCCTCATAGCAGGCGTCCTGCCCCATGTGTCTGCGTATGCAAATTAACCCACCATCTTTGTTGGGTTAATTTGCATGCTCACCCCTGATTGGCTGGTGGGCGTCACAGAGGTATGGTCAATTTGCATATTTCTCTTTTATTAGTGTAGATAGCTAAGATTTGTAAACAATCCAAGAGCCCATCAGTAGATGAGTGGATAAAAAAAGCCGTGTGACATTTACACTATGGAATACTATGCAGCTGTAAAAAAGAGGGATCTCTTACCCTTTGAGACAGCATGAAGGGACCTGGAAAATATTATGCTAAGTGAAATAATCCAAACAGAGAAAAACAAGTATTATATGATCTCACTTATTTGTGGAATCTAATGAACAAAAGGAATTGACCAACAAAATAAGACCCAAAGCAGGGAGGCATGGAACAGATCAAGATACCTCAATGTGGGTTGGGGGAACAAGAAGAGATAAACCAAATAACTTATATACTTACATGCATAGCCCATGGATACAGGCAAATAGCCCAGGGTGGTAAATACTGAGGGGTGGGTAGGGGCTTGGAGGAGGGGGGAAAGGAGAAGAAAATGGAAGATATCTGTAATACTAGCAACAATAAAAAAGTATATATATATTTTTTTAAGTGTGAACCCTAAATTGGGGGGCTGAGTGTAGAAAAAGGTAAAGGAGGGTAAGAGGTGACAGAAGTAGACTTGACTTTGGGTAGTGAACACACAATACAGATGATGTGTTATAGAATGGTACACTTGAAACCTATATAAATTTTATTAACCAATGTCACCCCAATAAATTCAAAAAAATGTTTAAAAAGGGTGACATTGAGTGCTCGCTTCGGCAGCACATACACTAAAATTGGAATGATACAGAGAAGATTAGCATGGCCCCTGGGCAAGGATGACACACAAATTTGTGAAGCATTCCATATTTTTTTAAAAAATAAATTTAAATTAAATTTTAAAATGTGACATTGGGTGATTATGATGCCTCAATGCAGGTTGACCAATTGTAACAATGTACCACTCCAGTAGGGAATGTGATAATATGGAAGGCTATAAATGTGATATTATAGGAAACTAGAGGCCCGGTGCACTAAATTCGTGCACAGAGGGGGTAGTCCCTCAGCCCAGCCTGTACCCTCTACAATCTGGGACCCCTCAAGGGATGTCCTACTGCCCATTTAGGCCCCATCCCTGGGATCGGGCCTAAACGGGCAGTCGGACATCCCTCTCACAATCCAGGACTGCTGGCTCCCAACTGCTTGCCTGCCTGCCTTCCTGATTGCCCCTAACCGCTTCTGCCTGCCAGCCTGATCACCCCCTAACCACTCTGCTCCCAGCCTGTTTGCCCCCAACTTCCCTCCTCTGCCGGCCTAGTTACCCCTAACTGCCCTCTCCTGCAGGGTTGATCACCTCCAACTGCCCTCCCTTGTAGGCTGGGTGCCTCCCAACTGCCCTCTCCTGCTGGCCATCTTGTGGTGGCCATCTTGTGTCCACATGGGGGCAGGATCTTTGACCACATGGGGGCAGCTATATTGTGTGTTGCAGTGATGATCAATCTGCATAGTACTCTTTTATTAGATAGGATAGAGGCCTGGTACAGGGGTGGGGGCCAGCTGGTTTGCCCTGAAGGGTGTCCCTGATCAGGGTGGGGTTCCCTTGGGGCGTGGGGCGGCCTGAGTGAGGGGCCTGTGGTAGTTTGCAGGCCGGCCACGGCCCCTGGCAACCTAAGCGGAGGCCCTGGTATCTGGAATTTATTTTCCTTCTACAATTGAAACTTTGTAGCCTAGAGCAGAGCCAAGCCTGGGGCTCCCTCCGAGGCCCGAAGCCATTTGTGTTGGGGTTATAATTGAAACTTTGTTGCCTTAAGCGGGTGGGCCCGGCCAGGGTGTATGGAAAGCTTTGCTTCCCCTGTTGCCGGCAGCAACCCTGGCCTGCTCTCTCAAGCTCCATTCTGCCGCCATTTGTTTGAATTTGTTTACCTTCTATAATTGAAACTTTGTAGCTTGAGTGGAGGCTTAGGCCTGCAACGGCTGGCAGAAAGCTTGGCTTCTTCTGTTTCCTAGGAAACCTTGCTCTCTGTGGCTGTAGCCATCTTGGTTTGGGTTAATTTGCATACCCGCTCTGATTGGATGGTGGGCGTGGCTTGTGGGTGTGTCGGGGTATGGTCAATTTGCATATTTGTCTATTATTAGATAGGATAGGTGTACTTTTCTCTCAATCTTGCTTGGAGGTAAAACTGCTCTAATAAAATAAAAAGTTTTTAATTTTTTCCAGTTTTATTGAGATATAATTGGCATACATCACTGTGTAAGTTTAAGGCATATGCATAATGGTTTAACTTACATAGATTGTAAAATGATTACTACATGTTTTTAGCCTCCATCATCTCATATAGATACAATAAAAAAGTGAAAGCAAAAAAGAAAAGAAAATGTCCTTGTGATGAGAACTCAGAATTTACTCTCTTAATAAGTGTCATATGTATCATACAACAATCCTATCTAATAAAAGAGTAATATGCAAATTAACCATCACTCTGCTACATCCACAAGCCACGCCCACAAGCCAATCAGGAGTGAATATGCAAATAAACCAACCAAGATGGCTACAGCCGCAGAGAGCAGGAGGGAGGCTTGGGTTTCCCCAGCAATGGAGGAAGCCAAGCTTTCCGCCTGCCCTTGCTGGCCTAGGCCTCCACTCAAGGCTACAAAGTTTCAATGATAGAAGATACATAAATACAAACAGAAATGGCAGCAGCCACGGAGCTGGAAAGAGCAGGAGGCTAGGGTTGCCCCCAGTGATGGAGGAAACCAAGTTTTCCACACACCCTGGCTGGCCCAGGCCTCCGCTTAAGGCTACAAAGTTTCAATTATAGAAGATATATAAATCCCAACAGAAATGGCTGCTGCCAGCCATGGAGCAAGCAGAAGGCTTGGCTCCGCTCCAGGCTACAAAGTTTCAATTGTAGAAGATAAATAAACCCCAGATACCAGGGCCTCCGCTTGGGTTGCTAGGGGGCGTGGCCGGCCTGCAAACCACCACAGGCCCCTCGCCCAGGCCACCCCACACCCCAAGGGAACCCCCACCCTGATCCGGGATATCCTTCAGGGCAAACCAGCCAGCCCTCACCCATGCATCAGGCCTCTATCCTATCTAATAAAAGAGTAATATGCAGATTGACCATCACACCAACACACAAGATGGCTGCCCCAATGTGGCCAAAGATCCTGCCCCCATGTGGACACAAGATGGCCACCACAAGATGGCCAGCAGGGGAGGGCAGTTGGGAGAGACCAGGCCTGCAAGGGAGGGCAGTTGGGAGTGACCAAGCCAGCAGAGGAGGGAAGTTGGGGGCAAACAGGCCTGCAGGGAAGGGCAGTTGGGAGGGACCCAGGCCTGCAGGGGAGAGCAGTTGGGGGAACCAGGCCTGCAGGGGAGGGCAGTTAGGGGCAAACAGGCTGGCAGGGGAGCAGTTAGGCATCAATCAGGCTGACAGGGGAGTGGTTAGGGGGTGATCAGGCTGGCAGGCAAAGCGGTTAGGGGCAATCAGGAAGGCAGGCAGGCGAGCAGTTGGGAGCCAGCAGTCCTGGAGCAGCCAGACAGCCCTCGAGGGGTCCCAGATTGGAGAGGGTGCAGGCTGGGCTGAGGGACACTCCCCTTCTCCCCCGTGCATGAATTTCATGCACTGGGCCTCTAGTGTTAACTATAATCATGCTATTAGATGCCTAGTACTTATTAACCTTGTAGCTGGTTGTTTGTACCTCTTGACCACCTTTCTCCAATTCCCTCTACCCCTATCATCCCCAAGGATGTCGTTTTTTAAGTTAAGCTGCCATAAAATGATATTTTTTAAGTATAAGAGAAGAAAAATGTGCTTCTGTAATTTGGAACTGCATTGAAGATTAGAATGGAGAAAATAATTACAGTAAAGCAGAAATTTACATGTCGTTTCTCCAAAATTCTTTGATGATCTTTGAAGAGGCCACAAGGAGCCCAGACAAGGAAGAACTGACTGAGGCTAAGTTGTTCGGTGTTTGACAAAAACTCATACAGAAAAAGAGACTCATTTTTAAAATAAGACTGCTTCAGAATTCAAAATGTCATCAGAAAAGGTCAGTCGAATTAAATAGGACATTCTCAATTTCTCTCCTAAATATGTAACTAGTTGGATTCCAATTTTGATTTCACAACTTCAAATTGCCTCCATGCTTTAAAACCATTCTCCCGAGAAGGTTTCCTTTATGGGACAGAAGTAAACGTCATCGTGATTTTATTAAATATAGAATATTATCTGTCTTTACTGCATTTAAATTCTCCTTTTACACAGTCTTACATTTATGTATCTTAAGAATATGCCACCACGTAGCCTAGAGATTTAAATATCCAACAAAAACCCTGACCGGTTTGGCTCAGTGGATAGAGCATCAGCCTGCAGACTGAAGGGTCCCAGGTTCGATTCCGGTCAAGGGCATGTACCTTGGTTGCGGGCACATCCCCAGTGGGGGGTGTGCAGGAGGCAGCTGATCAATGTTTCTCTCTCATCAATGTTTCTAACTCTCTATCTCCTCTCCCTTCCTCTCTGTAAAAAAACAATAAAAATATATTTTTAAAAAATATATATCCAACAAAAAGTTTAAAAAGTAGGTCAAATAAATTGCTGGATCAGAGGACACAAAGAAACACTATAAAAATAATTCTACTTTTTTCTCCCATGTATTGTTTAATTAATCCTACTATAATTACTAATTGTCACTGTTAAGTAGTTCTATTGTGGTTTTGTTCAAATGATAGCGAGAAAGTAAATAAACACCAATTTTTCACATTTTTAAAGTAGTAACTGTGTGTGTGTGTGTGTGTCTCTCTGTGTGTGTGTATATGTGTGTGTGTATGTGTGTGTGTGTGTGTGTGTGTGTGTGTGTGTGTATTATCTATTACATGACGGCTCCTGTCCAGCGTGGCGGTGTCCTGAGCTAGCTCTCCAACCCGCCCCCACAGCCCTGCCCAGCACCCCAATAGATAAACCTCCCGGCCCCAGGTGACCTACCTAGGCCCCACCCCTCACAAGCCCCGCCCTCATAACAAACCCCGCCTCCCCGGCGCGTCCAGGACCCGGGGAGATCCCTGGCGGCCCCGCCTCCGCAATATCCAGGCTTCTCCCCGGGCTGGTTACCCAGCCTGCCCGCTATCGGTGCAGTCTCCGGGGAGGGCCGGCCGCTTCCACTTTCGGTGGTCCCGTTGGCGCCAGCCCTCCCAGCCTCGTCTTTTCCGGTCTCAGTCAGGCGTGGCAGGGCCGGCAGGCGCCCCAGCCCTTTCGTATCCTCTCTGTCATGGCGGCGCCCTGCCTCTCCTTCCGGCCAAGCCTGTCATGGCGGCACCCCGAACAGCCACTTCTGGGCCTAGCCCCTTAGGTTGTTCTGGCTCTTAGTACTTCCGGCTGCCATGGCGGCGCCCAGGGTTCACCGGAAGTAAAACTTCGAAAGCGAGGCGGGCCTCCGCCCGGAAGCGAGCGCGGCGCTAGGAAAGATGGCGGCGGCGGCGGGCAACGCGCTGCCTAGTGGGGCCCGGTCTAGCGTGGCTCGGCCCGGCGGACAGCCCAGGCCCATGCCGCAGCCGCGCACGCTCCTTGCCGCCGGCCCAGCGCTCATAGCGAGCGGCGACGAACTGGTCGCCGCCGTATGGCCGTACCGGCGGCTGGCGCTCCCGCGGCGCCTCACGGTGCTGCCGTTCGCCGGGCTGCTGTACCCGGCCTGGCTGGGCGCCGCGGCCGCCGGCTGCTGGGGCTGGGGCAGCAGCTGGGCGCAGATCCCCGAGGCCGCGCTGCTCGTGCTTGCTGCTATCTGCCTCGCGCACGCGCTCACCGTCCTCTCGGGGCATTGGTCCGTGCACGCTCACTGCGCGCTCACCTGCACCCCGGTAAGTGCGCGGGCAGGAGCCCGACCTCCACCATGGCGGGTCGCAGCCGGCGTTCATGCCGATCCCCATCCGGCCCGGGCCTCCCATCTGCTGGGCCTGGGTCCCCAGCGGCGCCCTAGACTCTTTCGCACTGGCGTAATTTGGGGGGCCGTTACTGACTTGCTGTGCGACCCTAGCACGGGTACTTCCTTTCTTTGGAATTCCTCCCCGGTGTTGTCATTTAGATTCCATAAGGTAGTACCTGGAGAAAGCATAGCGCAGGGCCCAACACAGGTCGCTGTTGGATAGTTCCCATCCTAGCGAGTACTCGGTTGTTTCTCCCGGAAACAGCCCTCTCTTCCTCCCACCGTGGTTTTGTTGTCAAAATGTGAGACGAGACCTGCCAGGTGGGTTTTTCTGTGTGTGAGGCTTGGCTTCGAAACTGAACATCAGCCCTGCTGTCCAGTGCCCAGAGGCCTCCGGTACTGCCACCAAAACCAGCTTGAAATACAGTTAATAGCAGCGCTTAAAAGAGCTATTGGTGACCAAGTGACTTCACTGTTTGGGGTCCCTTTCCGTCCGTCTGCAAGGTGAGGGTGTGACCCGTAGCCCCAATATGGGGATGAGGGAGAGCTGCCCTGGGCCAGCAGTTGATGTCCCCGGGCCTGCCTCGGATGACCCCGCGGGTTGGGAGCAATGGGTGAGTGAAGAGGTCGGCCTCCTGCCAGCCTCCACTCTGGCCACAGGTGTGTGTCTGCTGAAAGAAGAGGGGAAGGGAGCTGCAGAAAGAGGCAGGAGCCCCATCTTTGACTTAGAATGTGGGCTGAATCCTCTTTCTCCTCAGAGAGTGGCATCTCCCTTACCCCACAAGCCTTATACCAGGGGAGGGGCTCAAGCTTTGGGGCTTGGTAGAGTTGAGTCAGTTAGTTCCATGGAAGACCCCAGCAAGGGACAGAAAAATGGAGGGGGGGGTACGGGGAGTTTGACACACACATCCGAACTTCCAGCTGCCTTTTGGCCTGTGGCTTAAAAGTGTGACAGCCTCCTTTGGAGAACAGGGCGGAGCTAAACAGCTATGGGATGAGGACAGTAAGATCTGGGTTCGCATCAGAGATCCCAGACACCAGTGCTTCTGCTTTCTGGGTTTCAGTTTCCCCTTCTGTAAAGTGAGAACCGTAACACCTACCTCGGGATGCCATGGTGAGAAGCATGGTGTCTGCAAAGCCCCTGGTATGGGGCCTGCGCGCGTGGCACTTTGTACTTTTCTTCCATGGCGTTACCAGGGTTCAGAGATGATGTGTTGTTCTTTTTTTTTTTTTAATATATTTTATTGATTTTTACAGGGAGGAAGGGAGAGGGATAGAGAGCTAGAAACGTCGATGAGGGAGAAACATCGACCAGCTGCCTCCTGCACATCCCCTACTGGGGATGTGCCCGCAACCAAGGTACATGCCCTTAACCGGAATCGAACCTGGGACCTTCCAGTCCGCAGGCCGACGCTCTATCCACTGAGCCAAACCGGCTTTGGCTGATGTGTTGTTCTTGTCTGCCTGCTTCCATTGCCAGGAGCTCTCTGAGGGGAGGGCTTGTTTTTCACAGTCACTGCTGTGACGCCCTCCCTCCCTCACCCACGGGCACAGCAGCAGTGGGATGGATGCAGCTCATGCTGAAGGAGTGCTAACTGAGCTCCATTTGGTGCTTCCCTGTCTGAAGTGCTGAGGAAACAGCAGTGAACAAAACCCATTGCCTTCATAGGGTTCGTGGGGGAGGCTTGTACTCGGCAGTCAGTGCCCAAGAGGGAAAATAGAAATGAGATAGGAACATAGTGATGGAACTTCACATGGGCACCCAAGTGTGGCCTCCTGAGAAGATGACGTGTGAGCAAAGGTCTGAAAGCTGTGTGACCACGTGTCCTGGACAGAGAACAGCACACACCAACAAGCTCCTTGGTTGAATCAAGGACGAGCCTCCGATCTCATTGCTCCTCCTTGCTGGAGGACACAGCAAGAATCGTGATGGGGCCCTAGCCGGTTTGGCTCAGTAGATAGAGCGTCAGCCTGTGGACCGAAGGGTCCCCAGTTCGATTCTGATCAAGGGCACGTACATAGGTTGCAGGCTCCTCCCCAGCTCGGGCCCTGGATGGGGTGTGTGTAGGACGCAACCAATCGATGTGTTTCTCTCACATCGACATTTCTCTCTGTCTTTCCCTCTGTCTTCCACTCTTTCTAAAAATTAATGGGAAAATACCGTCCAGTGAGGATTTAAAAAAAGAATAGTAATGGAGCCTGGCCAGTGTTGCTCAGCGGTTGAGTGTCGACTTATGAACCAGGAGTTCATGGTTCAATTCACGGTCAGGACACATGCCCAGGTTGCAGGCTCAATCCCCAGTGGGGGGCATGCAGGAGGCAGCCAGATCAATGACTCATCCTTGATGTTTCTGTCTCGCTCTCCATTCCTTTCTGAAATCAATTTAAAGGGTTGTGTGTTTTTTTTAAAGAATATTAGTGGGGTGGGGGGCGGAAGCCAGGCAACATTAGAATGGTGAGCTGTGACAGGGCTTGGTTCACATGAGCTGTGACAGGGCTTGGTTCACATGAGCTGTGACAGGGCTTGGTTCACATGGATTGAGGCTGCACCTCTTGCCGGACAGTCTTCTCCCCACAGTGGTTGAGAAGGACTCAGCAGCATCACTTTGCCTCTCACAGGAGTACGATCCCAGCAAAGCGACCTTCGTGAAGGTGGTCCCGACCCCCAACAATGGCTCCACTGAGCTCGTGGCCCTGCACCGAGATGAGGTAGGGACCACCTGCCAACCTGCTCAGTGCAGGTCTTGGGTGAGATTCCCAGGCACTGGCATCCCAGGTCAGGGGCCTCTGCCACAGACCGCCTTCTCCCACAGGGTGAAGACGGGCAGGAGGTGCTGTCCTTCGAATTCCAGAAGATCAAGTATTCCTATGACGCCCAGGAGAAGAAGCGCTTCCTGCCCGTGGCCTTCCCTGTGGGAAACTCCTTCTCTTACTACCAGAGCAGCAGAGGGTTTCAGGAGGACTCGGACATCCGCGCAGCGGAGAAGAAGTTTGGGAGTAACAAGTGAGTCCTGACATCCCCATGTGTCCCTCCTGCTGACAGGACTGGGCCTCTGCCTGTGGTCATGGGCCTTGCCCCGCCCCAGCTGGTGGCCTGTTTCTGCCCCTTCGAACTCCTGGGGTGGGGTGCCTGGGATGTAGGAGTCCGCCTTTTCAACAAAGCATCCCAGGTGAACGCGGCCCCCTCTGAGAAACGCGCTCTGTTCTAAGTCTCCCCTGAACTTGTTTGCTGACAGGAACCTCCTGGTGGGTTCTGGGGGAAGAGCCCTCCTGGGGAGCCTGGCCATGGGATACAAGAGTTGGCTATTCATCCTTGTCTTGTTTTTATAATTCCCCAATTCATTTTAAATTCTTTCTTTTAAAAAGATGGGAGAGAGAAATATAAACATTGATGATGAGAGAAAATCCTTGATCGGCTGCCTCCTACACACCACCTACTGGGGATCGAGCCTGCAACCCGGGCATGTGCCCTGACCAGGAATTGAACCTTGACTTCCTGGTTCATAGGTCGATGCGCAATCACTGAGCCACACCTGCTGGGCTTAAATTCTTTCTTTAAATCTATTTTCTTGCCTGTCTCCTCAGGTCCTGGCACTTAAAGAATGGTGGTAAAACCCACCTCTCTCTCTGCTCTCTCCCCAGAGGAAAAAAAAAAAAAAGAATGGTGGTAAAAAAGAAGTCAGTGATCAGGATAGCTCTTACTTGTACCAGGTAGAATAGCGGATGCTCTATACACACTTTAATCTTCACCAAAACTGCCAGTGCTGACCCATGCCTGGGAGAGGGCCAAGTTGAACTTCAGAGCCGCTCAGAACCTCTCGGGAATTCTTTCTGGGCTGATTGTTTACCACAACTATCAGTCCAATAGGAAGATTTTAAGAAATATTTACTGGCCCTCACTCCCCACCCCTCAGGTCCAGGCTCCCTTAAAGGCAGCAGACACAATGCAGGGTGATTTTTAGTTTATTTTTATCACTGTGGGACCACTGTGGTCTCTTATCATATTCCACATTCAGGAGCCCTCTACATACCATGCTGCACACCCTTAGCGCCCCCCTTTGTCACATTTCTGAGGCTTTTATTCAGGGCGTTTTGGGGAAATCTGGCTCCAGACCTCCTCTCTCCACAGTGGGACGAGCTCAGGCCCCAGGGGCTCAGAGGCATCTGGTTGCCAGGCCGCCTCTGTGCACCTTCAGCTTCAGGGCTCCTGTCCCAGTCAGAGGTTCCTTCTCCACTTGCTGTGTCTGCCGCCCAGATGGTGGGTTCTCATCTCACCAGCCCCCACTCGGATGGGGGTGCTGCATGAAGAGCTTGTTGCCAATTCAGAAGCTTCGTCTGGGCTCTGCAGAGCAGCGGGCTGGGGGTTGTCAGCATGCTGCCCCGGTGAGGGAGGAGAGCCATCATTGAATGGAGAGTCCTATCGTCTAGAAGGTTGCCCGGGCTTCTCATTTCCTGAGGAGGCCTGCAGTGCCTCCGGGTAGAGGTGTCAGGGAGGGGCCTCCGAGGCCTCCCACCGTGAACAGGGTCTGGGGTCTGTTTTCTTGCAGGGCTGAGATGGTGGTGCCTGACTTCTCAGAGCTGTTCAAGGAGAGAGCCACAGCACCTTTCTTTGTGTTCCAGGTAAAGCAGCAGCTCCAGCGCACCTTCCTACCCCATTCTTCAGGGCTTACCCAGCCAGCATGACCTGTGTCCAGTTCCAAACCCGAAAACTCCCTTGTCCTAATGGGTCAGAGTCCAGGGGGGGAATGGCCCTCGGGGTGGGTCCAGGCCTCAGCAGGCATCCTCATTACGTTTCTGGGGCAGGTGTTCTGCGTGGGGCTCTGGTGCCTGGATGAGTACTGGTACTACAGCGTCTTCACGCTCTCCATGCTGGTGGCCTTCGAGGCCTCCCTGGTGCAGCAGCAGATGCGCAACATGTCCGAGATCCGGAAGATGGGCAACAAGCCCCACACAATCCAGGTGTGGCCAGCAGGGTCCCAGAGGTCTTGGCAGGCCTAGTGCAGGTGTGTTCCCAGAGCTGACCATGCCCCACCCCACTCAGGTCTACCGAAGCCGCAAGTGGAGGCCCATTGCCAGCGACGACATTGTTCCCGGGGACATTGTCTCCATTGGTGAGGCCCAGTTCTGCTCTTTCCTGGTGGCATTTAGCCGTGGCTTCTGCCTGACCCTCTGGTGCTGCCCCACAGGTCGCTCGCCACAGGATAACCTGGTGCCGTGTGATGTGCTGCTGCTTCGGGGCCGCTGCATCGTGGACGAGGCCATGCTCACAGGGGAGTCAGTGCCACAGATGAAGGTGTGGGGAAGGGGAGACCTCAGTCCACTCAGGTGCACTGTGGACCATTCTTGAAGGGGCCACCATCCAGGAGAGGGCCAGGATCTTGTCCAGGCGCCCACGGAGGAGGGATGGAAACCTGGCCAGGAGGCTGGAGGAGGCAGAGTGGGTGCGGCATCTGGGCAGAGCTGCTGATCTCAGTGCCCTGGACAAAGGGAAATGGGGTGGCGGTGGAGAGAGGAGATGAGAGTCCCAGAGCGTTGGGACATCTAGGTGCCCTGAGATACCAGACCGAGGTGGACTGAGAAGTGGGGAGGGTGTGATTTCTGGGAGAGGCCAGGTGCAGGGTCACAGGGAGTCGACGAACGTACAGCTGGAGAAAAGGTGAGATTTGCTGGGCCAGGTGGGGAGCAGGTGGGCTCCTCCAGCCCCAGGGCTCAGCTCTCCAGAGACGGGGTGGAGAGGGAGGCCGAGGTGGGACTGACCACTGGCTTCACTGTCCTCCCTCTTCCCCAGGAGCCCATTGAAGACCTCAGCCCCGACCGGGTGCTGGACCTGCAGGCCGACTCCCGGCTCCACGTCATCTTCGGGGGCACCAAGGTGGTGCAGCACATCCCCCCACAGAAGGCCACAACAGGCCTGAAGCGTAGGTGCCTTGGGGGTTTTGGGGGTGTCCTGGCCCCACCTCCCTACCCCCTCCATGTCTGCTTGGCTGTGAGGGAGTCCAGACAAAGAGACTCAATGACACTGCCTCTGCTTGTTTCCCAGCGGTCGACAGTGGGTGCGTGGCCTTCGTCCTAAGGACTGGATTTAACACATCTCAGGTGGGGCATCTTGCCTGACTGGGGCGGGTGGGCTCCATGGCCGATGAACACTCAAGATGGCAGTCCTTTTAGACCCCAGGACATCCACCCCACAGGCCCACTCTGCCAGCGGGTACTAGGCCAGAGGCCATGCGGAGCAAGCCCAAGATCAGGCTCACTCTCCCCTGCTAAGGGCCTGGTGGGAAATAGCAGACTGGCTGTTGACACGTGTTTTGGGGTCATGAACACTTGAGCCTATAAACTCATTAAAACAGCAAGAAGACTGCCTGATAGAGATAATGGCCAGACCTCCTTCCAGTAACTCCTGTGCTATCTAGACCACTTTCTTCCCCCCACCTCCAGGCCTTGGTCACTGGTCTCCTTAGCTCTTAGTCAAGTTACAGCTGCCCATGTAGCCATGTGGTCCCTGGACCGTCTGTGTGGTGGGTTGCAGGACTCACTGGTGGGCCTGGGGCTGCTGCTCTCTGTCAGCTAAGGGAGGATCTGACCCTGATGCCCTCAAGCAGGGAGGCTACCACCCCCACCCCCCAGAAAAGCCTCTGACTCCGTTCTTCCAGGGCAAGCTGCTGCGCACGATCCTCTTTGGGGTCAAGAGAGTGACTGCGAACAACCTGGAGACCTTCGTCTTCATCCTCTTTCTCCTTGTCTTTGCCATCGCAGCAGCCTCCTACGTGTGGATTGAAGGTAAGCACCACGTTCCCCACCTGTCTGCTGGTCCCATGCCCACCGCCACAGGCTGGCAGGCCCTGTCTCCATAGGCACCAAGGATCCCACCCGGAACCGCTACAAGCTGTTTCTGGAATGCACATTGATCCTCACATCAGTAGTGCCCCCTGAGTTGCCCATTGAGCTGTCTCTGGCTGTCAACACCTCCCTCATCGCCCTGGCCAAGCTCTGTGAGTACCTGAAGCAGGGCTGGGGTACCAAGGGGCTGGGGCCTGGCAGGACCCCTGACCCTGGCTCCACCTTGCAGACATGTACTGTACGGAGCCCTTCCGCATTCCCTTCGCTGGCAAGGTGGAGGTGTGCTGCTTCGACAAGACGGGGACCTTGACCAGCGACAGCCTGGTAGTGCGCGGAGTGGCTGGGCTCAGGTGAGCGTGGAGACCTGGGCCAGGAGGTACCCAGCCAGCAGCAGAGGGCTTTCTGAGAGCTCATGGGCCTGAGTGCTGCCCACCCAAGCCCCCAAAGTAGAGCCTGTCAGAGGTCTGTTCCAGGGGGCTTCCTATGCAGTCTCAGTATGAGTGACAGCGGCACAGGAATCATCTTAGGCTCCAAGCAGCCACGTGACCTGTGGGAGCATCCGTGATACAAGTACAGATGTCACAAGGACCAAACCGACACCCCCTACTGCCCCTGAAGTGACTGGCACAGATATGGGGGCCCATCCCTCTTCCTGGCTGGCAATTCCCAGAGGGTCCCTCCACCCTATAACCAACTATTCCCCTTCCTTGCAGAGATGGAAAGGAGGTGACCCCCGTGTCCAACATCCCTGTAGAAACACACCGAGCCCTGGCCTCATGCCACTCCCTGATGCAGCTGGATGATGGTACCTTGGTGGGTGACCCCCTGGAGAAGGCCATGCTGACAGCCGTGGACTGGACACTGACCAAAGGTGAGGGGCTGGAGTCTCAGGCCCAGTGCAGACTCACCACCAGCTCTCACGCTCCCGGGAAGGCAAGCCAGATCCCTAGGCTGGCGGGTGGGCATGCACACACGTGGTTGTCCTCCTGGGTTGGAACCCATCCCACCCAAAGCTACAGGGCAGGGTCCTCCAAGCCCAGGTCTCCCAGCTCTTATCCCCAGGAGGCAGGAGCCCACAGGCCCCGGATCTGGGGGTGGAGGGAGGAAGGAGGGGCAGGCGGGGGCCTGGCTTCCTCTTTGGAGCTAAGGCCCTCAGGACTCGTACTTATTTGTTTCCAGATGAGAAAGTATTCCCCCGAAGTATTAAAACTCAGGGGCTGAAAATTCACCAGCGCTTTCATTTTGCCAGTGCCCTAAAGCGAATGTCCGTGCTCGCCTCCTACGAGAAGCTGGGCTCCACCGACCTCTGCTACATCGCGGCTGTGAAGGGGGCCCCTGAAACCCTGCATTCCATGGTGAGTGGAGCACGGCTCTGGGGTTCAGGGGGGAGGTCAGTGTGAGGTAGTTGATGACATTCCTCTGCGTTTCCTGCAGTTCTCCCAGTGCCCAGCCAACTATCACCACATCCACACGGAGATTTCCCGGGAAGGAGCCCGCGTCCTGGCTCTGGGGTACAAGGAGCTGGGGCACCTCACCCACCAGCAGGTAATGGCCCAGGCTCCCCACCTGCCAGCCTCTCCCCCACCCCTCACCCATGTTCCCACACCTTGTGTCCTCACAATGCCCCTGTGAGCAGGCACGATTTCATCTTCCTCCTCCCCGGATTCTACCGTTGGAGACTCCAGGTGGCACTCAGTCCACAGTGCCCTGCCTCCATGGGACCCAGGCCCATCCTGGAACCTAGGGCTGCCTCCACCCAGCTTCCTGCCCCCACCCAAGGGTCCTCATGTACCCTCAGTAGGCATCAGAATACATCTTTTTTTTATATATATTTTTATTGATTTCAGAGAGGAAGGGAAGGCGGGGAGAGAGAGAGAGAAACATCAATGATGAGATGAAATCATTGATCGGCTGCCTCCTACACGCCCCCTACTCGGGATCCAGTCTGCAACCTGGGCCTATCCAGGAATTGACCCATGACCTCCTGGTTCATAGGTCAACGCTCAACCACTGAACGTGCTGACTGGCCCAGAAGGCAATTTAGATTACCATCTCTAGTCTAGTTCTGACCCAGCCCAGCTCAGTCACCTGCTTACTGCATGGTTTGAAGACATCCCCAGCTCTCAGTCATACCCCATGTCCCATCAGCTCTTCTCCCACCTCCACTACCAACACTCCTTTACCTCCTTCCACCTTGGCCTTCATCCAGGCTGTTTGCACCCAGTGGCCAAGAGAGCCTTCCAGAATGCATTCCTGATCACACCCCTCCAGAGCCCCTCCTGCTTAATGCCACTCCTCTCGCAATTCAGGACCCCTCAGGGGATGTCGGAGGCCCGGTGCATGGATTCGGCCCGATTCCCACAGGCCAGGCCGAGGGGCCCCACCAGTGCATGAATCCATGCACCAGGCCTCTAGTATGCATTTAAGATCTTTGGTTAATCTCTTCCCTTCCTTTCCCCCTTCCCTCTGAGATTCATCTGTCTGTTCCATGTTTCCATGCCTGTACGTTGAGCACCTGCTCCCTGGTGGTCAGTGCACGTCATAACTACCGGTCGAACAGTCACTTGGGCTTTTATATTTATAGATGCCTTCCCCAGTAGAAGACAAGCTTCATGAGGGTGGGCATTTTTGGTTTCTGGGATGAGGTAGAGGGTAAGTGCATGCTGGGTTGTGAACAAGGAACAGGTGACAGAAGCCAAGACACAAGGCCTCTGTGAGGACATGCCATGCCCACACCAGGGAGTAGAAGCATTAGGGGCAGGGACCACCCAGCCATTGCCAAGCCCCTGTGCCACAGGGAGGACAAGCCCTTCTCTGACCTCTCCACTCAGCACATTGTTGGAGCTTGGGGAATTGCAGGGGTGGGGGACATCATGATCGTAAGAGCCCCCCATGTTTGTCCACAGGCCCGGGAGGTCAAGCGGGAAGTGTTGGAGTGTAACCTCAAATTCGTCGGCTTCATTGTGGTCTCCTGCCCGCTCAAGGCTGATTCCAAGGCTGTGATCCGGGAGATCCAGAATGCCTCCCACCGGGTATGGCTCCTGGACCCTCCACCCCAGGCCCCTCAGGCAGATGGGCGGGTGGGCCATGGCTCCTTACAGAGAGGAGGATGTGACAGCAGAGGACACTTCCACCCCCATTGGGGCAAGTGGCTGCTTCCTGGGGCCCGCAGCATCCCTGGGAGGCTGAGGCTGGGTAGAGGGTGTGGGAGCAATACCCAGACGGGTCATGTCTGTCTCAGTGGCTTCAGTCTGTTCTTCCTGGTGTTTCTGTTGTCTAATTTGGGACTCAGGATGCAGTTTAAAGTGGGAGCTAAGTGAGCAGTCTCAGAGGATGGTAGCAGGATCAGTCCCTACCTGGCACCCATGTGGTTCCCACCCACCCCACACACAACTTCCTGGGAAGCTATCAAGCCAAAAGGGTCTACGAAAAAACTGGTTCATAATTTAACATGAAAGGTATGGGTGTTCTCAGAAAGATAAACATACATGTATTATTTTTAAAAACATCACCGGGGTGGACAGATTACGAAGTCCAGTCCTCGGGAGGGGCCAGGACCTCCCTCGGTAGCCTTCCGTAGAGGGGACTCGGGCACAATTCTCCAGGCTGGAGCTCTGCCCCTCTGAGCCTTCGCCTCTCTCCCCAGGTGGTCATGATCACTGGTGACAACCCACTCACTGCATGCCACGTGGCCCAGGAACTACACTTCATTGAGAAGGCACACACGCTGATCCTGCAGCCTCCCACAGAGAAAGGTGAGAGACCCTGAATGAGCACGCCAGTGTTACTGAGCACCTGTGATGGTGACAGCAGTGTGATGGGCCTGTGGATCACAGCCCTGCTCCTCGGGCCATCTGGCTAAAGAGTTCCACTCGTGTCTAGCAGCATGAGGGCAGTCACTGGCTCCGGGATCAGTGATGACTTATAACCTCAAGGCAATCGATTATAGTCACACCATCTCATGTCTCCTATCATCACACCCACCTCGGGCCTGACGGCTGCCTGTGCACTGCACGTATACCCCGTTCCCACGTTCAGGGACTGCTGGTGCTGATGCTCGGCATAGCCAGACCCTGGGCAGCGGGCTTGGTATGTGTTACCACATTGTCCCTTCACCCTACACAGGAGGGCCGCCGTCCCCCTGCCACATAGGAGGAAGCATCTGGGTCACTGTTGTCACCCAGCTTTATAGACAGTGAAATAGAAGTGAACCCACCCACCAGGTTTCTTGGTGTCGTTGTGACTAAGCATTTGAACCTGGATGGCCTGACTCCAGCAGCTGACCACTGAGTTGGCGGCAAGTGGTACCCCAGAGTCAGACCATTCGAGGAGCCGTTCCAGCCACAGCACTTTCTGTCTGGTGGGGTGGGGTCTGTCAGATGCTGAAGGATGGTGCCCAGTGCAGCACCTGGCTAGGGGGTGTTTGGCAAGGCTACAGGCCAGGGGAGGGTGTTGGTGAGGCCCAGCCAGGTCAGCTTCTGGCACTTCCTGGCCTCTCTCCCAGTCTGCACTGCTGGTCCCAGAGCTCCGTCCAGCTCCAGACACCGGGCTCCTGAGACGCCCGGGATTATGGGCAGGCAGCCCAGAGAGGTGGCTGTCAGGGCTGTTGATTGGCAAGTGAAGGGCAACAACAAAAACCAGGTGGAGGTTAGTTTCCTGCCCAGCTGAGACTGTCCAGGTGAGCCATCAGTGCCAGGAGGGCTAGTTGGCCAGCCAGCTGGAAAGAGGAAGTGGATAGCAAGTGTCTGGCCAGAGGAAGTGACTCCAGTGCCCCAGCCCCAGGAGAATGGGGTTTCAGGCAGGCCACAAGGGTGGGGCTAATTAAGTAATAGGTTTGGGTTATGCCTGAGTTGGAATTTGGCCACTTCACGTGGTCTTAGGCCCTGGGTTCTGGGAGTCCTCATTTATATTGGAGGGTTCTGAACAATCTCTATTGGATGGTCACCGGTCCAAGGCACAAGTAGGTGTGGATGCGGCTTGGAGGAGGGGTAAGGAAGGGTAGGGGTCAAAATGGTGCTCCAGAGAGGAGACACTAGGACCAGGCATGTTGAGTCCAAGTCAGGGGTCTTCCTGAGTGACAGCCCTGTCCCTGACTCGGCACTGGCCCTGCAGGTCGACCCTGCGAGTGGTGCTCCATCGACGGCAGTGTCGTGCTACCCCTGGTCCAAGGCTCCCCGAAGGCGCTGGCCCTGGAGCATGCCCTGTGCCTCACGGGCGATGGCTTGGCCCACCTGCAGGCCAAGGACCCCCAGCTGCTGCTGCACCTCATCCCCCATGTGCAAGTGTTTGCCCGTGTGGCCCCCAAACAGAAGGTGAGCACAGAGGTGACAGGTGGGCGAGGCCCTGAAGTGGCGCACAGCCCTCACTTGGTCCTTTGCCCATGTAGGAGTTTGTTATCACCAGCCTGAAGGAGCTGGGCTACGTGACCCTCATGTGTGGGGACGGCACCAATGACGTGGGTGCCCTGAAGCACGCCGACGTAGGTGAGCCGCCGCCCCCGCCCCCTCCTTCCTCCCGTCCCCTGGCAAAGTCTGTTCCTTCCTTACTGTACAGCCAGCCAGGGCTCAGCATAAAGGACACCTCCCCGAGCATGAGGAGGCAGTGAAGGGATAGGGTCAGGGATCCAAGGCAGAAGGACACAGGAGTCTAAGGAACAGTGTGGCTGAAGCCACCAGAGCCATGGGGAAAGTTTGGGGAGGCAGGGAAGCTCTGTGAGAGAACCCGGGACCCTTTAGTCCGCAGGCTGACACTCTGTCCACTGAGCCAAACTGGCTAGGGCTTGTTTTTATTTTTTCAGTAGTTATAGAAAGTAAGATAAAATGCTCTCTGCGGGTACTCTTTGGGGAGGTCCAGTGAAATGGGGAGGTTTGGCTCTGAGGCCCATGGCTCCATCTAGGCATTGAGCTGACACCCACTCTGGCTTGGGGCCAGTGGGCTCCCCTCAATCCTAACACACACACATTCTTCCCTCTCCCCCCGCCCCCAGGTGTGGCACTCCTGGCCAATGCCCCAGAGCGGGTTGTCGAGCGGAAGCGGCGGCCCCGCGACAGCCCTGTCCTGAGCAACAGCGGTGTCAGGGCCACATCCAGGGCATCCAAGCAGAGGTTGGGGCTCCCACCCCCAGAGGAGCAGTCCACCTCCCAGAGGGTGAGTCTTGGAAGGGGGGCCCCGGCACCCCCTTGGGTCCAGGTCTCACCCACCGCCACTCACCTCACAGGACCGCCTGAGCCAGGTGCTGCGGGACCTTGAGGATGAGAGCACGCCCATCGTGAAGCTGGGGGACGCCAGCATCGCGGCGCCCTTCACCTCCAAGCTTTCATCCATTCAGTGCAGTGAGTCCTGCCACCTGCCCTGTCCCCCTGCCAACCCTGCCTGGCATCCATGCCCATGCCTGCATGGCACCCATGCTCACACCTACCTCCCCCAATCCATGTAGTCTGCCACGTGATCAAGCAGGGCCGATGCACGCTCGTGACCACGCTACAGATGTTCAAGATTCTGGCACTCAATGCCCTCATCCTGGCCTACAGTCAGAGTGTCCTCTACCTGGAGGGCGTCAAGTTCAGCGACTTCCAGGCCACACTACAGGGGCTGCTGCTGGCTGGCTGCTTCCTCTTCATCTCCCGCTCCAAGGTGGGCTGAGACCCCAGGCAAAGCAATGGCTCCTGCCCCACCCAAAGGCTCCTCTGCCTCTGAACCACAGCGCCCGCCCTGGAGGTGCTCAGAGGCTTCATTGATTCATGACAAGGGACACTTGGGCCTGTTAGAGGTGCTTCCGGATGTCATCTTTTTCTTCCTCACAGCAGCCCTCGGGAAAGCTGTCATCCCCGTGTTACAGATGGGGCGTGGGAGGGAGGGGGCGAGCCCACTGAGCTCTTCCCAGTAGCACAGCTCGGGCCCCAGCACTGTTCATAGGCAAGCAGGGCTCTGGAGGCTAGTGCCAACCCGTGGCCCCAGGATGTGGGACTGCTCTCTGCACCAGGCCTGCAGGAGGCATGGTGGGTGGGTGGCCCAGGGCACTCTGGGCCTTAGCACTCACCCATGTATTCAACCCCCAATACTGCAGCCCCTCAAGACCCTGTCCCGGGAGCGGCCCCTGCCCAACATCTTCAACCTGTACACCATCCTCACGGTCCTGCTCCAGTTCTGCGTGCACTTCCTAAGTCTCATCTACCTGTACAGCGAGGCCCAGGCCCGAAGCCCTGAGAAGTGAGTGCCGCCCTAGCAGTGGGAGCACAGGGCATCCAAAGGAGGCAGCATCCCTGTGGGGGGAGGTGGAAGGAGGATGCAGATGCAGGTGCAGACGTTGGCCTGGGGCAACCAGGGCCAAGCAGAGAGTCCTGGCTGTGTGCAGGGGCAGTGGGAGCCACACAACGGCCCTCACCCCCGTGCATCCTGCAGGCAGGAACAGTTTGTGGACCTGTATAAGGAGTTTGAGCCAACCCTGGTCAACAGCACTGTGTACATCATGGCCATGGCCATGCAGATGGCCACCTTTGCCATCAACTACAAGGTGAGCTCCAGCCCTAGCCCAGGCATGCCCTGCCCACCCACCCCCCACAACACAAACTATTCATCTCTCTGTCCCCACAGGGCCCGCCCTTCATGGAGAGCCTGCCTGAGAACAAGCCTCTGGTGTGGAGCCTGGTTGTGTCACTCCTAGCTATTGTGGGCTTGCTCCTCGGTTCCTCGCCTGACTTCAACAGCCAGTTTGGGCTTGTGGACATCCCCGTGGAGGTGAGTATCCCTGTGGATGTGGCCCCAGGACTTGACCTGGGCCCATCGGCAGGCATCCAGCTCATCATCGCTCCCTACCCTGCAGTTCAAGCTGGTCATCGCCCAGGTCCTGATCCTTGACTTCTGCCTGGCACTCCTGGCCGACCGCGTCCTGCAGTTCTTCCTGGGGACCCCGAAGCTGAAAGTGCCTTCCTGAGACAGCAGTGCCAGCACCCACTGCCCACCCTGCTACCACCGGGCAGGGACCCCATGTGGGCCCCAGGAGGGAACACTGCCCCCCACGGCAAGGCCAGTGCAGCCTTGCCCACTAAGACTGAGTTGGGGCCTTTCCCCTCCCCCTCCCCCCCCACATGGCTGTCCTAGGGCCTGGCTGGCAGAACCAGCCCCAGCCAGCACCTTTGGTAAATAAAGCAGCATCCACAATTTTAAGCCCTGTTTTCACCTCTGCCTGTACCACACCAGGGGTCGCTGGGAGGCTGGGTGTTCTCCGAGGAAGGTCCTGGCACCCTCGCAGAGGGCTGTGTGAGGTTAAGGACACCCTCTGCAACAGTCAGGGCTTGCACGGGCCGAGCTTCCAGCTCAGAGAGCTCTGCATACTTCCTGGTTTAATAAGCACCCCCATATGTCAGCTTCATATTTTCACATCTCGGGCACTGCGGGGAGGCTTAGGTTCTATGGCTTTTTCCCCTTTTTAGTAATATGCAAAATGGCAGCATGGCGTCTTATATGTGAGGAAGTTCAATGCACACCATTACAATACTGGCTCAGGCTAGGGTCCTGGGGTCGTGAGGCATTTAGGTGCTGTTGCCATTTCAGTCACAGCCAGGCGGGCCCAGCAGCCTGGCTCTGCCCTCACACTGACTGTCCTTCCTCTCAGAGGGCACTCGCTCAATGCAGTCGGGAACGTCAGAGCAGGCAGCACAAGAGCTGAGAAGCAGCCAGTTGGAGATAACGGCGAAAAACTTGAGGAAGCAAAGTTATAATACATGAAGTCTTTCATTACAGCCAGAAATGCCACTGAGTGAAGAGTGGGTACATTTTTGTAACTGAGAAGCTGCTTGTGACCACCTCAGGCCAGGGGACCCAGACTCAGACTTCTGGGCCACCTCCCCACCACTGCTCAATCCCTTCCTGCCCTCCTGGTCACCCTCAGTAGCCCACTGTCTGGCTTCCCCAGTGAGTGCAGTGCAGCCTGCAGTCCTTGGGAAGCCTTGGCAAACAGCAGGGCCCAGCCATGGATACCTGTGAGCATCGTGAGCACTGGCTGGCCAAGGTCCCAGGGGGTAGTGGCCCCAGACGGCAGCCTGCAGAGGGGTTGCTGTGGTCATGGGGAATGGAGAGGGAGGCCAAGTCCCTGGGACATAGACAACTTGAGGCGACTCAGAGAGCAGTCTGGAATTGGGTTTGCCAGGGATGATTGTTTGGGAGCTCAGGGGAGGGTCTCTGTGCCGCCCTCACCACTACCCCACCCCACCCCAGGCCTGAAAAGAACTGAGGGCTACGCTGTAATTGGGCCTCGAGAGCCTGATCTAGCTTTGAGGGTCACTGGGAGTCCCCCAGGCCAGGAGTTTCTGGCCACAAAGTGTTCGGTGACTTCTGATTCAGCTGTAATTGGGCAGGACAGCCGGCCTCCACAAGGGGCTCCACGTCTCTAGTCGGCTGGGCTGGACGAGTTCAGGGGTCAACAGAGCCCTGAGCAGAACTGTCACTGGGTGTGTGGAAGGGTGGAAAACAGGTGGACTCTGGGGTCACTCCTGGGGGAGTGTACTGGCGCTTTGGGACCGTGCAAAGATCTGGAAAGGAGAACCCTGGCCAGGATGGAGTCCTGGAGTGTCCAGGTCTGGGGTGGTCGCCCAGGAGGCACTGGCTTTAGAGCATCTCTGCCCTTGAGCAGGGGGCTCCTTCCGCGCTTCTGAGCCTGGGGGCGTGGCCTCCGGCAAGGGCGTGTTCAGAGTGATAAAGTGGGGGCGTGGCCTGCCATGGGGCGGGGAGACGCGGAAGCCGGTGGTAGCCGAAGCAGAAAATCTGGGCTAGGCCCAGCCGGCGATTCCATCCTCTCAGTCCCTGTCCCCACCGAGCAACCCCTAGGCCATGGACGCAGCAGAGCCGGGTAGGCGGTCCGGGATACGGGATCCAAGAGGGGCAGGAGCCATACCCGCTTCCTAAAGTGAGGGCCTATGGTTGTCCCTCTCTGTCCATAGAGCAGGGACAGGAGTTCCTGAATGGGGAGGACGCCGGGGATCCTCCATTGTGGGCACCGGCCCCCGCAAGCCGAGAGGGGCCCGGGACACCAGTCCCTGACCCCCTCCCCCTTTGGAGTCTTCACCCCGGATGCCTCGTTGAAGGGGCCCAGGAAGGGGAAGTGGCTGCTTCTGCTTTTGATATTTGTGATGGGGGCAGGGTGCAACAACCGCGGATGGAGAGGGGAAAGGGCGACCGCGCAGCAGGATCCCCACCCGCTGCTCCATAGCCCCGGGAGGAGCAATGCTGATGGGGCCTCCAGAAGAAGGGCGGGAGAAGCTGTCGCAGAAATGTAGCAAGTTTCCGCTTGTTTGGGGGGCTGTCGTTTGTGTCTCTCTGTGCATGTTGAGTGTCAGTCATTCAGTCTTTATGGCCCTGATGGCTCAGTCTGCCAGGGTTTCTGCCACAGCTCTCTGCCTGTCTGTCCCACGTGTATTTCCATCTGTCTGGCCTGAGTTCCATGTGGCTCCATTGCCAAGCTGGCTCTCGCCCCTGGGGACAGTGTGACTGCATCTGGGGCATCTGTGTTGTCTCGTTGCCTCTGAGCCTGTGTGTTTGTGGCTGTCTCTGCTCTCTGTGTTGGGTTGTGCCTGAGTCCATCTGCCTGGCCAAAGTCAGCCCCACCCACCCAAGCCCATCCTCCCTCCATTCCAGCTCAGACACCCACCTCATCCCACACTCCCCACAGAACCAGAACTTTCCTTCTGTCTTGCTCCTCTTTCTTTCTCTCTCCCACCCTCCAAACAGCCAGCCGAGGTGCTGTGGACTAGGAAGGCTTCGTGTACCCATATATGACCCCCCCCCCTCCCTTTTAGGGCTTCCCCCGGCTCCTGAGAGCAGGAAGAGGTACAGTGACATCTTTCGGAGCCTGGACAACCTTGAAATTTCACTGGGGAACGCGTGAGTCTGAGCCTGGGTCGCCCCCAAATCCTGCCAAGATCTCCAAAACACCCAAAATTCACCCTCCCCAAATCCACTGGAAATCCCTATAGTGGTCCTAGAACCCCTACATATCCTTCTGGTGACCTCTTACAACATTTGAGACCCCTATAATCCCACTCTCTGAATCCCAAAGTTACCTGTAAACCATCAAACTCTGTCTCAAGTCTCATAAAAAAGCTCACCTGGCTGTCCCCCAAAATCCCATCCCTTAGACCTCCCAGATACAAGAGATGTCACTGAGGTGGTATTCAGGACCATCAGCCAAAATTCCCTGGGATCCTCAGCACCCCTGAGCGGGACAGCCTGGGTGGAGGGTGGTATCCTGATACCCTTACCTCCCAGGACCCTTGAGATGCTGGCTGGAGACCCTATACTTACAGGAGATCCAGAGCCTGACAAGACCCCCACAGCCACTGTGGTGAGAGATGGAGCCAAGGGGGGCAGGGAGGAGGGGCCTCCAGGAGGAGGGGCTCTAAGGAGGGGGGCCCCTGCCCTGCATGTTCCTGAATGCTGTCTCCCTCCCCCTCAGACCAGTGAAACCAGCCATTGGAGTGGCCCCTCCCCAGAGGGTCCTGCACCCCTTACAGGTAGGGGGTTTTGAGGCCAGGAGGTGGGGGCAGAAAGAAGTTCTTCCCTTAAGTCATCACCAACTGCCTGTCCTGTGCACCTGGGACACTGCAGTGCACAGAGCAGATGTGAGCCCCTGCCCTCAGGGAGCCCCAGTCTGGGTGGAAAATCAGTGTAAAATTGCAAGTCATTGTAAAGGGTATTTTGGGGAGTCATAGGGTAGAATAAAGGTCACTGGTCAGGTCTTGAGGCTCAAGTGAGGTCAGGGTTTCAAGGGAGTTTAGGATTCAGAGGTCAGAGGTCCACCTGTCTGCCCAGGGGAGGAACTGGACTTGCGGCTCGTTCGGACCAAGGGTGGTGTGGACGCAGCCCTGGAGTATGCCAAGACCTGGAGCCGCTATGCGAAGGAGCTGCTGGCCTGGACCGAGAAGAGAGCCAGCCTTGGTGAGGGTCCTTCCACCGGCCCCAGGCTCCAGGCAGCTCCCACTCCCTGCCCAGCTCAGACCTTTGCTGTCTCCCCCCAGAGCTAGATTTTACCAAAAGCATTATGAAGATCGCCGAGGCTGGCAAGGTGTCAATCCACCAGCAGGTAACCATGACCAGCCCCCCCTTCCCCTCTGCCCCCAGCCCAAACCCTTCAGAAAGAACCCCAGCCCAACCCCACCCCTAGATCCTCAGCATCTTCCAACACCCCCACCCCAGAGCCACATGCCACTGCAATACATCTACGCCCTGTTTCTGGAGCACGACCTCAGTCTGGGAGCCCTGGCCATGGAGACAGTGGCCCAGCAGAAAAGAGACTACTACCAGGTGAGGGATCCATGCTGCCCACGCACCATTCCATTCACTCCCCTCAGCGGAGGGCGCCGGCACCATCAGTGCTATTTTGCTGATGAGGAAGCTAAGGCCCATGGATGCTGAGGAACTTGCCCAAGGTTACCCAGCAGAGATTCAAACCAGGCTTCTTGTGCAATTGCAAAACTGCATTTGTTTGTTGGTGGGGCGCAAGGTGAGGTGCTGAGTGTTCCCAGGAAGAGTCTCTTGGCATCTCTGGATCAAGGCAGAAAGGATGAGGTGACCACTAAGTCTTCTTGGGACACAGAGTGGGGGTGAGCAAGTCTGGGTGAGAAGACCCTCTGGGAGCCTGCAGACCCTGAAAAGGGTCCAGAGGGTGAAAGGCACCTGGCCTCGGGGAATGGAAGGACCAGTGGCCCTGAGGCAGCATCCCCGTCCCCCATCATTGCCAGCCCCTGGCCGCCAAACGGACTGAGATTGAGAAGTGGCGGAAGGAGTTCAAGGAGCAGTGGATGAAAGAGCAGAAGCGGATGGTGAGGCCCGGGTGGGTGAGGGTGGGTGAGGGTGGGTGAGGGTGAGCTAGGGAAGGAGCGGAAGGGCCCTGACTGTGCTCCTGCCCTTCCCCCAGAACGAAGCGGTGCAGGCACTGCGGAGAGCCCAGCTCCAGTATGTGCAGCGCAGCGAGGACCTGAGGGTGCGCTCCCAGGCATCCTCGGAGGACCCAGCCCCCCAGGCCCCACTGGCACCCAGCAAACAGCAAGAGCGGCGGCGGCGCTCCCGAGAGGAGGCCCAGGCCAAGGTGGTGACCCTGCCCCCTAGGCCCCTCGTGCTTCGGTGCTCCCCACCCACGCTGTCCCCCACCTGTACCCCCGGCCTTGCTTTCTCCAGGCGCAGGAGGCAGAGGCATTGTACCAGGCCTGCGTCCGGGAGGCCAATGCGCGGCAGCAGGACTTAGAGGCCACCAAGCAGCGAATCGTGTCACACATACGCAAGCTGGTGCTGCAGGGGGACGAAGTGATGAGGCGGGTGAGACCCTACCCCAAGCTGAGCGCCCCTCCCTCCTGCTCTCCCTAAACTGCCTCCAGGATACCAGGACTCACTCCATCTCCCTGGGTAGCCAGTCCCTGCCTCAGACCCTGAATGCACCTCTGCCTAGGCCCCACTCCTGTGGGGTCCTGCCCCCAGGATGACCCTGACCAGCCACCCCCCTCCCCTCAGTAACACCCTCATCCCTAGGCTGCCTCCCACTGTCTAACTCCACGCCCCCTCTCTCATATGTGGTCTCCACCTGGCAGGTGACCCTGGGACTGTTCCGGCTTCGAGGGGCGCAAGCAGAGCGTGGTCCCCGCGCCTTTGCCGCCCTGGCCGAGTGCTGCGCGCCCTTCGAGCCTGGCCAGCGCTACCAGGAGTTCGTGCGGACACTGCGGCCAGAGGCCCCGCCACCCCCGCCACCTGCCTTCTCCTTCCAGGAGTTTGTTCCCACCCCGCACAGGTGGGCCCCTAGGAGCAGAGTCAGGAAGGAGCCCAGACATGGTGCCCGCTGTTGGCATCATGGGCTGAGAACTCGGGGTCAAAGAACTCAAAGCCTCAGTACTCGGGTTTAGTACCCAAGGCTCTCATCTGGGCAGCGGGGGCTGTCCCAGGCCTGGGAGGGTCAGGACTTTAAGACTGCTGCACTGGCCACAATGCGCATACACCTCGGGGCTTGCAGACCCTAGTACTTGGAGTTGGATCCAAGATGCGGGGCCTGGGTGCTGTCACCCTGGCCAGTGTCCTCGTTCTCAGAGCCCTCAAACCTGTCCTCCCAGCTCCCCTCTGGACACAAAGAAGAAGCTCTCCGGTCCCCCACCTCCACGGTTGGATGAGAGTGCCGCTGAGCCAGGCCCTTGGGAGGACACAGGCGTCGGCTGGCAGGGTGAGTGCAGGGAGGAGTGGGGAGGAGTGGTGCTGGGGAGGGTCGTCCTCATTGACCTCTCCCCTCCTAGGGACTCCGGGCCCCACTCCAGGCAGCGACGTGGACAGCGTGGGCGGTGGCAGCGAGTCTCGATCCCTGGACTCTCCCACTTCCAGCCCAGGTGGGGCCAGGACCTGGCCCTGACCCACTCCTAACTCTGACCCTCCTCCAGCCCTGGCCAGGCTCTGACCTTTCATCTCTAACTTACCCTTCGATCTTTAACCTACCCACACTCCTGACCTATTTCTTCAGCCTCTGACCTGTCTGACCCCCCACATACACACCTTCAACCCTTTCCCCAAGGATAGCTGTGGGTGGTTCTGAAAGGCCTGAAAACTAGGAAAGCCTGCTTAGCTTTGGAACTTCTCCGTGACCCCTATGACCCCGACCTCTGGGACCCTCTGACTGCAGGCCCTGGTACAAGGCGGCTGGTGAAGGTCTCATCCACAGGCACTGAGTCTTCAGATGACTTTGAGGAGCGAGACCCTGGTAAGGCTGGAAGCAGGTGGGCAGGACGGGGGCAGGGATGGACCAGGCCCCCTAACCCTGTTTTCCCACAGACCTGGGAGACGGGCTTGAGAATGGGTCCGGCAGCCCCTTCAGGAAGTGGACGCTCTCCAACGCAGCCCAGACTCACCGGCTGCGGCGGCTGAGGGGCCCAGCCAAGTGCCGAGAGTGTGAGGCCTTCATGGTCAGCGGGACCGAATGTGAGGAGGTGTGGCCCGGGCCAATGACCGGCTCTCTGCTGACCCCACTGACCTCCCTGAGCCCCAGGCACCTCCATGACCTGATATTCCTGTGCCCTTCCCGCCCCTGAGACCAGCCCTGATCTATTGATTGCCCATGAGCTTCCCGTTCCCTAAGGATCCTTACAACCTTCGCTTCTGCTGACCCCCAGTGACCTCCCTATCTTTTTTTTTGGAAACTGTTCTTTCTTTATGCAAAACATTTTCTAAATTAATTTTTATTTGCTACCAATGAATTTGCTCCCCACCCCCAACCCCCAGTGCTTTCTGACCTGCCACAAGCGCTGCCTTGAGACTCTGCTGATCCTCTGTGGACACAGGCGGCTCCCAGCCCGGATATCCCTCTTCGGGGTCGACTTCCTGCAGTTGCCCAGGGACTTCCCGGAGGAGGTGCCCTTTGTAGTCACCAGGTGCACGGCTGAGATAGAACAGCGCGCTCTGGGTGTGCAGGTGCGACCTTGACCCTTGACCTTTGACCATCCCCAGCAATGGCCTGGCCCTCTCCAGGGCTGGATTACTACCCAGGAGTTTCTTTCCCACACTACCCTACAGGGCATTTATCGGGTCAGCGGGTCCCGGGTCCGCGTAGAACGGCTGTGTCAGGCTTTCGAGAATGGCCGAGCGTTGGTGGACCTGTCTGGGAACTCACCTCATGATGTCTCAACTGTGCTCAAGCGATTCCTCCAGGAGGTGGGTGCTCAGGGGACAGGGCAGGGCCAGCTGGGCAGGCTGAGGCTAAGGACCCTCTGCAGCCTACCCACACCCATGTTCCCCCTGCCATTCCACCCCCAGCTCACTGACCCCGTGGTCCCCTTCCACTTCTACGATGCCTTCATCTCTCTGGCTAAAACCCTGCATGCAAACCCCGGGCACGACTCTGAGACCCCAAGTCCCAGTCCTGAGGTTATTCGCTTGCTGAAGACCCTGTTGGTGCAGCTGCCTGACTCTAACTACAACACCCTGCGGCATCTGGTGGCTCATCTGTTCAGGTGTGCACTGTCCCTGACCTTGAAATGGATGTGACTACTGGACATGTGACTGCTGACCCCTGACACTGACCTCTGACCTTTGCATGTGTTTTCTGAGCTCTGAACCTTAATACATGACTTCTGACTTTCGGTGCCTACTCCCGCTCCCCATGGCTGGGCATAGAGCTGCTGGGCTCAAACCCCCGTGACTTGGGCAAGTAACCACTAGTCTGGCGTTCAGGTCCTACCCGGTAAGTGACAACTGGGCACTCTGTGCCTTTCCCTTCTCCTCGCCCCAGGGTGGCTGCACAGTTTGAGGAAAACAAGATGTCTGCCAACAACTTGGGCATTGTGTTTGGACCCACGCTGCTGCGGCCACCGGACGATCCTGGGGCAGCTGCCACCGGCTCTGTTCCCTGCCTCCTGGACTTCGGGCACCAGGCCCAGCTTGTCGAGTTCCTCATAGTGCACTATGAGCAGATCTTTGGGATGGACGAGCTCCCCCTGGCCACTGAGCTCCCACCTCAAGACCCCAGCCCAGCCCCTGGGCTCCTCACAACCAGCCCCCAGCCAGCACCCCCATACCCTGCCCCAGATCCCCTGCCCCCAACCTTACCCTCAGATTCAGATCCAGACCCTGAGCCCCACAGTGCCCTGGAGAAGCATCCCGAGGTCATGCCCTCCGAGGTAGGAACCAGCTGGGCCCACAGACGTGGGGAGGGTCCTTTCTCCATTTAATCTTCTCATTCACTCTCTCTCCTCCCTTCCTTGCCCTTTAAATTTTTCTTTTTCACTCCTTCCTTATGTACCCTGTGCTCATTCTAGAAGGAAAAGTGAGGAGTGGAATTGGGGAGGGGAGGGAGTGTTAATAATGGAGTGACAACAGGGTACAGCCCTGCAGAGGGTGACCATTCACACTTTCAACAGAATATTTATTTAACACCTATTATGTGCCAAGCATTGCTTTAGGCATTACATACACATCAGTGAGCAGAATATTCAAAGACCCTATTCTCTTGGTGCCTGCATTCTCATGGGAAAGAAACCAGCAATAAACAAGAAATATGATACAGAGTTAGTTATAGAGGATGTTACATGGTGACAAGTACTATAGAGAAAAGAAAGTAGCATAAGGTAAGGGATGTCAGGGACACGGAGGTGAGAGGTGATGGACAGCTTGTAGCAGTAAGTAGGATGGTGTGGGCAGGTCTCCTGGAGAAGGTGGATTCGAACAAAGACTGGGAGGATGTGAAGGAGAAATAAGCCAGGGAAGCTCAGGGTAAGTGTGTCCCAGGCAAAGGCCCTGAGGTGGGAGCATGCCTGGTGTGTTCAAGGCACAGCTCCGTGGTGTAATGAATGAAGGGAAGATGAGGCCAAAGAGGTCACCTACTATACGTGAGCACTTTACAGGCTTCCTGTCATTCTCGCCACAGCCCTGAGTGGTAGATACTGTTAGTGAGTTAGTTATATAGTGAAAACCATTTACAGATGAGACTCCTAGGGAGGTTTCCTGGTCCCTCAGGTTCTGCTACACCTGCCGTTCCTGAGCGCGCAGACCTCCTCCACTGCAGTCCCAAGCTGCGGAAGGGTTGCTGGTGAGCTGTGGGACTCTGAACTGGAATGACTCATAGAAAGAACTCCGGCTGCTATTAGCATTCAGCTAAAGGCAGAATAGTGAGACTGTGCAGCTAACCGGGCGTAGGTTGCAGAGAATAGAGCAGGAAGGAGCGTCACCTCATCCTAGCGTGGAGAGGGGTAAGTCACAGCCTGGCCTGGCCTCTGCTGGACAAGGGCGTTCCCGCCCTCAGAGCCCACAGTGGAGACCAATAGCACTGCTCCGCCCAGCAGGACAAGCAGGACACTGTTAGGGGCACCACATCGTCCCAGACACCAGAACTGCAAAGGAACTTGCATGTCCAGGAACAAACTCTCGGTTCTCCAAGAGCCTCAAAGAACTGGGATTTTATTGTTGGGGTCTTGGTCTTGGGTTTCTCCCTACAGATTCCAACTCCACAGAGTGACCAGAGAGAGGAAGTGGCCCAAGACACCAAAGATGAGAGAGGGGAAGGTGAGTGTGCTGGGAGTAAACCAGGAGTTCTGGGGGTACCCTGCCCAAGGTAGCTTGGCGGAGAGGTGACTCCCGGGAGGGATATCCAGAGGACTTAGTGATGCTCAGCAGTGACCACCCCATTCCACAGTGTCCAGCCAAGGCCCCGAGGACTCCCTCCTGGGGACGCAGTCCCGTGGCTACTTCAGCCGCCAGCCAGTGAAGTATCCCCGGGGGGGCGTGCGGCCTGTCACCCACCAGCTGTCCAGCTTGGCCCTGGTGGCTTTCAAACTGGGCGAGGAGACTCCAGTCACATCAGGGCCTCAAGGGAGCTTGCGGGGGAGGGGACCTGCTGCTGCCTCCCCTGAGGGCCACCCCCTGCGCCGCACCCCGCTGCCCAAGCATTTTGAGATCACCCAGGAGACAGCCCGGCTGCTCTCCAAGCTGCACAGAGAGGAGGTGCCCAAGGCCTCGGGCTGCCCGGACCCTCCGCCTGAGGATGAGGAAGTGGAGGAGCATCTCTGACCAAGGAGCCCAGGACTGAGGACGTAGACTCACTTCTCCCCAGGAGTTCACTGTTGGGGGATCTGGAGAGTTCCTATAAGGAAAAACTACACGGCCTGTGGGGAGACAAACCCTTTTGGGGACAGTGTACCAGGATCCCCCACTAGACACGGGATACTGCCAAGCATCAGGGCCACTCAGGTTCAGAGGTCACTCAGGGTCAATACTCAGGTTCAATACAGGTCACAGGATCCTTGGGGTCCACCCTAGTCTCTGACCCCTTGGACAGGGGCACCTTTGGCTACTCTGGTCGTGGCCACTTCCCCACCTCAGCCCTCTTCCTTAGCTGACCCCAAGTGACCTGCTTTTGGAGTGGGGGAGTGACAGCCAGATACGTCCCGGTCGTGCCTGGGGTCTGAGGGCCTCGGAATAAACTGTGTCCTTACGCCCTTCAGTGTCTTTCTTTGCCAGGTGAGGGCAGCAGCATTTGGCCCATTTCACCCATCGGGGAAACCAAGGCCTCCTTCCTTCGCGCACCTATAGGCAGTCAGGCCGGACGGGCACCGAGCTGAGTCATGCCACCCGGCCCTCGGGGAGCTCCGGATCCCGTCCTGCATAATCAAATATAACAAAGTGAAGATAACCGGGACAATGGGGCTGTGTGCTCTGGGCCGGGCTGCGGGAGCCCAGGGCCCAGGCAGGCCTGGGCCGGGCAGGGGGCAGCGCCGCCAGGGCGGGGAGGCGCGGGGGCGGGATTTCCAGAAACCTGAGCGCGGCGGGACCGCCAGCCGAGGAGGTCCGCAAAGTGCGGGGGGCCGCGGCGCCGCGCATCTCCCGCGGTGGGGCGGGGGTCCGGGCCGTGGGGCCTGGTCGGATCAGGGCGGGGCCTGGAGCTCGGCGGCGGATTGGACGCGAGGGAGCGGGGTTGGCCCGGGACGGGGGTGCGGACCCTGGGACCACCCGGAGCTGAGCCCGGGCGGCGCGAGGTCACGGCGGGAATTCTCCAGCCGCGGGTGACTCAGCCGCCCCCAAAGCCCGAAACTGCGGGCGCGCGAGGTGTGCGGGGACGGGGCGGGGGTCCCGCGCCGGAAGTGGAGAAGGGCCGCGAGGCGGGAGGAAATGGGGGACCGCGGTTCCGGGCGACCCTGTGCTCGCCGGGCTGCGGAGGCGGGTTGCCCCCAGGTGGCGGGGGCAGGGCGGGGGCGGGGCGCCGGGGATGGGCCGGGACCGGCTGGGACAGGACCGTGAGGGCGGGACCCCGCCTCCCGCGCTCTGTGCCGCCCGGGCTGAGCGCACTCCAACTCTGCGCTCCCTGCGCGGTCGCTGGGCCATGGGTCCCCGATCCGGCCCTCCCCCCTGCGAGGCCGCCCGGTCTGCGGCGTGAAGGACCGCCTAGGTGAGGCCGGCACGGACGGGGCGGGGGGCCCGGGTCCCTGGGAGGGTGTGGCGCCTGCCCGCGGGCCCCAGGTGCCGCCCCCTTCTCCCCGCACCCTCCTCCTAAGCCCGGGCGCCCCGGAGAGCCCCGCCAGCTGCGCGCTTCTCCGCGGAGGCCACCGGAGTCCCGCGTCCCCCCGAACGGCCTGCTGCCCCGCCCGCTCCGGTGGTGCTCTCGTCCAAAGCCCTTCGCCCAACGCCCGGGCTGTCCCCTCGGGCCTCCCGTCACCTCCAGGCCCCAGCACCACCGCCTGCAGGGCCCCGGCAGAGGCCCCACCCCGCGCACATGCCCCTGGGCTCTGCTCTCTGACGTGACCCCGACCCTGAACTTACCCTCCCTCCCCACCTTCACAGCTCACCCCTTTGTCCTGCCCTAACCCAACCTCCCCAACCAGAACAGATTGGACCCAGATTGGTGGATCGTAGGCCGATGGGTTTTGTTTTGTTCCTTTAGATTACAAAACAAAACCAACCCCGGGGGAAAACACACAAACCCAGCCAGTTGTTTGATTTGGGAGGTAACTTTTGTAAGCCTTTTTCTTTCTTTCTTTCTTTTTTTCTTTTTTTTTTTCTCTTCTTTTTAATTTTTTTTATTTTTTGGTTTTTTGTTAACTCTCACCCGAGGACATTTTCGAGAGAGTGTAAGGGAGGGGGAGAGACACAGAGAGAGAAACATTGATGTGAGAGAGACACATCAGTTGGTTGCCTCCGGCTCACGCTCTGACCCGGGATGGAGCCTGCACCCTAGGTGAGGACCCTTGACCAGAATCAAACCCGGGACCCTTCAGTCCACAGGCCGACGCTCTATCCAGTGAGCTAAGCCAGAGAAGGCTGTCAGAGTCTTATTTGTAAATAAGCAACAACTGTCCCACCAGCACCCCACAACCCACGGGGCTTGCTTTTCTAGAACGCTCTGGTCCCCCAAACACCACTTGGCCCGGAGGCCTTTGGGGTTGAGAGCTCTGGCCTTGTCCCGATCCCCGCCCTCTGTGTGCGGCTCCTTTCTGTGTCCTCCCAGCAAGTGCCGCCCGCAGCGACCCTCTCCTCTGCCCCCAGATGGTCACCATGGGCCAGTGCTACTACAACGAGACCATCGGCTTCTTCTACAACAACAGCGGCAAGGAGCTGAGCTCCCGCTGGCGGCCTAAGGACGTGGTGGTGGTGGCCCTGGGCCTGACGGTCAGCGTGCTGGTGCTGCTGACCAACCTGCTGATCATCGCGGCCATCGCCTCGAACCGTCGCTTCCACCAGCCCATTTACTACCTGCTCGGCAACCTGGCCGCGGCTGACCTCTTTGCCGGCGTGGCCTACCTCTTCCTCATGTTTCACACCGGCCCGCGCACAGCCCGGCTCTCGCTCCAGGGCTGGTTCGTGCGGCAGGGTCTGCTGGACACGAGCCTCACGGCATCGGTGGCCACACTGCTGGCCATCGCCGTGGAGCGGCACCGCAGCGTGATGGCCGTGCAGCTGCACAGCCGCCTGCCGCGTGGCCGCGTCGTCCTGCTCATTGTGGGAGTGTGGGTAGCCGCGCTGGGCCTGGGGCTGCTGCCCGCCCACTCCTGGCACTGCCTCTGTGCCCTGGACAGCTGCTCGCGCATGGCCCCCCTGCTCAGCCGCTCCTACCTGGCGGTCTGGGCCCTGTCCAGCCTGCTCGTCTTCCTGCTCATGGTGGCTGTCTACACCCGCATATTCTTCTACGTTCGTCGGCGGGTGCAGCGCATGGCGGAGCATGTGAGCTGCCACCCCCGTTACCGGGAGACCACGCTCAGCCTGGTCAAGACTGTTGTCATCATCCTGGGTGAGTGGGACCCCACTTTCCCCCAACTCCTCCAAGACCTGATGGAGGAGTGTGATGGGAGGAGATGACTTGGGTGGGGAAGGTTCTCCAAGGAGGTGATACCTGAGCAGAGATCTAATGGCTAGAGAAGGGAACAGAGTTCAGGCAGAAGGAACAGAGAGCCCCAGGCAGGACCGGGCAGCAATTCCAGAGAGGAGAGCAGGTCCGCACAGCCTCCGAGGGCAGAGGTCGGAGTCAGATTTTGTTCTGAATTCCTTAAGAGGGTTTAGCAGGGAGTAACGTGGTCACTGGCTGTTGCAATGTAGGATGGTCTGGGTGGGGGAGGCAGCAAGAGGCCTTCCCATGAGGATATACCCCACACACACACACACACACACACAAACACACGAGAACAGGGAGTGACTCTTCCAATGATCTCCTCCCCCCACGGAGTAACTGGCCTGTCCCACAGTGATCTCTTTTCCCCACCGAACAGATCTCCATGTAGAAATGTCCAGAGCTCTGGCCACAGTGCACCAATTAAGAAAGGTGTCCCTTCTGGCAGAGAAGTCAGATAAAGAGACCCTTCTTAGCAATTCTGCCCCATCGCTCTGCCAGGCCAGCAAGACAGGCCTCCCTTGCCCTGCACGCCACAGCTGTTGTCCAAGCTCTGGACCCCCCCCCTCCAGCCCTGAGCTTGGAGCTGTGGGTCACCTTGGGCTCCATCCCGCAGGGGCGTTCGTGGTTTGTTGGACGCCGGGCCAGGTGGTGCTGCTCCTTGACGGTCTGGACTGCAAGTCTTGCAACGTCCTGGCTGTGGAGAAGTATTTCCTACTCTTGGCCGAGGCCAACTCCCTGGTCAACGCTGTGGTGTACTCCTGCCGCGATGCTGAGATGCGCCGCACCTTCCGCCGCCTCCTCTGCTGTCTGTGCCTCCGCCGGTCCGCCCAGGAGTCTGCCCACTACACATCCTCCGCCCGAACAGGCGCCAGCACTCGCATCATGCTTCCTGAGAATGGCCACCCCCTGATGGATTCCACCCTTTAGCCAACCTTGGACTTCAGTGGGATGCAGCAAGTGCCAGATCGCACCCCTGACCGCTTGTGGATGTGCCTGGTTCGACTCAATTTGAAGGACAGAATTAAAGGCAGACCCTCGGTCTGGATGCCAGACCTCCGCAGACACACACAACTCTGCCTGCTCCAGGGCCTGGGGGTATGTGGTCATCTCCAGGTGCCCAGGAGAGTGTCCGATGGGGTACCGGAACTGGCTCTTCCATCATCTCAGGTTGTGGGCTTTTTAACAGACATTTTCCTGTTTTGCTGCACATCCCTGGTAAACCCTGTGGATTGCTTCCTTGTCCGTGGCGGTGTGTGTTAAAGGTCGGCGAGATGAGGACTCTCGGGCCCTGACTCCCAAAAGTAATAAGGACGGATCATGGAGGCACCATCCGCCTGAGGCTGATTCTTCAGGGGCACAGAGTCTGTGGCCCCGTGAAGCCTCCGGGCTTGCCCGTCCCCATTAGACTTGAGGGTATCCACAAGGAGGACATATTAAGGAGTAAACTTTTATTTTTCCTCGGAGGTCTCCAACGCACTTTGTGTCATCAGCTCAGTCTGTCACTTTGTCCCAGAATTGTCCATCTCAGCTGTAGCCTGGCAGGCATCCTTCAGCAGGGCCTCTCCGCAGCCCTGTTCTCATTGCCCTTCAGACTCTGGCTGGCTGTTCCTCCATCTCTCTTGGAGACTTAGATCTGTTCCCTCTTGTCTGTCTTCTCCACTTGTTCCCTGGCCTCCACCTTGCCACCTGCCTGTCTTCATCCTCTGGAGCTGAGTAGTTCATGGGCCATGTGAGTCCTCTCTTTCCCGCCTGCCCTTTCGTCCCAGGCCAGGTTCACAGTCATGTGTGTCCATCCCATTGCACACTACACACCCACAGGCCAGGGTAGTGGGATCCCTGGAGCAGGGTGCAAGATCTGAGTGTTGCCATTTCGCAAGCTCCCCTGATGCCTGGCACACGGGGAAGCACTTGAGGTGCATTATTGAACCATCACCTGCAGGGATTACACTTATTTTCGTGGGAGGACCGTGGTTTGAGAGGTTGAGATCTGGCCCGTGGTTCCACAGCTTTGAAAGGACACCGAGATGCATGCAGGGACTAGAGAGGCCCCTGGGGAAGGAGCTTCTGATTCCCACAAAGTGTGGAATTGGTCACAAGCTCAGCCTGGCTTTTCCCACCTCACCCCACAGCCCCCAACGGCGTCAGACATACCAGACTCCTGACGATGAGCCCCATCTCAGATGTTCATAGTGTAGACCAGGATCTGGATGCTCTGCTTGCAACTAAGGAGGAGATAGGGTTATGTCCCTACTTCAGGTTCACACACAGAATAACAGCCGATTTGGAAAGCAGGCCTCCCACCAGAGGCCCAGTTCTTAAGCTACTAATGTACGCATTGCCAAAGAACCAAAAACATCTAGGTCCTTCTACATTAAATGGGGCTGGGCTTCCCTTTGGGGAAACTCCCAGCCCTAAGGTAGCTTTGTGAGGAGGCAAGAATGAACTGGGGTGCTGGGTACTTCTCCAGGGTCCAAAGTGGGCAGCATAGGGCCTGGGGCCTGCAACTCCAGAGGTGACGGCCACGAAAGATGCCGTCTTTGCCTCCACGGAGCTCTGGGCTTGTTGGGTAGACGTGTCATTTTGGGGGCCGAGGCAGCCAACCAATTCCTAGGACCTCCAGACAGCTCTGTGCTTCACCGGCTGAGCATCCTCCGGGTTCTCACTCACAATCCTCGAGTCTCCTTTGGGATTTCGTCCCCCCAGTTTTCCCTCTCTTGCAGGTCTCTATTCTCTACGGGGTGACTTCCAAGTTTTTGTCTCTGCTGGCCTTTGAAGCTTTCAAACACCCATCCCCTCACCCCATTCTCTGAGGGACGCCAAAGTTGCCCACTATTTTTAGGCCGCCTGTGCAAGAGCTGTGCTAGCCGCTGACCTTCCTGTGCAGGGCTTTCGCTCTCGATGGCGCCCACGGCCTAGTACTTCCTGTACGTTATTGGGGCCAAGTGTCAGCTCTCATCAGGAAGCTTTCGAGGTTGTTCTTACCCTGGCCCACATCACTCATTTCCATTCCCTGCCGCCTCTGTCAGGGGTTCCAATCACACCGGGTGGTACCTGCATTTCCTCTCCAGCAGCAATGGGAACCCTGCCCCAAGGGTTGGCATGAGGAGCTGCTGTCTTGGGGAGCACCACAGGGTAGGTCTTCTGGAAGTATCCATTCGTTAACCGTGTGGTAGCGTTTTCTAGACCTGGAATGCTGCAGAGCAAGAGAATGAATAAACAAGAGAGTGGTCACGCTCAAGCCAGACCTTGAAAGGTGAACAGAACCAACTTCTACAGCTGAGAAAACCACTCGGTTCTAACCTCCCAGCACCCTCGCCGCGCCCCTCCTGGGAAGGCGGATGGAGCTTTGAGGGCCAAGGGAAATCCTGAGAAGGAAGGGGTGCTGGGAGGGACAGTGGGTTGCTCTGAGATGTGTGCGACCCTGAGGAATAAGAGGCTCAGAGAGGAGGGCCTCTGAGGAGGAGCAAGGTCTCTGCAGAGGAGGTGCGAGAGGCGGAGATGTGGGGTAAGGGCCACCGGAGCGGGGCGGGGCCGGCATCGCCCTCTGGAGGAGGGTGGGGGAGGCGCCTTTGCAACCCCTGCGCTCTCCCGGCATGGCGCGGGCTGCTAGGGGGTCCGTGGGGGGGCCCACGCGGCTGCTCCGGGCTCGGCGGCTCCTCCTCGCGCCCTCCGGGCCGCCGCCAGGGCCCCCGCCGGCCCAGCTCGGGAGACTCCTGCGGCAGATCGTGGCCTCACCGACCGACCGACCCGAGCCTGGAGGAGGCGCAGGCCAGGTGCTGCGCGGCTCCGCTGGGGCCGGAGCCACCCCGAGTCCGGGCCAGGAAGGGGCGGGCCCAGCGGCCGGGTGGCTGGGGGTGAAACAGAGGGAGGGCCGGGGCGACAGCACGGGGTGCGTGTCTAAGCAGGGAGAGCAGGTGTGGGGGGCTGCAGGAGGATGAAAAAGGGGTTTATGGGGGTTAAAATGTAGCGGATTGAAAAGCTTATGGGGCTAAGCAGGGCGGGGGGAGGGGGTTTAGGAGATCGTCCAGGGGCGAGAGGGATGGGTTTAAGGGGAGCTCATGGATGGGGAGGCTTACGGTGAAAAGTGGTTTATGGAATTGTGAAGGGGTAAGAGGAATGTTGGGGTGTAAATAGATGGGATAGTGGGATTCATGAAGTGGGGAGTTTGGAGTGTAAGTAATGGAGAGTTGTGGAGAATGGGACTTGGGAATAAAGAGATGGGTGACTGACCAGGTGTGGGAACCATCAGGAAAAATGGTTACTCGGGGAGCTGGGTGGAAACAAAGGACCTCCCGCTTTCTTATTAATTTGGCAAATATTTATTAGATACTTTGTGCAGGGATACTGGCTTCTGGCAAAGTCCCAGTTCTCAAGCTCATGGTTTGAGAGAGAAAATAAATGCAAACAATTTAGGAGAGCCCAGCCGGTGTGGCTCAGTGGTTGAGCATCGATGCATTCACCAAGAGGTCACCTGTTCGGTTCCCAGCTGGGGCTCATGCCCAGGTTGTGGGCGCCATTCCCAGTGGGGGGCGTGCAAGAGGCGGCCAATCAGCAATGTTTCTATCCTTCTCCCTTCCTCTCTCTCAAATCAATAAAGACATTTTTTAAAAACCAGTGTACATTGTGAGAAAAGCTCTGAGGAAAGGGCTGGCATGCTGAGGGAAGCCAGGGGGAGCGAGCACAGCTCCTTCAGAGGCCCCAGGTGGGGACAGCGGGCAGAAAGCAGAGTGAGGGACTGGAGTCCCCAGCGGCGTTTGGAGGGAGGCTGGAACTGGATCACCCTAGGCCCTTGGTCAGCAAACTGCGGCTCGCGAGCCACATGCAGCTCTTTGGCCCCTTGAGTGTGGCTCTTCCACAAAATACCACGGCCTGGGCGACTCTATTTTGAAGAAGTGGCGTTAGAAGAAGTTTAAGTTTAAAAAATTTGGCTCTCAAAAGAAATTTCAGTCGTTGTACTGTTGATATTTGGCTCTGTTGACTAATGAGTTTGCCGACCACTGGGCTAGGCCTACAAGTCTCAAAGAGTTGGGGCTTTGTTTCAGCTGCAAGGGGAACATCACAGCAATTATAAGACCACTGTCCCACTTACCCCCACCCACCACTGCCAGCCAGCCAGGACTGGCAACGTCTCCTTCACAGGCAGCCACTGTGTTTGGGTTCTGCCCAAATTATCAGAGATGGGGAAGGACTGGAGTCCTTTTGGAGGATGAGGTCTTCTTAAATGAGAGCCTGTTTGGGGGAGGAGGATGGGCCCCGGGGGTGGAACCAAGGTCTGGTGGTGTGGACGGACCACAGTCAGTCCCTGGAGCCTTCCGTTGAGGAGGGTTTACAAAGCCCGCTGAGCAGTAGCCCTGGGCAGCCTCACCACCTCTATCTGGAGAGTTAGGGGTGTCACCCACCACCACTCCCACCACCACCACGTTTATTCGACTCGTTGAAGCATTGTGCTGGGCGCTAGAGAAGCCAAGGTAGCTAAGACAGTCCCTGCCCTCCTGACGCTCTCTGGAAAGTAGAGTGCGGGGGAGACTAATTTATAAATAGTTTTCATATCCGCGATATGCTGAGGAGACGTAATTCCTGGCGCGAAAGACTGGGCTGGGAGAGGGTGCCTTTGTGTGACGCCGTATTTGCTAGACGAGTCTGAGAGCAGGGACCGTGTTGTACTTTCCTTTGTATCCCAGGGCCTGGCACCTAGCATGCATAACGTTTTGTGGCTCTTAGATTCTGGAAGGATGAGCAGGAGCGGGGGGAGGGAGGAATGGCTCTTCACGGGCAGGAACCACAGAGGCAGTGCTCTGCGTGTTTGTGGAGTCACCTGTGTTCCTTTTTTTTTTTTTTTTTTAATATATTTTATTGATTTTTTTACAGAGAGGAAGGGAGAGGGATAGAGAGCCAGAAACATCGATGAGAGAGAGACATCGACCAGCTGCCTCCTGCACACCCCCTACCAGGGATGTGCCCGCATCCAATGCACATGCCCTTGACCGGAATCGAACCTGGGACCCTTTCAGTCCGCAGACCGACGCTGTATCCACCGAGCCAAACCGGTTTCGGCGCTACCTGTGTTCCTTTGCTTCTAGGTGGACAGTTGCGTGAGGAGTGAGCTCTGCCCAGCTGTGGCCTTCCTCACGAACCGTCACCCGCCTCAGCCCTGGGCTGCTGGCTTCTCTCTTGTAGCAATCTTTCGAGACTCCCCCAGATAGGCTTCAGAATAAAATAAAATGTATCAGTCACCTCTCCTTGAAGACAGCTCTTTCTCTCTTAAGGCTAAGAAAATGAAGAGTGGGATGTTATGCATGCTTGACAACATGACTCTGAGATATCTGGCTCCTGGTTCCTTTCTGTGGTAGAAAGACACCTGGGCTTTCATTTCGAGGCTTAGAAGCTTCAAGTCTGTCCTTCTTCGTTGGAGATAGCCTGTAGGTGAACTCAAGGCCCTAAAAGTCACCCAAGTCCAGACAATAACCTTTCATCCTCAGCTGAGCCACGTACTCCACTCGCGAGAACACAGCTGAGTGGGTCTTCTCCTCCAAGTAACTCTGCAGCCTGCTGGGTTGGGTCTCTCCTGGTCAGCTGACTGGGCAAGTGACACTTTGCAAGTCTTTCTGACCCTGCCCTCTCACAGGGTGCCTGCTGACCCCTTCATAGTCCCTGGAGTCAGTTTAGCTCAACTGGTTAGCAAGAAAGAATTTCTTTTTTTTTCTTTTTTAATATATTTCTTTATTGATTTCAGAGAGGAAGGGAGAGGGAGAGAGAGATAGAAACATCAATGATGAGAGAGAATCATGGATCGGCTGCCTTCTGCACGCCCCCTATTGGGGGTCGAGCCCACAACCCAGGCATGTGCCCTTGGCCGGAATCGAACCTGGGACCCTTCAGTCTGCAGGCCGACGCTCTATCCACTGAGCCAAACCGGCTAGGGCAAGAAAGAATTTCTCATCTCAGCTGTGAGGCCCTCTCAACCTGTTTTGTCACCATAAATGTGTTTTAAAAAGGAAAGCAGAAAAACTATACTATTTCTGTCTTCCAGTCAAGATGGCGACGTAGGTAAATTGCAGCATTGGCATCTTCCCACAACCACATCAAAATTACATCTAAACCACAAAACAACCATCGTTCAGACCTGCCTGAAATCTGGCTGAATGGAAGTCCTACAACTAGAGAATTAAAGAAGAAGCCAAACTGAGACTAGTAGGAAGGGCAGAGGTGAGGAACAGGCTGGTCCAATACCCACATGTGGCTTTTTTTTTTTTTTTTTTTAATTGGGAGGGATATCTTGGCTGCGGAGGTCTATGTGAGGAGCAAGGGTCCCAGCCCCACACCAGACCCCTCTGTCCAGGATTCCTGTGGCAGGAAGAGAAGTCCCCATAACTTCAGAGTGTAAAAACCAGTGGGGATTGTGGTTGAGTGACATGTAGGCTTCTGGAGTCCCAGGTGTTCCTCTTAAAGGGCTAGTGCACGAATTACTCAGACTCACTTCCTCTGAGCTCCAGTGCTGGGGCAGTAGCTTGAAAGGATCCAGGGACATACAGGAGGAACTAAATTGTCTGGCATCAAGGCAAGAACTGGGGGCAGCTTTCTCCCAGACAAAAGTGCTGGCAAAGGTCGTTGTTCCTAGGCTGAGACCTTCTCTGCCACAGAGCCAACTGGCAGTTGCCATATCTGAGTTTCCATCAACATGACTCACACTGTTCACCTGACCCTGGTGATTCCCCCAGACCTCACCCCACCTAATTTGCAGCCCCACCCAAGCTGTTTGCATATGAATAGCCTGTCCTGGCTTAGGCTTCAGTCTTTTCTAAAATCTCTCAAACAAGCAGCAGCTAACCTCAGCATGCCCTATATCTCTTAATAAGAGGCCCCAGGCTCAGTCTGCTTTGGTACACAGCTTGGCCTCTCCGGGGCACCTCCAAGCAGCCATCAGCAGATCACTCTGTAGCTCATTATAGTTAAACTAGTGTCCTGGTGCACAGATTCATGCACATTAAAAGGAAATTAATTAGAAGAAATATTTTAATATCTCTATTCGTCCTTTCTCTATAATAGAAATGTCAACCAAATTCACGATTGACAATGACAGATTGAAACACACATGTGCAATTGGCACCAGTGAGAGCTTTATATGTATCGCGCATGTGTGAGTCACCTTAGCCTTTTATATATATAGAATAAACTTGCTTAATTAGACCTGCTTTCTGATTTAGCTAAACTTTTTCCAGCCCAGTGAAGCAGCCCAACTCTTTCAGGTAATTGTCCACAACACAGCAGTAAATATCAACACGAAGCAGATTATTATTGATCGTGTAGGGAAAACAAAGGATAAAATATTTAACTGTAGCAGTGTTTGACTATATTCTGCACAGTGAGAAAACCTGAAGTCATTTTCAAGGTCCACCATTTCTTACTTCTTTTCAGTCAGGTCAAGTTTCTAAGCTTCCTAAATCTCTGGCTAATGAAAAGAAAACAGGATTCTACCGAGTCTCCTCTCTACCTACTCCAGGACTTCTGTGAGGATCAAATGAGATGAGGCACGGAAAATGCTTCACAGACATTTGGTTAAAGTGTGAAATGTTTCCACCTGGCTATAAAGCAAGTCATGTTCCTGGGCTGAAGAAATATCCAAGGAGGTTAATCATGGCTAGGGAGAGGAAGCCGGGCGTTGCTACCTGACGTCATTACCCAGAGCCCACAGCAACCGTTTACGGGCTGGGCTGGCTCTGGGCCACATTTTGCACCATGGGGTCTTGGCAGCATTGGTGCGATTTGGTGGGGTGCGATTTGGTGGGGTTCTGCAGTGGTGGCGGGGCCTGAGTCCCACTTGGGGGAAGCTGAGTGTTGGTTTGTCAGCGCCAGGTCCATGGTGCCATTTATTTTTAAATGGCCAGTGTGCGTCATAGAAGCTCCTGTGTTGAGCGTCTGCCCCCTGGTGGTCAGTGCGCATCATAGCTACAGGTCAGACGGATGGACACTTAGCCTTTTATATATATAGATAGTCTCGGGATAGTGAACTGTGTGTTGTTCTTGCTTCTGACTACACAGATAGTGGAAGGACATTGGGAACTTTGGGATGCACCATCTTAGTTTAGATTCAGCCCGAGTCAGCTGGAAACTTCCTGTGTGAGAGGTGATTAGTCTCCATGAATGATCGTCTGACCCTCTTAGGCCAGACCCTGAGCTCTTCCTGGAAAAGGGATAGTTCCACATCTTCTGGTTTGAACCTTTCACAGATCGTGTTCTTATTCATTCCTTGTATGGGACCAGTAAAACAGAAATTTTAATCTCATTTGCCAAGGATTGTCTGAATATTTTGCTCTTATAGGCACAGACTTTTAAAAATTATTGATTGATTGATTTGAGAGAGAGATTTGTTGTTCCACTTATTTATGCACTCATTGGTTGGTTCTCATATGTGTCCTGATGGGAGATTGAACCTGCAACCTTGGCGTATCAGGACAATGCTCCAACCAACGGAGCTACCCAGCCTGGGCACCTTAGTTTTTTATAATAATAATTTTTACAACCTTTTACAGTTTACATAGTCATTGCATTTGCTTCTCTCAGCTACCTTGATGAGGGGCATATGAGGGTTATCAGGCTGGGACTGAGAGCTCCTCTGTTAGGACTGTCAAACTCCAAAGGTCTTCCCTCCCCTCAGGGTCCTTGGCCAATGTTTGAGTCATGGGCCCTTTTTTGTCTGTTTGTCAATCGCCATCTGAAATTATTTTTCCATTGATTTTTATTTTTATTTTTATTTTTTTTTTTAAAAATATGGAACGCTTCACGAATTTGCGTGTCATCCTTGCGCAGGGGCCATGCTAATCTTCTCTGTATCGTTCCAATTTTAGTATATGTGCTGCCGAAGCGAGCACTTTCCATTGATTTTTAGAGAGAGTGGAAGGAAGGGGGAGAGACAGAAAGAGAGAGAGAAACATCAATGTGAGAGGAGACACAATCAATTGGTTGCCTCCCGCATGCGCTCTGACGAGGGCCAGGGCCTGCAACCGAGGTATGTGCCCTTGCTTGGAATCGAACCCACAACCCTTCAGTCAACGGGCTGATGCTCTATCCACTGAGCCAAACCAGCTAGGGCAAGTCATGGACCCTTTTGAAAATGTGTAGCAAGCTCTGGGCCCTCCCCCATTCCCTCAGCAGCCTGCCAGTTTACTACACTCTCAGGGAGCCTCAAGCCTGGCCTCCTTTTTGTCTAGTAGTGAGATTCCTAAGGAGTCGGTATGAAAACTCTAAAGTTAGGAATGGCTGAGGGGTGAGTTTTGGAAACCAGCTCAAACAAGGAAGCAGAGCCCTAGCTGGGTTAGCTCAGTGGATAGAGTGTCGGCCTGCGGACTGAAGGATCCCAGGTTCGATTCCGGTCACAGGCATGTACCTTGGTTACAGGCTCCATCCCCAGCCCCATTCGGGGCAGGTGTGGGAGGCAACCAATCGACATCGATGTTTCTGTCTCTCCCCCTCCCTTCCACTCTCTCTCTCTAAAAAAAACAAAAAACAAACAAACAAAAAGGAAGCAGAATGGTCAGCAGCGTCATTTTGCAGACCCAGGCTCCATACGGATGTCCTGGTAGGAGCAGCTGAAGAGGACTGAGCCTTCTTCAAGTCGTTCTGCACGGTAGCAGGACAGGTGGGCTGTGCGGCTGGGTTGGCAGATTTGGCTGGAGTGGTGACTTCTTGACCCTTTGCCTGCAGGTGCACACAGATACACTAGAGCAGTGGTCGGCAAACCGCGGCTCGAGAGCCACATGCGGCTCTTTGGCCCCTTGAGTGTGGCCCTTCCACAAAATAATGCGTGCGGGAGCGCACGTACAGCGCGAAGGAAACTTCGTGGCCCATGCGCAGAAGTCGGTTTTCGGCCTGGGCGAGTCTATTTTGAAGAAGCGGCGTTAGAAGAAGTGGGGGTGTCGGTCGCATGTGGCTCGCGAGCTGCGGTTTGCCGACCACTGCACTCGAGTTGCACTGTTTAATGTGGTAGCCGCTCACCATGTATCTTTTTAAATGAAAATGAATCAAAATGAAATATATTAAACATTCGGTTCCTCAATTGCACAGTTCCATTTCAGGTGCTCCGTAGCCATGCGTGGCTAGTGGCTACCGTATTACCTCAGATGGAGGACATTTCCATCTTCGCAGAAAAGGCTCCTGGACGGTGAGTGGCATTCGAGAACACAGCTGCTGAGGGAATCTTACTGCAGCCTCTGTGGGAATCTTACTGCGGTGCAGGTTGTGCCACAGCAGGTCTTTGGGAGCAAGAGGCCACATTTCTTTCTTTTTTTATTTATTAATAAGTGTAGTGTTTATTAGGTTAATTTGTGTCTTTAAGATTTTTATTTTTATTTTTTAAAATATATTTTATAGATTTTTTACAGAGAGGAAGAGAGAGGGAGAGTTAGAAACATCGATGAGAGAGAAACATCGATCAGCTGCCTCCTGCACACTCCCTACTGGGGATGTGCCCGCAACCAAGGTACATGCCCTTGACCTGAATCGAACCTGGGACCTTTCAGTCCACAGGCCGACGCTCTATCCACTGAGACAAACCGGTTTCGGCTCTTTTTTTTTTTTTTAATTTCTTTATTGATTAAGGTGTCACATATTTATCCTCATCCCTTCATTCCCATCCCACACCCCTCCCCACGGATGCCCCCACCCCCCTGTTGTCCTTAACCATTGGTTAGGCTCGTATGCATGCACACAAGTCCCTTGGTTGATCTCTCCCCCTACCCCCACCCTCCTCTACCCTCCCTCTGAGGCCCGACAGTCCGATCGATGCCTCCTTGTTTCTGGTTCTGTTCTTGTTCATCAGTCTATGTTGTTCATCATTTCCCCTAGATGAGTGAGATCATGTGTTACTAGAAATATACTTATAAGAACCTAATGTGAGACGAGCAATAATAGTTATGCTGACAGGCAAATGAATCAGTCTGTAGTGAGTTTCTTTCTGGACCAACAGTTCTTTTGAGACCCAATTTCAATGTCCACCAGTTCCTTATGTGTACATGTCGGCACTGACTTTTCAGCTCTGGATGGTGGGCAAATGGTGGTAATGCAGGTCCGACTCCCTCTGGTTTGGTCTCTCCCGGACCCAGGGGCGCGTGGCCTCTGCCGGACCCAGGGGTGTGGTCTCACCCGGACCCGGGACCCAGCCTCACCTGGATCCAGGGGTGCACGGCCTCACCCGGACCCAGGGGCGCGTGAGGCCACATTTCTAACAAGCCCCGAGGGGTACCACCCGGCTGATCCCAGACCACACTTGGAGGTCAGGCTCTCAAGAGTGGAGATGGGCAAGTCCCATTTATTTCAGTTTCCGTAAATCCGTTTACCTGGGAGATGGTTAATCTGACAAAAGGGAAATTATTTCTGAGCCTGAGTTTGATTTGTAGACATCATGGACTTTAAATTAATCACAAGGGTCACCTAGTGGCATTGTTTTGCCTACTTACTCAGAAAATAGTTTTGTGGCGTTTTTTCCTCTAAAGGAAACACTTGGCCTGGGGCCATGGGGCCCTATGGTTTTGGGGTCTGTTTACATTTTTCCATCTAAGAAAATCAGGTTTTAAAGGTTCCAGGTTAAAAAAAAAAGTTCCAGGTTGTGTCAACTCAAATTTGTGTTCATTTGTAGAACTTGAGTATAATAGAAAACGACATTTGGGGAAAGGTATTAAGGATTTGGGGGCAAAAAAAGAAATCTTTACATATAGTGAATAAAAGTATGATAGAGAAGAGTCACTGTCTTACATGTTTTAGGAGTAATATGGTATATGGGGTGGGGTGCCTGAAACTAATAATATTATATTTAGAAATTGGCTTTTAGACAATATAATAGGTATTACAATTATAGCCTTCATAGCATTTCTGAGGAAGAAAACTCGCTGAAGTTTTTTGGTTTTTTACACATACTTCTTAAGTGTCTTCTACCGGTAGAAATTTGCGTGACTTTTTTTTTTTTTTTTTTTCCAAATGATAAGAGAAAGTTTGGTTAGAAAGTTACAGAGGTAGAAGTGAGCCAGCTGAGCTGGGCTGTGTGGGCTCAGGAAGTAAGTTACAGAAGCAGAAGAAGGACCCCCGCAGCTTAGGAGAGAGAAAGGCAAAGGTAAGGGGCCTGGGAGGGGGAGCGGGGGAGGGAAGGGGCCAGTGTGCTGGGAGAGGGAGCGTGCCGGGTGCTTCCTCCTAAAGGTTTTTTTTTTTTTTTTTTAATATATTTTATTGATTTTTTACAGAGAGGAAGGGAGAGGGATAGAGAGTTAGAAACATCTATGAGAGAGAAACATCGATCAGCTGCCTCCTGCATACCCCCCACTGGGGATGTGCCCGCAACCAAGGTACATGCCCTTGACCGGAATCGAACCTGGGACCCTTCAGTCCGCAGGCCGACGCTCTATCCACTGAGCCAAACCGGCTTCGGCCCTCCTAAAGGTTTTAAAGACTGGGCGTTCAGGCGAGGCCCGGGGGAGGATCTCAATAGAATATTCACCGGCTTGATGCTGATGTGCCAAAATGACAGTTATTCCCCTGACTTCACCCGCATGACTTTCTTGATTTGTCCAGTATTTCTGCAGATTAACTTTGCTTATAACATGGATTAAAGTCTAACAATTATTAAAGGGAGGTGATGTAATGTGTACTATCCTTACAACGTACCCAAAAGGCAAGGCATAAACTGTCCACCAACCATGTGCCCCTGCTCTCGATACTTCCGGAATCCTACATCAGGGGCCGTAGACCTTCAGAAGTATGCACACTCATGCATGTCAGCCTCTGCTTTCAGCATGTCCATTCAAGGCATCCACGGGGTCAGAGGAGGAATGTATGGTGTGGAATTCCCCAAAGCCAGATAGTGTTAGCATGAGAGACTCTATTAGCCCAAACATGGGAAGTAGACTGCCAGTGGTGAAATTTTCTGTTTCATCATTCTTTTTTTTTTTTAATTTCTTTATTGATTATGGTATCACATAATTGTCCTCATCCCCCTATTCCCATCCCAAACCCCTCCCCCTGTTGTCCATGACCACCGGCCAGGCTTATATGCATGCACACAAGTCCTTTGGTTGATCTCTCCCCCTTCCCCCCACCCTCCCCTGCCTTCCCTCCGAGGCTCGACAGTCCGAGCAATGCTTCCCGTCACCGGGTCTGTTCTTGTTCCTCAGTCTATGTTGTTCATTATTTCCCCTAGATACGTGAGATCACGTGATACAAGAAATACACTTATAAGAACCGAAAATGAGACAAGCCATAAGGGTTATGCTGAGAGGCAAATGAATCGGTCTGTAGTGAGTTTCCTTCTGGGCCAACAGTTCTTTTGAGTCCCAGTTTCAATGTCGAACAGTTCCTTACGTGTACATGTCGGCACTGACATTACAGTTCTGGGTGGTGGACAAATGGTGGTGATGCAGGTCCGACCGCCTCTGGTTGTTTCATCATTCTTAAGAGCTGCCTTAGACACTCGTCAACTCAGTGCCCGCCGTCTTTGCTCCAGGCCTGCTGGCAGGTTTCAGCTGGACTCAGGTTAACACGCTTATCTTGGCTTGGCCTAGTGCCAAAGGAGCCTTGATGTCCTAGAGGCCTTGGAGTTTAATGTTTGTGGTTTTAAAACAGCTTCCTGAAACTATCTGAAATCTAGAATCGCAGTAAAACCCTTTGTGACGTGGCTTCGTAGAACGTTTCAGAAAAGTTTCACCAGTGAGCAGGTAACACTCATTCATCTAAGGGACCGTTACTGAGTGCCTCCGTCTGAACACAAACCTCCCCAAAATCCTCGGAAGTGAGTGGTTTCTCAGGGAGCCTCTTCCTGAGGAACTGGTCCTGAGTGAGTAAGAACTGGCCTGAGGTCAGACAGTTCGAGGGTGGTTGGGTGGAGATGTGGCTTAATTCTCTTAAACTCTGCTACTGCCCTGCAGCCTCCTCTCTCCTCTGGGAGCTCACGAGAATATGGCATCACTTCCTGCTTCAAGTGCTCGATCGTACCGTTGGCCTGCGTCTCCGGAGGAGCAGCGAGAGGGCGAGGAGGCATTAACCAGGGCGGCAAACTCATTAGTCAGCAGCGCCAAATGTCAACAGTACAACGATGGAAATTTCTTTTGAGAGCCACATTTTTTAAACTTAAACTTCTTCTAACGCCACTTCTTCAAAATAGACTCGCCCAGGCCGTGGTATTTTGTGGAAGAGCCACACTCAAGGGGCCAAAGAGCCGCATGTGGCTCGCGAGCCGCAGTTTGCCGACCACTGGACTAGGGCAAGGAAGGCCACCCGACCGCAAGACGAGAGCCTGCGGAGCGTGAAGGATGAAACGACCCTGGAATCCCAACGAGCCAGGCTGGCGCTCAGGAGCATGCCCCTCGGAGGTGACCGCGATCTGTGCGGGGAAGGCAGAGCGAGAAAGCACGCAGGGTAGTTCCATCTGGCCTGAGGGGAAGGCATGACCTCCGAAGGGGGACTCACCGGGGTAGGGTGGCTGCCTTCGCTGCCGCTCAGTCAAGCATGGCCTTGAACTCCTTGCCAAAGCAAGGAGGGAGCATGCAGTTTGTTGTGCTCCTTGTTCCTTCTCAAAGTACGCTGACCTTTCTAAGGCATTTGTCTTGGATCAGAAGAAACAGTCGTCACATCTGTTTCTCTAACCACCGCTGGGAGAGCTTGTGCACTTTTTAAGGCCGAGAGCATGGTTAGATTCGGGTCCATTTGCATAACTCGAGGTGACTTCCCCGTCTCAAGACCCTTCGCCTTAGTCACCTCTGCCTTGCTTCCCCTTTAAGAGAGCTTCTTCCTGTTTCCGAGGAGAGCACCCCGACACCTTCGGAGGTCATTCTCCTGCCAAACGCAGTTCCCACTGCAGGCAAACAAGAGCCAGAGTCCGCCCCGCTTGTTTCTCTGACTTTGCCGCCTGGCTCTCTCACTCACCTCTTCCCTCACAGCATCCTGGTTTCTTTTTTTTTTCTTTTTCTTTTTTTTTAATAAATTTTATTGCCCTGGCTGGTTTGGCTCAGTGGATAGAGCGTCGGCCTGCAGACTGAAGGGTCCCGGGTTCGATTCCAGCCAGGGGCATGTGCCTGGGTTGTAGGCTCGATCCCCAGTAGGGGGCGTGCGGGAGGCAGCCGATCAATGATTCTCTCTCATCATTGATGTTTCTGTCTCTCTCTCCCTCTCCCTTCCTCTCTGAAATCAATAAAAATATTTTTAAAAAAAAATAAATAAATAAATTTTATTGATTTTTTTACAGAGAGGAAGAGAGAGGGATAGAGAGTTAGAAACATCGATGAGAGAGAAACATCAATCAGCTGCCTCCTGCACACCCCCTACTGGGGATGTGCCCGCAAACAAGGTACATGCCCTTGACCGGAATCGAACCTGGGACCTTTCAGTCCGCAGGCCAACACTCAATCCACTGAGCCAAACCGGTTTCGGCCATCCTGGTTTCTTAAAGAGCCACGTGTGCTCTCACTCGGGGCCTTTGCACTGGCTGTCCCTTCTGCCTAAATTATTCCTCTCTCCAGCCCTTTTCCTGCCTGACTTCTCCTTGTCATTCCAGTCCTGGCTTTGGTGTCACCTCAGAGAGATATAAATTCCAATAAACTTCTCGTCATCATTCTGGTTGAAGTCGTCACAAAGCACCAGCCATGGCTGATGGTTTTCTTGTTGGTGTGTGTATTCCGTGTGTCTCACTCCCTCCATCTTAACTGCCACCTGGGTCAGAAACTTGTCTGTCTGTGTCTTTGTGACACTAGAGTGGTGTGTGGGACATAATAGGTGCTCAGTAAACAACTGCTAAGTTACCGCCTGGCACCGGGGTCGGATGGCTGGGGTTTCTGCTCACGCATCAGAGTGCTACTGCAGGGCCTTGGTGAGAGCACAGCTTTCAAATCACTGCACCTTGAAATGGATAGCTCTTGATGAGTCGTCGCATTATCTGTATTGTTTAAAATTCTGCATGTAAAGGGAACTGTTTTGTATATTTCTATATTGCTCTATTTACACTTCGTACAAATTGAGTTCGTATGAAATGCTGGTGCTGCGCCTTGCTAAGGGGTTTTCCACAGAACTAGGCCACTCCGTGCGGAGGATCTCAACTCTGGCGGACAGGATGACACACTCTTTCCCACACACTTCTCTGTCCCTTCTCTTTCAGAAAGCATGCCCTTACCGTAACAGGGACTCTCTCTAAGGGATGGCTGCTCTCCTAGGCCTCCTAAGGGGTCAGGGCTTTTGGGAACATGGAAGGCAGGGCAGCAGGTCATGAGCCCCACAATTGGAAACTAAAGTTGTAGGAAGCGTTTTCCGTCCCGGGCTACGGAGGTAAGGCTGGCTAAGTCCGGAGGCAGGCAAGCAGGGACGCCTCTCTTGGGATTGGTTCCATAGAGTGGAGTCCATTTGTCTGAGCGGAGTAAGTCCATGGTTCCAGTGCCTCGCCGTCTCCACAACCGTTGGTTCGTCTGCTCTCAGGATATGGGGTATGACTCTCCGCCGGGTGGCACCTGGGTGCCAGGAGATCCCTGTGGACTGGAGCCCACCTGACTGAGCAGAGGGAGTCCACCCTCCCTGTGACTGGCCATCATAGGGCTTTTGGTAAGTCAACCCTCAAGGTAGACCAGGTGGATGGTAGTATACAAGGTCAACCTCCATGCCCCAGGTATTCCCCAGGTGGAAAGGCACCTGTGCTACCGTGGTGCTCAGACCACAGGATGATGGCCCAGGACAGCCAGAGGCTAGCTGGGATGCCGCTACCTTCCAGCTGGGAATTTGTATCTGTCTCTCCTTAGATGGGGGACAAGCCCACAGTTCCTGGAGATATCCCTTTGGGTGAAATTTGGCCCTGAATCCCTCAAGCTTCTTTAGCCACATAGCCTGGCCCCACTATAAAGTGGACAATGGAGAGGTTTGGTCAGTTGATGGCACCTTTAGGTTTAATACTATCCTGCAGTTAAACCAGTTTTCCCATTCTCAGGGAAGTGAATGGAGAATGAGGCCTCCTTAGATCAATGTGTCTTTTCCATACATACAGCCGCTATGGCTCGCAGAAATGACCCTCAGCTATATGCTACCTATAAACTCTATCATTGCTACAAAGTCTGAGAGAAAAATATACACACGTGGAAAGAAACATCCCAAAAATGGATAAGTAAATCTGTCTTTTGCCAACATTTGCCAATGCTTGAAGTATTAAAAATGACTGTCCTTGTTTTATAAATAAAGTCTTTACAGGAAAAAAAGAGAGAGAGAGAGAGAGAGAGAAAAAAGAAAAAAAGGAAGAGAGAAAGAAATAGAGAGAGAAAGAAAAAAAGCCCTTAATTGCCATCTGATGAAACCTGCGTTCCTCATGTGCTGCGTGAAATCCAGGAGAAGGCAGGTAGGCCATTGAGAAGACACTTCCTGTGTGGATCCAGGACCACAGCTGCCCTGTCTCTGGTCTTGGCCCCCGTGTGTATCGTGGGCCTTCTAGCCCGTCACATCTCTCTCTGGCAGTGGATGGTTCATTTCTGTCTTATCAGAGCCCTGCTTTCTGGTGTATCGCATCCATTTACTTTACCCTTTACAGCGGGAGCAAGACTGTTGCCAGTGAGTAACGAGCAGCTGCATGTCTTAACCAAGACCTAAGAGCACGGTGGCAGTCAGTTGTTTTCGGAAAGGGAAGATAGAATTTAAAAAGTAGAATAATGACAAGTTTGTTTTTTTCTTTTCTTTTAAATTTATTTTTATCATTGACAGTATTACAGATGTCTCCCATTTTGGCCTCCTCCACCCAGCCCCCACCCCACCCCAGGCCTTCACAACACTACTTCCTGTTCATGGGCTATGCATATAAATTCTTTGGTTAACCTCTTCCCGCCCACCCGCCCACCCACCCCCGCAATTTGTACTTTTTAATCCCTTCACCTTTTTCACCATTCTCCCCGATACCCCTCCCACCTGGAAACTTGCAAAATGTTCTCTGTATCTATGAGTCTGTTTCTCTCCTGCTTTATTTTTTTTTTTTATATTCAATTGTTGATAGATATGTATTTATTGCCATTTTATTGTACATACTTTTATGATTATTAAAATTTTTTTACAAAAGTTTATTCTTTCTTTTTTTAATATAATTTTTATTGATTTCATAGAAGAAGGGAGAGGGAGCGAGAGATAGAAACATCTTTGATCAGCTGCCTCCTGCTGGCACCCACTGGGGATCCAGCCTGCAACCTGGGCATGTGCTCTGACTGGAATCAAACCATTACTTCTTGATCATATGTCGATGGTTCATATGTCCACTGAGCCACGCTGTCTGAGCCAAAAGTTTATTCTTAAATGTACAACAGGCTCCAAGACAACACTTCATTCTAGCTATAGGTGGCAAGACATGTTATGACAGGGAATCCAGATGTTGAAAAAGGAATGGAATGAAGGATCACCATTGCCCCAGGCACAGGAACAGCCAGCTCACTTTTTGCCAGATTTCTTAATCCCACCTGTGGCCAGGGGGCCCCTCCCCACGGCATTTAACTCAAGTTTCTTCAGCTCCTCTTTTTGCTTCTGCTTGAATGCCTTATCTTCCTTGTCCATCTCCTTGGCCTGCTTCTTGGGCTGCTTCAGGGACTTCTTGCCACCTTTGTGGCCAGACATGGCGCCTCTATTGTTCATATTTTTTATGCTTTTTTTCTTCTTTTTAAAGAAAACCCCAACATTTTATGTAATACTAATTTGGTGGTGCTGAACTCCTTTAGCTTTTTCTTCTCTGGGAAGCTCTATTCATCTGTCCTTCCATTCTAAATGAGAGTTTTGCTGGGTAGAGTAATCTTGGTTGTAAGTGATTGCTTTTCATCACTTTGGATATTTCTTGCCATTCCCTTCTGGCCTGCAAAGTTCCTGTTGAGAAATCAGCTGATGGTCTTATGGGAGCTCTCTGTAGGTAACTAACTGCTTTTCTCTTGCTGCTTTTAAGATTCTCTTTGCCCTGGCTGGTGTGGCTCAGTTGGTTATGCATCATCCTGTGCACCAAAAGGTCACTGGTTCGAACCTTGGTCAGGGTGCATATGGGAGGCAACCAATCAATGTTTCTCTTGCATCAATGCTTCTTTCTCTCTTTCCCTCTCCCTTCCTCTCTCTCTCTTAAATCAATAAAAACAATTTTTAAAATATATTTTTATTGATTTCAGAGAGGAAGGGAGAGGGAGAGATAGAAATATCAATGATGACAGAGAATCACTGATCATCTGCTTCCTGCACACCCCACACTGGAGATCGAGCCTGTAACTCACGCACATGCCGTGACCAGGAATCAAAACTTAACCTCTTGGTCCACAGGTTGACACTCGACTACTGAGCCACACTGGCTGGGCCAAACATTTTATTTTGTTAAAAGAGTCTCTCTTTTTCTTTAACCTTTTGCATTTTAATTATGATGTGTCTTGGTGAGGGCCTCTTTTGGTTCATCTTGTTTTGGACTTTCTGCTTTTCCTGGACTTGTATGTCTATTTCCTTCACTAGGTTAAGGAAGTTTCCTGTCATTATTTTTTCAAACAGGTTTTCAATTTCTCCCTTCTCTCATACCCCTATGATGCGAACATTGGAATGCTTGAAGCTGACTCAGAGACTTCCTACATTATCTTCATTTTTAAAAAATGTATTTTTATTGATTTCAGAGAGGAGGAAGGGAGAGGGAGAGAGCAAGAAACTGCCTCCTGCTGCCCCCTGTTGGGGATAAGCCCGCATGTGCCCTGGCTGGGAATCGAACCGGCAGCCTCTTGGTGCATGGGTCAGTGCTGAACCACTGGCCACACTGGGCAGGCTGCTCTAATTCTCTTCCCTTCTAGTGCACTTTGTAACCCAGAATGTTATCTTCCTTTTGGCTTACAAAGTCATTGCAGCTTGAGTCCACATTTGTTCTCATAGGGTTTGTTTGTGTATATTGAACTTTTTCTTTTTCTTTTTTTTAACTTTTTATTTTGAAGTAATCACAGATTTACAGACATGCTCATTAAATTTTCCATGTACACATCAGTATAGATTCACGGAGTCTTATTTTATCCTGGTCATTTACTATCATCATTCATTTTGATGCTCAAATTGTCCCAGATTTGGATAGAAGGAATCTCTTTAAAATAACCTTGAGTCCTGGCATGGCGCCGTCATCTTTTGAGTTCTTCCTTACTTGTTGCTAAAAGGTTCCATACCCAATTTCCAATGTGTTGGCCGGAGGTTCCCCGACACCAGCACGTAATTCTTGGACGCCAGCTGGGTGTCCTACAAGTCAACTCAATTCTGAAACTACCTACATAGGTAATCATCAGATGCTACCGGCTAAGGGCTCAGTCTCCTGAGACTGCACACTCGCGCCTCCCATGTCAGATACCCAGGTTATCCATCACCTATGCTTCTGACACTGGCCATAGATTGGAGGTTCCAATGGCCCCTCTTTGGGTTTGATTAACTTGCTAGAATGACTCAGAGAACTCAGAAACATTTCACTTACTGGATTACTGGTTTATTATAAAAGAATGTAACTCAGGTACACCCAGATGAAAAATGCAGAAGGCCAGGTGTGGGGAAGAGGCACAGAGCTTCCCTGTGCTCTCTGAGCCCACACTCTGCCCCGCCTCCAGTCGTCCAGCAACCCAGAGCTCTCTGAATCTCCCCTTTTGGTTTTTTTTTTTTTTTTGGAGGCTTCATTACATAGGCACGATTGATTATATCACCGGCCATTGTTGAACCTGTTCAACCCCAGCTCCTCTCTGCTCCCTGGGGGTCTGGAGATTGGGGTGGGTCCCCTGGCAACCCGCTTCCACCCTTAGGTGCTGTTCCAAAGTCACCTCATTTACAAACGAAAGACACCTTCTCCAAGAGTTTTAGGGGTTCTATGCCAGAAACGGGGACAAGACCAAATACTGTATGTATTTCTTACTATAAATCACAGTATCACCATAACATGTTCATATTCTACTCTCTTTGCTCCAGCCAGAATCAGCCATTTCTCCAAGAAACCCTGGCTCCATCTGGAGTCGATCTTGGCCCTGGGTGTGCTTTTTGCTATTGAGGTGTCACTGCTCTGGCCACTCTCAGGAAACAGCTAAAGAATACTTGCGAGTGACACCTGAGTGTGTGCACACACACATTCACGTCTAGTTTCTCTATGTCTGTATATATGGAAAGCCACGAGTTCATCCCAATATATTTATTTCTAGTTCAGCACCGCAGGGTTCCTTCTGCTTTTCCTCTTTACGGACTTGTAACTCCTTTTTCTGATAAGGAAGAACCCTGCTCCGACTCGTCTCAGTGCTTTCCCGTAATCAGTCGTTCCCTCCTACTGTGTATCCGCCGTCCTCCTCCCCACGCTCCTCTCCCCTCCCTGGGCTCCTGACCCTCTGCTGGCCGCTCCCACAGGATGCCCTCCTCACCTTTCCCGGGCTCCACCACCCAAGGCTACGTCGCCTCCTCCAGAGACACCGCCTCACTCTGCAGGGCTGTGCGGACCCACGCTGCACCCTCGCTCAGGTGCCTCGCAGGCGTTTGAACGTCTAATGGTCTGTTCTCCTCTGTTCCTTATTTAGATTATGGGGAGCAGATATTATGGCTTCCAGTGAATGGAAGCACAAAGCTCGGCTTTTGTGAGGGTTAAACAAGTTTGCCCTCAACTCCTGGCAGCATTCCAGCGTTTCGGGTGAACTGGGTAAGCAGCATTCCTGCACCCGGGACCTGCGGGCTGAGAGAAGCCGACCCCAGGAGACACCGCACCTTCAGCCCCTGAGCCGCTGGCTCCTTAGTGCCATTGAGTTGTGTGATGTTGATCACCCTAACGGGGACGCCCTTCTGCCTGGGAGTGGGTCATCCTCACCTCCCAGGCGCCTGAGGACAGAGCCCCGCAGAGGCCTGGCTGCCGAGTCTGACTTGAAGCAGGCAGGGACTCCAGTGAGTCTGAGCGTGCAGTTTGGGGAGATGCCTGTTACCAGATCCGGTTAAGGAGGGTTCTCTCTGTTCCTGGTTTGTAAGGGTTTTTTATCATTAATATTTTACTTGGTTTCATTTATTTTTGCATCTTTTAAATATATATATTTTTTATTGACTTCAGAGAAGAAGGGAGAGGGAGAGATAGAAAAATGAGGTTGAGTTGCCGTGCCCCCTGGTGTCAGGATTTTTAACTGCGTTCTGTAAACAAATTACTTCCCTCTGAGGTGATTGTTTTTATCCTCACTCTAGGATTTTTCCATTGATTTTTAGAGAGAGTGCAAGGGAGGGGGCGGGGAGAGGGAGAGAAACATCGATGTGAGAGAGACACATGCATTGGCTGCCTCCTGCACGCACCCGATGGAACCTGCAAGCCAGGTGAGTCAAATCCGAGACCCTTCAGGCCACAGGCTGACGCTAACCACTGAGCGCCAGGCAGGGCTCTGAGGTGACTTTTACCAGGATGTAGAAATCACCGGCACCGTGTCCTGTGATCATTGATCTTTAGTGTTGAAACGGTGTAGGTCGCACACACGATCCAATCCCCCATGGTTTGTGCCTCCGTGAGAGATGTTGGGAACGCTCTCCCTGTGTTTCCTTAGTTACTGATTACGGTAGGTCAGCACCCCCGCCCCTCCTCAGTCCTTCCCCAGCCAAGGGCTACGGGTGAGTGACAGGGTGGGAAAGCGGCTGATTGGAGGGGCCAGTCAGGGCACCTGACATCACTGGTGGCTCAGACTTCCTCCTGGGCCGTCGGGGGTCCTGAGTGGCTCCCCCCACCCCCCACCCTGGCACGGGGAGAGTTGGAGCACCCCTGAGTGGGGAGGTGGCAGCGTGGGGGGAGTCAGGGCGGAGAAGGCTTTCCCTCTGAGCCTTCCTCCCCCTCCACCCCCCCCCCCCACCGCCCCCAAATAGCCACGCCCTCGAAGGTACCATGAGGAGAGAAAAAAACAAACACACGACTTGGGGTCATGTTCCTTCCTGTCTTGGTCTGCTCAGGCCGCCATAGCAGAATACCACAGACTGGGCGGCTCAGACACAGACATTTATTTCCTCACCGCGGTGGAGGCTGCGAGTGCTCCATCAAGGAGGTGCGGGTGGGGAGAGGGCTCACTTGTTAGAAGGCCTCCGTCCTGCCGTTCAGAGCCCCCCTTACGACCTCATTTGACCTTGATCACCTCCTCGCAGGCCCTGTCTCCACCTACAGTCATGCTGGGGGGGGACACAATTCAGTCCATAGCAGCTCTGTATTGTTTCTTACAAAAAAGCATCATGGATCGATAGTCACACTTTTATCTTACTTCATTGTTGCTTTACTGGGAGTGTTTATCACCCTGGGTAAGTTGGGAACAGAAGGAACCTGGCAGTTTGGGGTGGGTGCCTTTGTTTCAGTCCCCCCCTCTTCTGAGTGCTCCAGCAGATGGTGGCCCTGAGCTGAGCCCCTGTCCCCAAGGCCTCCTGCCTGCCAGTCGGGGCCCCGGGGGGCTGAGGAGCAGGTCTGAGACGTCTGGGGCAGCACTGGAAGTGAACCAGTAATGGACGCAACGAGGGTCTAATGACCGTAATTAGCCCAGAGACGTGCACTGGGGACAGACGCGCCCTGCTGAGGGACGGGAGGGGCTGATGGAGGGAAAGGCACTTTGCAAGCAGGTAAAGCGAAGCCCAAACACATGTGCTTGGTGTGGCCTCATCCACAGCTGTGACTGGCAGTGGTGACCGAGGGAGGCACCAGTAACATTTTCGGTAAGCTAGGCTTTCACTCATGCATGCTGCAAAAAGGTACAGCCTTGCCCGAGCCGGTTTGGCTCACTGGATGGAGCGTCGGCCTGTGGATTGAAGGGTCCCAGGTTCGATTCCTGGTCAGGGGCACATGCCCAGGTTGCGGGCTCATCCCCACTAGGGGGCGTGCAGGAGGCAGCCAATCAGTGATTCTCTCTCATCATTGATGTTTCTATCTCTCTGTCCCTCTCCCTTCCTCTCTAAAACAATCAATCAGAACACATTTAAAGATAAATGAGACATATTTATCTCAAGACATATGCCTGGTTAACCCCGGAAGGCGTGGTAGGCGCGTTGTCTCCTTATTCATAGACGTCTGGGGGGTTTCCATTTTTCACAATTATAAGCAGTGGGGTCATGTGCATCCTGTACATGCAGCATTCACAGGGGTCAGTCTTCCTCTGAGATAAATTCTCAGTTTGGAGGCCAAAGGACATACACCTTTTCAATATCGATTAGCATTTCAGAGCCGTCCTCCCAAAAAGGCTGCCCCAGTGCACACACCCTCCCTGGGTCCGGGTGAGACCATGTGTCCCTGGATCCGGATGAGGCCCCGTGCACCTAGGCCCGGGTGAGGCCACGTGCCCCTGGGTCTGGGAGAGGCTAAGCGTCCCTGGGTCCGGGTGTGACCATGTGTCCCTGGATCCGGGTGAGGCCTCGTGCACCTAGGCCCGGGTGAGCCCAAGTGGCCCTGGGTCTGGGAGTGGCCAAACATTCCTGGGTCTGGGTGAGACCATGTGTCCCTGGATCCGGGTGAGGCCTCGTGCACCTAGGCCCGGGTGAGCCCAAGTGGCCCTGGGTCGGGGAGAGGCCAAGCGTCCCTGGGTCCGGGTGAGACCATGTGTCCCTGGATCCGGGTGAGGCCTCGTGCACCTAGGCCCGGGTGAGCCCAAGTGGCCCTGGGTCTGGGAGAGGCCAAGTATCCCTGGGTCCGGGTGAGACCATGTGTCCCAGGATCCGGGTGAGGCCTCGTGCACCTAGGCCCGGGTGAGCCCAAGTGGCCCTGGGTCTGGGAGAGGCCAAGCGTCCCTGGGTCCGGGTGAGACCATGTGTCCCTGGATCCGGGTGAGGCCTCGTGCACCTAGGCCCGGGTGAGGCCACGTGCCCCTGGGTCTGGGTGAGGCCAAGCGTCCCTGGGTACGGGTGAAGCCAGATCCTGGGTCCGGGTGAGGCCGTGCGCCCCTGGATCCATCCGGGTGAGGCTGGGTCCCAGGCCCGGGTGAGACCACGCGCCCCTTGGGTATGGGTGAGGCCACGTGCCCCTTAGTCTAGGTGACGCCGTGCCCCTGGGTTCGGCCGAGACCAAACCAGAGGGAGTCGGACCTCCGTTACCACCATTTGTCCACCATCCAGAGCTGAGGGGTCAGTGCTGAATGTACACATAAGGAACTACTGGACATCGAAATTGGGTCTCAAAAGAACTGTTGGTCCAGGGGGAAGCTCGCTACAGATGATTCATTTGCCTGTCAGCATAAATATTATTGCTCGTCTCACAGTAGAGCGTCGACCTGCAGACTCAATGGTCCCGGGTTCGATTCCGGTCAAGGGCATATGCCCAGGTTGTGGGCTCAATCCCCAGTGGGGGGCGTGCAGGAGGCAGCCAATCAATGGTTCTCTCTCATCATTGATGTTTCTATTTCCCTCTCCTTCCTCCCTGAAATTTCCGTCTTCCTTCCTCCCTGAAATTAATAAAAATATATATATTGTTTAAAAGCCTTGGGTATTGTCTTCATTAGAGTTTTCATTTTGAGAACAGTAAATTCCTTGGTGTGTTTTTGGGGTGTTTTTGGGGTGTGTGTGTGTGTGTGTGTGTGTGTGGTTCCTGGCTGTGGTGGGGTCTCAGATGCTTGCTGTTGCATAAATAAAAGAATGAAAGACAGACTGCCACGCCCCACAGCAGCCCAGCATCACCGGTGCACACCCCACGCCTTTCACTAAGCTGCATGTTCCCATCTGAACCCCTCCTTCCTCCAGTTCACTTGGAGCCGGGTGTCAGGGCATGCTGGGCCTATGGGAGGGGCTAGACCCCTGTATCCCTGGCCTCGGGGAGGAGCTACGGAATCCCCACCGGGCCCAGGAGCAGAGCCATGTGCGGTGGGAGAGCCAGCAGGGCCCAGCGGAGGAAAGTCTGTTGATTTGTTTGCCCGACACTGTCCTCTGAGGCACAAGCACCGCGGCAGCTCCTTTGAACTCGGGGGAGGAAATAGCTGAGGCCAGGGGGTCTTGGAGGGTCGGGTGGGCAGAGGGCCAGCAGGAGGCTCAGCCTGTAAAGGGAAAGACAAGAGAGGAGGGTGAGGAGGCTCATGCTGCTCTGTCCGATGGCGGCGGCCATGCTTGCAGACAGGACGCACCCAGGGCGGAGCGCCTGAGAAGAGCCATTTTCAGGGTGTTTTCTACTAGGGGGGCACGGGGGTGTTCTGTGGACAAACAACCCAGGTCACAGGGGCTCCGTCTCTGCACTGCAGACAGAGCCCAGAGCGCCCAGCCAGATGTCTGCGCCTCTTCCGCTCACTGCATCTCCCCGGAATGTTCTGGGGACCATCATCACTCCAGGCCTCACTGGGTCTCCCTCATGCTCGGCGTGTGTAGAAACCCCAGCTGTACCCAGATGCCACGCCCGTCCCCCAGAGCCCCAGGGAGGCCAGTTTTCTGCTGGGGAAGCACCTCCATGGCACGGGTCAGGCATCGAGGCCCAGGACTGACCCCTCCATATCCCTGTCTCCTCTGCTTGGGGGCAAGACCAGCCATCAGGCCCTAACTGGTTTGGCTCAGTGGATAGAGCATTGGCCTGCAGACTTAAGGGTCCCAGGTTCAATTCCGGTCAAGGGCATGTACCTTGGTTGTGGGCACATACCCAGTGGGGGGTGTGCAGGAGGCAGCTGATTGATGTTTCTAACTCTCTCCCTCTCTGTAAAATATCAATAAAATATATTTTTTGCCGAAACCGGTTTGGCTCAGTGGATAGAGCGTCGGCCTGCAGACTCAAGGGTCCCAGGTTCGATTCCGGTCAGGGGCATGTACCTTGGTTGCCGGCACATTCCCAGTAGGGGGTGTGCAGGAGGCGGTTGATCAGTGTTTCTCTCTCATCGATGTTTCTAACTCTCTATCCCTCTCTCTTCCTCTCTGTAAAAAATCAATAAAATATATTTAAAAAAATGTATTTATAAAAAAATAAAAATAAAAAATATATATATATTTTTTTTTAAAAAAATAAAAAAGACCAGCCAGCAGTCTCGGGGCTGCCCCTCTGACACTCTGTTGCTATCTTTCCAGGCCAGGGGCAGCTGGCGGGGCCCCCTACCCCCAAGTGTCGACTGCTTCGCCTGCTGGGGACCCCAGCGTTGTCAACTCAGATGCATCTAAGCTTTGGGGACAGCAGAAAAGAAGACAGTGTGGCCTGCACGGAGTGCGGGCATGGTGACTTCACTGCGGGTGCAGCTGATGACTCAGAAAACCCAGAACCGCCAACAGGCGGTTCTCCCTGAGCCACTGCCGGGACTCTGCTCCCACTCGTGCTTGTGAGCTGGGATTTAAAACGGGCCAAGGGGCTGCTCATTCCCCCAACTCTTTTTACTAGTAAGACTCTGAGTTGTCTCTTCTAGGACTGGTCACCAGTTCTCGCATTACAATTGTTTGCTCTAATTTTGATATTGTTCACCACCAGATTCTGTCTGGCGGAGGCTGACAGTGGGGGCGCAGCGTCGTAGCTGCGGCTGCGCAGTCGGGCAAGTTGTGATTCGGTCCACGCGTTTGTCCATTGAGTGCCAACTCACCCAGACACTGCCTGCCCTTGTATCATTTCATACAGTTTTGGTTCAAGTCTGTCATGGGCTCAGAATTTTACTGGGGATTGGTTTTGCACACACACACACACCTTCCCCCCACTCTCCCCCCCACCCCACCCCCGTTAGTACAAGTTCTACCATTTTTAGCTGAAATGTCATTAAAGTCGGGTGTTCTCAAAGGACCGTGGTGGCTTCGCCTTTGGCCCACACGCGCCCTCTTGTGGCCATGGTGTGAATGCAGGTTGTGGTTCGATTGGCTGCTGACTTCATTCAAACTGGGTTTCTTGGAGGGTTTTAATTTGAGGAAACGCCCCTGGGTCAAATTCTGCACATAAAGTCGCATTTTACTAACATTTCGTATTGCGCTATTCAAAAATGCCTGAAATGTGGCCCCGCGACAGTAACCAAGCTGTCAAGATTACAGGAGCACAAAGGAGTCACCGGGCTCAGCCCCTGAGCCTGCCCTGCCAGCATGGAGCCTCCATGCAACAGGTGGGTCTGCTGGGGTTCCGAGGCTTCTTGGCCTGCACCCCAAACCCCAGTTAGGAGGCACTGGCAGAGCCAGGGTGCGAGCCTGAAGGCAGTGCTAGTGGACTGACTGCTCATCGGTACAGCTGCTCAAGACAGCAGTTTTCTAGAATCTATTCATATTAAAAATGCATACCTTTTCCCTCACCAATATCCCCTCCTGGGATTTTTCTACAAATACTTGGATATGAGTGCAAAATGATGCATTTCTTGCCACATTTTTGCAAATTGAAAACGCCTGTCAGTCGGGGGCTGTCTAAAGTGTAGACTCTAAACCAGGGTAGCTCAGCCTTGCAGTGGAATACTGCGCAACAGCTGAAAAGGCTGCTGGGGCGTTTCTCTACAACATTAATGTTAAGAATAGGGAGCTGACACCTTGTGTGCATTTTTTAAATTGGAGGGAGGGACTTTCACCAGATATATCTGGGAGAAAACTCTGGTTACAGCCATGGCCTCTGGAGAGAAAGCCACGGACCTAGGTGTTGGCAGGAGGCAGTCTCTCTTGCTCCTTGGGCAGTTGGCATTTTTAAAATCCTTAAGAGAATGATGTAAGGAGGGAAGCCAGAGCCCTTGACACTGATCACTCCCCTCAGCCAGTCATGCTCATTATCCCCCCACCCACCTGAAGCTTGGAGGTGGGTGATCAGAGGTTTCACCTGAGAGGGGGCCCACCTGGAAGGGGAATTGGAGACGGCAGCACAGAGAGATCAGGGTTTGCTGAGTGCAGGTTCAGCTGCTGTGTCCGGACACGGGCACCAGGGGTCGCTGTGTCCCATGAATCCTGCGGAGAGCACTGAGTTGGAGATACTGGAATCCTGGGCTGGGGCCCCAAGGGTGTAAGACCCCCTCCTCACCTAGGGGGCGGTCCAAGGGCTGATCCTCTTCAAGGGCTGGGCTCGGCAGGAAATAGGGACCTTCGCCGTAACTGTTACACTCAACATGTCCCTTGGGATGTGTCTAACAACTTCCGCCCCAGACCCAGGCCCCCTCCTTCAAGTTACACAGTATTTGCATGATCTACTTTGTTTGAATTAAAACTGTGGTATTTGCATATAATTTGCATCGCTTTTATAGATTTGTCTTGATTTTGTGAGCCAGTTTGGTGGGAGACAGGGACTGGGGACCAGGTCCTGGGCCACCTTTGGATGTGGGTGGACACTGTGGCCGCCACCCTCCCGGTTCCACGAAACCACATCCCCACTTGCCTGGTCGGGAGCCCTAGGGAGGCATGCTCTGTCCTCTTAGGACCCCACAGATTCACTGAGGCAGAGGCCACCGAAACCCAACAGGGTCCCAGGCAGTGGGACCCAAGACCGACTGGGAGTCACCCAGCCATGGAGGCTACCCTGAGGGACATAGGCCAGGGCCCCTCAGATGGTCACTCAGGTTAAATGCAGGTGCTGGCCAGGTATCTGGGTGGACGGGCTGCTAATATTCTCCCCAATCCACACATTTTAACCTCACTCTTCTTACGAGAGAAAAAGGCCTAATGTTCATCATGTTAATTAATTAGCAAACTATCTGGGGTTGATTGGCAATTTTTAAAAGGCTGGGCTTTAGGTTAGAGTTTTTCAAGTGGGGGCCGAATACCTGGAGTGTGTGGTCCTGACTGGGTAATTGCCCCACCTGAGCGGGGCCCACACATACACCCACGCTTGGGGCCAGCTGAGACCGAGGGGCTGTCAGAGTCCTAGGGATCCTTATTTTGGAACTAGAGGCCCGGTGCACAAAATTTGTGCACTCAGGGGCGGGTGAGTCCCTCAGCCAAGCCTGCACCCTCTCACAGTCTGGGAGCCTTCAGGGGATGTCCGACTGATGGCTTAGTCAGATATCCTTAGCACTGCCGCAGAGGTGGGAGAGGCTCCTGCCACCACCACTGCGCTTGCCAGCCATGAACCTGGCTTCTGGCTGAGTGGCACTCCCCCTGTGGGAGTGCACTGACCACAGGGGGCAGTTCCTGCATTGAGCGTCTGCCCCCTGGTGGTCAGTGTGCATCATAGCGGCCAGTAGTTCTGCTGTTTGGTCGATGTGCATATTAGCCTTTTATTATATAGGACTAGAGGCCTGGTGCACAAAATTCATGCATGGGGGGTGGTGTTCCTCAGCCCGGCCTGCACCCTTTCCAATCCGGGACCCCTCGGGGGATGTCCGACTGCTGGTTTAGGCCCGATGCCTGCAGGATCAAGCCTAAACCGGCAGTCGGACATCCTTCTTGCAATCCGGGACCGCTGGCTCCTAATGGCTCACCTGCCTGCCTGCCTGCTTGCTCCTAACTGCTCTCCCCTGCCAGCCTGATCCCCCTAACTGCTCTCCCCTACCAGCCTGATCCCCCTAACTCCCTCTGCCTCGGCCCCACCACCGTGGCTTTGTCCAGAAGGATGTCCAGAAGGTCGCCGGAAGATGTCTGGTCTAATTAGCATATTACCCTTTTATTAGTGTAGATAGTGAGAATTTAGAAAGAGAGGGATGGCACTCCATCTCAAAACACACATTCAAATGGAGCCAGAGGTTGGGGAGCCAGAGGACCTGAATTTTAAAGTAAATTACAGTCACAGGGTCATCTTGTCCCCATTCTGCTGGCTGGGGACCTTAGACAGGAAGACAGGAGGCCGGCCGTCTGACTGAGATCTGCAGCATTAAAGGGGCTCCCACTGGCCCATGGTGGCACCAGTTAATGCAGGAATCGCCAGCAGGCACCAAAAACAGCGAAGGTAAGTTTGAGGAGGGTGTTGGTGCATTCTCACTCGCCTCCCTTAACCAAAAATCAGGGCCCTAGCTGGTTCGGCTCAATGGATAGAGCATGGGCCCTCGGACTGAAGGGTCCCGGGTTTGATTCCAGTCAAGGGCATGTACTTTGGGTGCAGGCTCAATCCCCAGCCCCCATCAGGGTGCGTGCGGGAGGCAACCAATTGATGTGTCTCTCTCACATCCTTGTTTCTCTCTATGTGTCTCTCTTCCTCCTTCCACTTTCTCTAAAGATCAATGGGAAAAATATCCTCGGGTGAGGATTATCAAAGAAAATGAATCGGGGAAACCGAGGCACAGGGAAGGAGCCCCACATTCTGTGCTCCTCACCTGCCCACCTACCTGTGGCCCTCATGGGCCCATAGAGCCTCCTCCAGCTCCTGACCCTGGTCCAGCTGCCTGGCCAAGGCCTCCTTACACCAGGGACACCCTGTCAGGAAGGGCTACCCCCACCAGGGGCCAGCCCATCCTGCCAGAGCCCATTCTGAGTCCTGCCTCTGCATCCCATGTGCCGCCCTCCCTGAGCCTCCATTTCCCCCTCTGCCTGTAGGGCTCCGTGGGAATCTCCTGAGCACATCCCTGAAAAGCGCTGAGGATGGTGTCCACGCTTACAGAGAGTCCGGGGTTATACACTGAGTGGCCAGATTATTATGATCTCTGAACACATAATAATCTGGCCACTCAGTGTATATCCTATATAATAAAAGCTAATATGCAAATTGTCCCCTCGACCAGGAGTTTGACCAGCAGGCAGGCCGGCCAACCGCCATGTCCCCTCCCCCTGGCCAGGTTGGCTGGACCCCACCCACGCACGAATTCATGCACCGGGCCTCTAATACACACACATACACACACACACACACACACACACACACACACACACACAGACACTGAGTGGCCAGATTATTATGCGTTCAGAGATCATAATAATCTGGCCACTCAGTGTATTGTCCCCATTTTGTCAAGGGGGATACCAAGGCCTGCCTCCCTGATGATTCTCCCCGGGATTGCCCAGGGGCAATCTTACAACGATCCTGTTTATTTATTGGGCCCTGGTTGCCCTTCCTCTGAATCCAATCCCCCTCCCCCTCCCCACCAAGCCCTACAGGAGCCATCTTTTTTTTTTTTTTTTTTTTTAGCTTAATAAAAGTTTATTTTCACAATGTTTGAGAAGGACCCATCTTTAGCACCTCTCTCTCTCCACCGGCCCCTCACTGCTCCTCCCATAAGTACGTTCCCACCCCCGGGACTTGGCACTGGTCTTTTCCTCTACTTGAGAACCTTCTCTTCCCTTCTTTGCCTGGCTAACTGCCTTGCCCCAACCCAGACCCTTCTCTGCTCCCCAACATCTCCAGCCCTGACCCCACCCCCACCCCCGCCCAGCTTTCTTCTCCCCTGAGTCACCCCCTACTCACTGGCCAGCCAGCTATCCTGGGACCTCAGCCAAGGGCTAGGGGCACTTGGGGGGCTGGGGGCGATGTTTCTCCACCTGACAGACACCTTGTTCTCTCCTAGAGCAGAGCTGAGGCAACTCCAGCAGCTGCTGTCCTGGCTCCTGCTGATCTCCCTCAAGGCCTCCCATGGCCGCCCAGTGACCCGGAGGGGCCTGGGCTGTGTGTCCTGGAGACAAGTCTGTCCCTCTCTGGTTCTCAGCCTTACCCCTGCCTGGCCAATGAGCCCTGGGAAGGGTTGAAAGGGGAGGAGAGCTGTGGTCTGGGGTGGGGGAGTCTGTGAGTGAGTTGGTTGTCAAAGTTTCCCCAAAGCTTCTGGTTTAAATTCTTGGGGCAGGCAGGCCCACGTTCTGGTCCACCTGGACCGGGACCCTCACCTGATCCCCTCCCTCTGTGGAACCTCCCTGCACCCCCTCCCGCCCCAGGACCCTGACTCTGGTCCCTCCCCTCATCTGACATCTGATCCCACCAAGCCCTGGCTCCACACCTTAGTGGGGGCTTTGGCTCCACCCACTCACACCTAAAGCTACTGCACTCGGCACTGTGCTTCCACCCTGAGCCTTCTCCGTCTCCAGAGTCCCCCAGAGTCACCTGGGTCAGGGGCAGGGTCGGGAATTGGAGTTCTGTACATGGCGAGGTTGGCTACTGTCCCTGGGCCCTGGACCTCCTCCCCAGTCCCTGGGGTTAGAGGGGCTCATGTGCAACCCCCCTACAGCGTTTCCTCCAACCCTCTCTGCACCTCAGTCTCCACAATCTCCCGTCCTCCCAGGGCCACTGATAAGGGGGTGATACTCCAAATGGGAGTTTTGAGGCTCCCCACGTGGGAATTTGGAGGCTTCCCCTGTCCAAGCCCTAGTAGAGGTTTTCAGATCCCCTGGGCCAGGGCACGGGGAGATTTAGGGTTCCAGAAGTATGTTCAGGCCTAAGTTAGGTGGGCTGTGGCAGCTTCAAGTTCCCCCCACGTGCAGTTTCAAGGTTCCCCACATCAAATTTCAAGATGGAAATTCCAAAGGGCCTCTTACTGAGTGCCTGGTGAGACCCCATACCCAATCCCTGGTAAAGATTTCTATTCCACGAAGACTCCAGGAGGCATCTCCAGATCTACCACACCAGGGCGCTGGAGGAAGTCTGACCCGGTAGGGAAATGGAGGCCCTGATTTAGGTGCTTTGGGGAGTTTTAATGCCCCTCACCCAACACCACTGCAAAGCGCTGGGAGGAGGCAGTGGCTGAGGCAGGGGACCCGGGGCTGCCTGGGACACCACAGCTTCCACCCCTGAACCTCTCCTGTGTGTCACCGAGCACCTCCTGCAGGCCAGCTAGCGTTCTCCGGTACCCGAGGGAGCGGCCACTGTTGGTCCGTCCTCTGCCAGGGAAACAGGCTGTGAGGTTGACTGGGGGCAGGGCCTGGTTTAACCCGAGAGGCTAGATTTTGTGCTCAGGGATCTCTGGTGACCCAGCAAGGGTTCGCCCAGAGACCTCCCCGCACTGAGGAACCATGGGAGCCATGCAGGGTGTGTGCGCAGGGGTGTGACCAGAGCGTGTGGGAAGCCAGTGACACCCTGGCCCACCAGTGTGGCTCAAGCTGCAGCTCTGCCTTTGGCCTCTAGGGGCTTCCCCAGCCCAAAAGACAAGGCCCCTATCCTGGCGTCAGCAGGGAACTGGATCCCACATCCAGAATCAGGTCCTGCTACCCCAGGACACCAACTGAACCCTCTGAGCCTCAGTTTCCCCATCTGTATAGTGGGGCAATAACAGGAACAGCCTCGCTGGGAGGGATCAGTGAAGAGATGCAAGCAAGGTGCTTCAGCATCCAGCAGTCTCAATGCCCCAGGTGTGAGCCACCTGCCCAGCCATGGCTCAGGGCAGATGGACAGACGGAGGGTGCTGAAGCATGGCCTGGGGCAAGGAGCACCTCTGGGGAGAGGCACGCGGGTCCACTTGGAACACACTGAACCCCAGGGCCCTGGGGAGGTCCAGAGGCCCAGAAGGGGGTCAGACCCACAGAGGGGTCTGGGGTGGGTGTCCTCAGGCTGCCCTGACCTCCCTTCATGTGGTCAAGGGAGCCAGAGCTTCCTGTGGAATATCAGCCCAATGATAGGCTCCTGGCTATTGGGTATGACCGCTGTAAAGGGGTGAGCTCCCTATTTTCAGGAGCATGCAAGCAGACAAGGCATCTCCAACAGCAGCTGGTCCAGGGGGCCTGATTCTCCAAGGACACTCGGAGGCAGGTCACAGCCTGCTGACAGGAGGCTGAGGGTGGTACCGCCAGGGGCTGGATTCCCTGGTCCGACAACAGGTTCCAAAGAGCTAGAGCACGGACATTCCTCAGCTCCGGGCATCGGCAGGCCACTCTTGCCTGATGAAATGTAAGCTGGGCCTGGCCCCGTGGACTGCGTGTTTTTCCAGTGGCTTCTTCAGCCACGACCTGACCACAACCTAGATTCCGTTGGGTTGGCCATTTCCAAGTGTTTGTTTTCAGCCGGGCCAGACAGTGGGTGCGGACAAGGCCGGGGGCCCAGGCCTCCCAGAAGGCCTGGAGCAGCGCCCCCGGGCTCCCACTTGGACCGCCCTCTGCCTAGAAGCCCCTCATCAAACACACTCAGCAGCCCTGGCTGGCGTGGCTCCGTAGCTGGAGCATCGGCCCAAGCACCAAAGTGTCAAGGGTTTGATTCCTGGTCAAGGACACTTGCTTTTGCTTGGGTTGCGGGTTCGATCCCTGGCCCAGCCGGGGCATGGGCAGGAGGCCACTAACTGATGTGTCTCTCTCACACTGGTTCTCTCTCTCTCTCTCTCTCTCTCTCTCTCTCTCTCTCTCTCTCTCTCTCATCCTCCCTCCTTTCCACACTCTCTAAAAGTCAATGGAAAAATATCCTTGGGTGAGAACTAACCAAAAATAAATAAATAAGTAACGCGCTGAAAATATAATTAGATCTTTCTGCTTACCTTCCCTTGATAATGTTTCTTCAGTTAAAAAAAAACACAAAACAAAACATCACGCAGCAAATGACAAGGGATGGGGGACGACCTTGCTGAAGAGGCCGCAGGGGAGCTTGTATGTCCCATGCAGAGGGGTCTCCATCCCCAGCCAGGACCCCAGGTGCAAAGACACGACCCCGGGCAAAGCCGACTGACTTGAGCCTTACCGCTCTGTCCTTCAGACTGTAGGGTCAGCACTGAGACCAGGTCGGCGGCCACAGTTGCAGGTCAGAGGCCAGGGTCACGTGCGAACCCTCCCTGTGGGACCCTAGGCAAGGGCCTTGCTCTCTTAGCCTTGGTTTCCTCGGCTACAAACTGGGGATGCTAAGGGAACCTGCCTTAAAGGGTGGTTGACAGACTACAACCCAGCGCCTAGCAGGGGCTCCATAAACCTGAGGTCTCCCCTGGGTCTGGCTCTGCCCCCGCATCTGATGGACAGCCCCTGAGAGCAGAGGCTGGGTCCCCGAGGGGAGGTAGTGAACTGTGGTTTGTTTGACTGTGTCCCTCCCCTGCTCAGAATCCTCACCGGCAAAAGGTAAACTCCACCACCAGTATTCAGGCCCTTTGGACATCTGATCTTGGTTTGGCAACTTCCTCTTTATCCCCCAAAGCCCGTATCAAATGCCCTCTGCTGCAGAAAGCCTTCTCTGGACCCCATCCGGGCTTCCCAGCCCCTGGCCCTCCTGCTGGCCCAGCCCTGACCCTCTAGGCGGGGGTGTCTCTGCCTTGCTCTGCAGAATGGGGCTCTGTGAGAGCCAGTCCCGAGCTGGGCATCAAGCATATCTGTACCCACAGGTCTGCATGGAGCCATCACATGGGCGCACACGTGTGTCTGTCTGTCTGTTCCTGTCCCTGGGCCAGGCCCCAGGATAGGCAGCCAGGCCAACTCCCCCCAGACCACCTGAGAGAGCGGTGTGTTTAGAAGAGTGGGCTGAGCAGGACCCCTTTATGAGGGAGCCTGGCTCAGCCGGGAAGAACTGGGGGTGCGAGCAGCCAGCCTCGGCCTCCTGCTCACCGTTAAAGTGCGAGCCGCATCTGCTGGGGAGGGCCGGGGCCCAGGGAAGAGCGGAGTCCTGAGTGGGAGCTCCCCACCCCCGCCTTGGTGGAGGCCCTGCAGGCAGCCTTTGAGGACATACCTGAGGTTTGGCAGCGCCCGCTGGCCTGCCCCCAGGGCTGAATCAGCAGGAAGAGACTCAGGACTTCCCAGGAAAGGCGGCTGGACCTGCGCTTCCCCAGCCCCCTCCCGGCCCACGCCAGCCTGGGGCCCGGAGGGTGGGCGGTTCACGTGCGCCTGGCTGTGGCCCAGTGTGCCTGGAGGACAGGCTTGTGGGGGGTTGTGAGGGACTAGAATCATCCTTACTAGGGCATTCTGGGCATCTAGGCGTCAGAGGGCCCCCAAATGTGGGGAGAAAGCAGGGTGACAGTGGGTGTGTCGATGCTCTGTGCCACCACGTGACCTTCCGTCACGGGCCTGCCTGTGGGGGGGCATCTGCCCGTGCGGCTGTGAAGGTGGGACAGGGTCCGGCGTGTCCCCTGTGTCCAGCGGGCTGGGCGAGTCAAGCCAGGTGCACCTTGGGCGGGTGACTGCATGCGGGGCTGCCATTGGGAGTGGCGTGCAGCTAAAGGGGTAACAAGGTGGCTGGGAGGACGGGGACAGAACACGACAAGGACAGCGTGACCTTGGGAATGACGACAGGGCGCCTGGCTCCATGTGCCGTATCCACTGTGCTACACAGTGGCTGTGACTCTGGGTGGGGGAGTGTGTGTACCCCCGCATCCATCCCCGAATGCCCGTGCCTGTTGTCCCCTCATCCCTGAGTTCCCGCCCTCCTGCCTGCCCAGACCCCACCCCAGACCCTGGGCCTGGCCTCAGCTCCTGCCCTGGGAGGGGTCGGCACAGTTACCTGGACTGCTCTCTTCGGGCCGTCACCCTGCCTCTGTTTCCACCATGAAAGCCAAGCCTTCCCCCGACCCGACGGAAGCCAGGTCTCCCCGCCAGGCTGGCTCCAGTCTTTGGGGTCTGAGACTGGGTCATACCCAACTCCGAGGGCTGATGAGAGAGACAGACGGGGCTGGGGAAGTGGTGGGTGGCCACGCCAGGGCCACGAGGCCCCGCTGGAGGAGCCAGAAACGTTCAGCCAGAACAGGAGGCAGGAGGGGAGGGGCGCTGGGCTGCCACGTGGAAGGGGGCAGACCCCAGCTCCATAAACAAACACTCGGCCACAAGCTGAACCCTGCACCAACTCCAGGGGAGTCTTTGTTTGGAGAAATTGTGCAAACTTCCCCTGCTCTGGCACCTTCTGCAGCTCGCACTCACCTGCCAGGGTCGGCACTCAGCACTCAAGCCCTGTTCACCCACCCCCCACCCCCCACCCCCGTGTCGCCCTCCCGTAGCTGCTCTCCATGCCCACGTTTTCCTCCTCCGGCCTTCACATCTACCTTCGCAGCTACCTGGAATGCCCTTCCTGCTTTGCTACCTGGCAAACTCCTACACATCCGTCAAGACCCCAGGGCCTATGTTCCCTGCTCTGGGAAACATTGTCCTTCTTCCCAGTCCACAGTGTCCCTATTTGCTGTGTGACCCTGGGCAAGTCCCTCCCGCTGTGACATGGAGGTATGTGCGAAAACCACCTCCCTGAAAGCCTGTTTTGAGCCCCAAGACAATACATAAACATTAGATGCTCTTAAAGTAAGTTGGACCTTGGGGGAGCAGGGAGAGTTTGCATCCAGTCGGTGCTCAATGTGTGTTCATTTTTATCTTCCTCTTCTGGGGTTCTGTGGTTTTAAGACTCTCTTGTTTTTAAGCATTGTTCCAAGATTTTTTCTCCCACTCACGGTGCTAGGAATTTTAAAACCCCTGGTTCTAAAATTATAGAAGTCTGAAATGCTGTGGGCGGGACCAAGGGCCTCCTGGTGCCCTGAGCTGACCCCAGGGTGGCTCCGGAGCCTGGGTCTCTGGGGGGCCTCGTGCCCTCCTCTCCCCCTAGGCTGAGGGGTGTGGTCTGGCAGCCCTCGTTGTGGGGAGAGCATTGGTTTTACCAAGAGGCTGAAGGCCAACTTTCCGGCGGAGGTGGGGACTCCTGGCTCAGCTGCTAGAATGGGGTCACAAGGCAGCGTCAAGAGGCACAGGGCTGGCAGCTCAGGGTGATGGCTTTTTTTCTCTTGGAGGCTCAGGGTTTTTTTTGTTGTTGTTGTTGTTGTAGTTGTTTTAAAAAATATCTTTTTATTGATTTCAGAGAGGAAGGGAGAGGGAAAGTGAGATGGAAACATCAATGATGAGAGTGAGTCATTGAGCGGCTGCCTCCTGCATACCCTCTACTGGGGATTGAGCCCGCAATCCGGGCATGTGCCCTTGACCAGAATCAAACCCAGGATCCTTCAGTCCACAGGCCGACGCGCTAGCCAATGGGCCAAACCGGTTAGGGGAAGGCTCAGTTTTCTCATCTGGAAACTGGGGCCAGGTGCAGCCTCTTGATGAGTTGTCAGCAGGACGGGGAGGAGCTGGGGCTGCAGGCCCCGCCTGGTGCCAAGCATTGACGTGGGCTGGGCCTTCTGCCTGGTCCATGTCCCTCCAGAAGCCCTGCTCACTCCTGGCCCCGCCATGGCAGCTGGGAAGGGGCTTCAGGATGATGCCCACCCACCCCTGCCCCACCCCAGGGAAGGAGGGACAGACGTATTCCCCAAACTCGTCTGCCCCAGGCCTGGCATTGGCCACGGACCCAACACTTTCTCAATGAAAGGTATTTGGCTATGGAGCCTGACACCTCATTACCCTTGGCCTGAACGCCAGCTTCAACTGCTGGCTGCAAAGGGAGCCCCCTCTCCCTCCTGCTGCTCCCCAGGACCCCGCCAGGCAGCCCTGGGCAGGGCTCTGGAGCAGGCAGACTCAGAGTTTGGTCGTCTTGGGCAGGGGGCCTGCCCATCTGAGTCTCCCCGTCAGCTGGGGGCATACACACAGTAAGCTGTGGATAAATGCACGTCTCCTGGCTCCTGAGGGGCCTCAAAGCTTCTCTCCTCTCCTGTCCATCACAGCCCATCCCGTTCAAGGCTGGGCTGCCAGCACCCGGGGTGTCCCAAACCTTGACTCCAGCAGAGCCTCGGGGTCCACCCTCAGAGACTGGGGCTGATGCCCTTGGGTTTGCCATCTTCTCCCTGACATTCCAGACCCCCATGTCCACCACCTAGGCAGGGGCACGTGTTCCCACGAAGGGAATGGGTGAGAGGTGGCCGAGGCTAGGAGTTGTCAGATGGAGAAGAGCGGCAGGATGTGTTGGGGTCTGCATGTGAGCCTCCCTCCCCAGGGCTGGGCCCTCTCCAAGGCCCTGGTGTTCACACAGATATAACACCTCCAAATGCTGAACAGGCAGAGGGTGGGGTGGTCGGCAGCGGGTGTGAGCAGGTAGGTGGCTGAGTGGGCAGGTGGGTGATAGAAGGGGAAGGGGGAGGGTGCAGAAGTCACAAACACGCCCCGGGCTCCCTCCATTACTGCTTCCCCAGGTGATCAGCCAGGCACAATGCCTCCCATGCCAGGTCCTCAGTGATGCCACTTTGATGCCTTCCAGGGGCCAACATCTCCAGGCTGAGGGAGTCTCACTCGTGTGCTCAGGGAGCTGCTGGGTCACCCAGGGAGCCCCCCATCCCTGTGGGATTCACTCCAGGGTCCAGGCAGCCCTTTGCCTCTCCTTTTGGGGGCCTCTGTTCTGGAAGGTGGGGGTGTGGTCAGAACAGTGCCTGCCCCATGGGGTGCCAGGAGGATTCATCTAGCCATGTGGACAGAATGAGAGCAAGTGATGGTTCTGCCACCTCCAGACTGAGGGTCCCAGAGAGGTCAGAGGGTCCAGGACCAGGGCCTTGGACAGCCCAGGTACCACTTGGCCAAGGTGTGGGGCCTGGGGTAGGGCGGCTGTGGCCTCGGCTTAGGAAATCCACGGTGGCTTCAATTCCAACCACCCGGGGCATGCAGCCCTGTCAGGGCCCCTCCCTGCCCACTGCAGCCGCAGGCACACAGCCAGGCACCGAGGAGGCCAGGGCAGCAGCTACTACTGTGTTCAGCCGTCAGGGCTGCACCGGTTCCGGCCACTCAGGAGTCAGCTCTGCACGCACGTGTCTCACACACACTCTGCATGCCTCATCCTGGGGGGGGTGCGGGGGGGCACATGCCTATGAGAGGCACATCCAGGGCCTGTGGGGGCACCTGAGCTGTTTGCACATGGATGTCCTTGTGTATTGGGGACATGCTTCTGCCAAGCTCGTCTGGGTCTGGCAGCCGTAGCCTCCACCCTTTGCTCCCTGAGACTGACACCAGGAGTTGGAAATGAAGCATCTTTAATTGATTCCCTGCCTCAACCCCCTGAGGGTCTCTAAGCACCAAACATGAGAATTGTGTCCCCCAGCCCCAGAACCAAGAAGCCCCTTTCCCAGACCTTCATTGGGCCCGGACTCCCCCACACACCCCCATGATCAACCCCACAGGCTTTGTTTCAATAAATAACCCCCAGAACAAAGCTTGAGGCAGCGGACCCGATAAGGCACCCTGTTCAGTGACACACAGGGGTCTTTAGGCCGAAGGTCAGAAATCCCAAGGGGCAGAATATTTGAAATCAGAGTTAAAATACAATTGAAATCAGAGCATGTGATCCGGGAGCCATTCCCTCCAGCCTTGACGGTCTCCGGGATGCTGGCTCCCACGGTCAGGACGAACTCGAGCTCCATTTTACATCTCTCAGCAATAACCACCTTCTTGGCAATTCCACCATTGCACCTGACTCTGAATTCTGAGCAGTGGGCATCTGGAGAAGGGGGTGAGACTCCCCAGGGACAGAGAAGTCCGGAGCAAGGCAGAGGAGCAAGGCTGGGGCCCAGGTCACTGCCAGGCCCTGCCTCGGAGGGTACGGAGGAGACCCTCAGCTCAGGCCTGTGCCTGGGCCACCTCACTCATCTCCCTGCGGATGTCACCAAGTGCTGTTGCTGGGGACTCCAGCAGCCTCTGGAAGAGGCTGGGCCGACCGGCCACTGGTTCCCGGCACTGGAATGTGACAGCTGTGCCCGCATCAGCCTTCATCTCCCTGGAGAAGCCGTCAGAGGAGCCATCGAAGCAACGGCCAATGGCGATCTCCTTCGCCAGCCTTGGGCTCTGGTCAGTGACCGTGTAGACACCGTAGTTGTGACCCAGAGGGTCCAGCGGGGCCAGCATGGCAAAGGTGGCCGGGTCGTCAGCAGGAGCGGGAGGGGGGTGCCGGGCCAAGTAGTCCCGAAGGAGCCCATTGACGGCCACACGACGACAGCTCCCCTGGGGCATTATGGTCACCAGCGTCCGGTCCACCTGTCGCTGGTCGAACAGCATCCCGCTGCACTTGAACTCCACGCAGGCAGCAGACGTGCCAGGGCGCTGGGGGTCTCTCACGCTGCGGGCATCCCGCAGCCCATAGAGCTGGCCCTGGGTGCGTGGGTGGCTGCCCCCCACGTTGTGGGAGCGGATCATGTACTCCTGCGGGCCTTGGACCTTGACCTTGAGGAAGCAGGCCCGGAACTCCTGGGGGTTGGGCCACCAGGCCAGGAGATCTCCGGTCCAGGAGGCTGGCGCGCCCTCACGGAATGGGACCACGTTGTACTCGTACTTGTCGGCCTCCATGCGTGCGAAGCGGAAGTGGCTGGCGGTCACCGGGGCCTCCTGGCACTCCCGCAGGCTGCGCCACGGGTACACCGGGCCTTTGGCTTCGGTGGGGTCGCCGGGCCTGGGTTTGGCGAGGTTGATGCGGAAGCCGTTGCGCTTCAGGGCAGGGTCGTCGTGGTCGGTGCGGCGGTACCCCAGCCTGTCCAGGTAGGGCTGGGCCACGCCCACGGTGGCCGGCAGCGGGCGCGGCCGGGACGGAGGGGGCTCCAGCTCCTCCCCGCCCAGGGTGGCCGTCACCAGGGCGGTGTAGGCATCAGCTTGGTCCGCGTCGCAGAAGGCGGGGAGGCAGGCCCCGTTGGGGCCGGTGACCGCACTGTCGAAGCGGCCCCAGGCGCGGGGGTTGGCGGAGAAGCCCGGAGCCGGCTCCAGGTTGACCAGCGTGACCACCACGCCCTCCACCTGCTCGCTGGCGGCGAACTTGTCGCTCGCGTAGGCGCGCACCTTCACGAAGCAGCGGCGGCGCTCGGGCACGTCCAGGTTGAAGAGGCGCCGCTCGCGGATCTCCACGTTGCCCACGAGGAAGACGCGCTCTTCCCGGCGGACCCGGGGGGCCGCCGACCCCTCGCGCTGGAAGCCGCTCTCCTCCTCCCACAAGCCTGTGTCGGGGTTCAGCGACCACAGCTTGAGGGCCTCCACGTGGCCCGCCATGCGGATCTGGCCGGCGGCCACACGCACGGCCAGGGGCCCGGCCTGCAGCTGCTCGGCGGAGCCGGAGCCGGCGGCCCGGAGGTCCACCGCGAACATGCCGTAGGTGCGCAGCGGGGCCAGCTCGCCATCGCTGTCCGCAAAGCGCAGGTCACTGGGGGCGGCAGCCGCCGAGGTGAGATCTCGGGGATCCACGAAGGTCACCCGGGCCTCCACGGCCCCCGAATAGGGCTCTCCGTCGGCCCTGCGGAAGGCTCCGGGTGGGAGGACCAGCTCGCCCAAAGGAGGCTCGTCTCCCAGCTCCCCCAGCGGGAGCGTGTTGCTCTGGCTGGCGTCTAGGATGACGGGCGGTTTCTTCCGCATGGCCTTGACCTCGTGGTACACACCAGCACCTCGAGGGTCAAAGGGCAGGACCCTGACCGTGTCCATGAAATCGCCACTGGGTTCCACGAAAGTCACCACCAGTCGCTGGGTAGAGCGGGGCACCTCGATGGTGAAGTCGCCCTGGTAGGAGGTAAAGCCGATGGGCTCGAGACCCAGCAGGATCTGGGCAAATCGCAGGGGTTCCCCCGTGTCAGCGGCCACCACACGGCCCCGGACCAGCCCGCGAGGGGGCAGACATTTCTGGCAGCCACACTCGGCCACCACCTTGACCGGAAGGACGTAGCTGGAGCAGTGGATCTCCCTGCTGTCCAGGCGGCGCACGGAGCAGCACCGGGAGCCCGCGTCCCCACACCTGGGGCTGGAGCCCGCTGGCCCGGGGCAACGGGTGTCAGGGCAGAGACCCACATCCAGATAGGCGGGGCCGCGGCCCGGCTGACTGCAGTCGTCGGGGAGTTTGATCAGGTGCTCACGAGGCTGGGGGTCACAGGCTGGCTGTCCCGGAGCTGGAGAGCAAGAAACCGGCCAGATCAGGGTAAGGGGAGGACTCCTTTAGAGGTCAAGGGTGAGGGCAAGGTTCAGGGGGTCAGCGGGGGCTTGGGATCAGACTCAGCAAGGTCCAAAACCAGTTTGCCATTGGGGCTCCATTGGAGGTTGAGTTAGGACTTGCTGGGGGGAGGTGGCAGGGTGCTCACCAAGCACGACGAGCTCAGCAGTACCGGAGAGCACAGAGCCCGCGTCATTCCACGCTTTGCAGTGGTAGGCGCCCGCCTGGTCCGGACGCAGTCCCCGAAGCTCCAGGTGGGCCCCATACCTGTGCTCTCGCCTGTCCAGCAGGGTCCCGTTGTGAAACCTGGGTGGCGGGTGGGCAACACCATGAGGGCCCTTGGCACAGGTGTGGGCCTCCACCCTCCCCACCCAGAACACAGCCCCAGGAGGATGCAGAACAGCTCCCTCCAGGTCTCGGAGGCACCAGATATCATGAGCAATCCAATCCGATACCAAAGCCGGCACGGGGCCCTGGAGCATGGGTCAGGACACTCACCAGGAGTATTTCTTGGTGCCTGAGGCTTTGCAGCAGAAGGTCACATTCTGGCCTGCCTCTCGCACTCGGGACTCGGGGTGCTTCACCAGGTGGGGCTTCTCTGAGGGCAAAGGTCAGGGCACTGCCCCATCCCAACTTCTCCCAATGACACTTCCCAAGAGTAGGGTCCATCCTCTCCTTCTAGGGATGCCCTATTCCCCCAACTCAAGTTCACCCCACTCTGCTCAACATGATGCCCCATCTTAATGCTTCTCTGCAACTCTGTCTTACCCCGCCTTCAATGACTGCATCACATCTCACTTCTTCCCCCAGTAACCTTGATCTATCACACCGCCCCAATCCCTAGTGCTTGGCGTCACCCAGAACTTCCTCCCCAGCTTCTTGACCCCCTTTGCCACAAGGCACTTACCTAACTTATCAAGAACAATAGTGACCACCGCAGACATGGAGCTGTTGGCCTGGGCCTGGGCCATACCAGCAGAGAAGCCATCCATTTGGGCACTGACGTTGGTCTGGCTGCTGGCACAGACTCCAGGCATCCGGAAGGTTCCATGGGCATCGCTGGTGGCCACAGTGCCAGGCCAGTCTCTCAGGGAGACCTTGGCCCCTGGTAGCGGCCGGCCAGATGGAGTGACCACTGAGCCCAGGAGGATGTGATTAGGGCATCCACACGTTTTGGGGCTGCACCCTGGAGGACACAGGGAGGCAGAGGGCAGAAGGGCCTACACAGCAAAGGTGCCTCCGCATGGCCCTGCTTGGAGCAGCCCCTAGTGTGAAGGGGAGGATGGGGCTGAGTGGTCAGGGCCGGGCAGGGGGAGGGATCTGAGGTGCAGAGGGGTGAGGAAGATGCCCTGGGAGGGAACAGGAGAGGTAACTCTCACAGCACCGAGAGGATCCTTCCAGCATGAGAGAAAATGTCCAGGCGGGGGCTGGGGGCCCAGCAAGGGGCTGGGTCTTGAGCCCAGAAGATCTCCCTCCCCTCCCAACACCGCGGTTTCTCCACAAAATGGAAAATTCCACTGGAAACTTCAGGGCAGAGACGCCACAGGGAGAGCAGAGCCAGGCGGGTAGGGTGGGGACCCCACCACCCCATTGGCCATCACACTCCCCCACCCGACTGCGGGCTCTGCCGGCGCAGTCTGCAGACCGTGTTTGTGAAGCCCAGGCCGGATGGGAATTTCCAGTCGCCTCCTGGCTGGCCTGGTGTCTGGCTCTGGGAAGGCCTGGGTATCGTGTCTGCCAGGGTGTGAGCACGTGCCCATGTGGGCATATGGGGCAGGCAGGGGCTGCAAGTGCCGCGTGTGTAGACCCCAAATGCTTCTGTGTGTGTCCGTGTCCACTGGGACATCCCCGGCCGTGCAACAGGGGAAGCGCCCCCTCAGATGGGCCCAGGCCTGAACACCACCCGGGGGTTGTTCACCTGCACACATTCACCAATGGTCCTCGAGAGGAGGAGCCCAAAAGGAAAGGAAAGGAAGGGCCAATCTCCTTGTGAACCCAGTCTGGGCCCTCCAGGCCGGGCCCCTGTGCCCAGGCCCCGCCCCTCTTCTCCAGGCTCCGCCTATTTAATCCAGGTCCCGCCCATCAGGCTCCACCAAATTAGCCCCTCCCTTCTAGGTTCGTCCCTCTACCGGTCCCGCCCCTCCTACCTGGACACCGAGGCCGCACACACTTCTGTGCCTCCAGGGGGCGCCCGGGACATGCCTCCCCAGCGGGGCTTGGGCAGCGGCGGCGGCGCAAACGACGACCTGGCCCGCAGCTCCCTGAACAGGGACCCCACGGGCCCCACGCTCCCCACGCGGCCTCTGCAGGGAGGGCGGATGGGGAGGGAGGGTCAGGCGGCCGCCCGCCCTAGGGACTGCATCTTGAACACCTGTTGACAACGTGGGACCGGAAGACGCCCCCGCCACGTGCATCCAAGGGCAGCACTCCAAACAGAAGCCCTGCCCGCTGCTCCCACCAAGGCTCCCCTAGGTGCACTGTCCGAGGTGCAGTTGAGGTACCTCCCCTCCCCCCCTCCCCCCGCCCTCCCCGAGGTTAACCTGCTGTGCCACCGGCGTCTCAAACACATTTTGGGCTCAAAACACTCCCACACAGAACGGAGCTGGACAAAAGAAGGCAGCGGGAGGGAGATGTGCTCCTTGGGGCCCCTTCTTGCCCCCCCCCTTCCCCCCCCTCCCCCCGACCTGGGACCCGAGCTAAACCCAGCCTCTCCCTTCCGAAGCTCCGCCCTTATCAGGTCCTGCCCTATGCAGGGCCCTGCTGTTAAAGGACCCGCCTCTCCCTAGCCTCAGGCCCAAATCCTCAAAACCCGCCGTCCGGGCCCCACGCACCTGGGACCCCCTCCCACCCCTCGAAGCCCCGCCCCCACTCAGGCCTGGCCCCGCCCTCACCCAGAGGGCAGCGGAAGCGCACGTGGTAGTTGGAGCAGCGGCGGCCGCGCGGCTGCTCGCGGTTGAGGCACCAGAAGCCGCGCGTGGGGTTCAGGTGTACACGCTCGCCGACGGTGGACGGCAGGGCCCAGTCCGTGGTGCGCGCCTCCAGCGCCAGCGGCCGCGGGCACACGCGCGCCGGCCCGTAATAGAAGCGGATGGCAGCCAGGCTCTCGAAGTCGCCCTCACCGCCCGGGTGATCCACGTTGAACCAGGACGTCCACTCGCTGGCCTCTGTGGGCACCATAGGCACTCGGACCCGGGCCGAAGCCTAGTCGGGCCCCACCTGCGTGCTACGGGCCTTACGTGCTGTCCAAGTGGGAGTCCTCCCCTCCCACCCCAGGGAGCGCTGGGCTAGCCCAACCCACCCCTGGCCCCACCCTGAGCCAGAGCCCTCCGAAGCAGAAGGCGCTGTGAAGGGGTCGCCGGAAGGTTGCCCAGGGCCTGAGCTGGCGCATCAGTGCGCACAGAGATCTTGCCACTGTCTCACCTGTCCTCACCCTCAGCATTCAGAACACTTGAGGTGAGCTAGGAAGGCCGCTGGGGAGGCCTGCCTGACACCAGCCCCAGCTGTGGCTTTCCACTGCCTGGCAGCCGGGGCCTTGCTCACTGCCTAGCTCAACCCACCACAGGCGGGAAGGGGCTGGCCTCCCATATCAACCCCCCAGAATCCTTTTCTGGTTCCAGAGCAATCCAATGGAACTTTCCTGGCCTGAGAACGAGAGACCCAGGTTCCAGAACTCCTGCTTTCCTGTATGGCCTGGGCAGGTGGTCCCACCGTCCTACCACCATCCCTCTTCAGTTTCCTCCTTGACCAACACCTGGATTCTCACCTCCCTGCTCCTAAAACATACCTCTTGGGGGCACCACTTCCAGGGGTTGTCATGTCCAGAATGGTACTGGGCTCTTCACCCAGCTTGTGTCCCCTCCTCCTATGTCCCCACCAGCCAGAGCTTACACAACAGTCCGCAGCAGAGCCAGGACTCGGGCCCTGGCTAACTCACCTTCCCAGTCCTCCAGGGCTGGTGAGGGCTGGCCAGGGTGCAGCGCTGGACCTTCGAGGCCCCACGTGGTCTCCGTGGGCTCCTCAATAAGGGTAGTGCCTGTGGAAGAGATGAGGAGTGGGAGGAAGGGAGGAACGTTGATGGGAATCCCTGTGAGCTCTTTTTATGCATCCCCATTTCACAGGGGAGAAAACCGAGGCTCTTAGAAGCCAGAACCCAGCTCTAGCTGACCCCAAGGACTGCAGCACCCCATCTTCCAGGAAGCCTGCTCTGACCCGAAGCCCCAAGTCCACAGGCCTTGGAAGTCTGTCCACCCTCCTCCCCAGACCAAGTTCTCCCCCTAGATGTGTTCTGCTCCGGGCTGAGCGGCATTCCCCTTCGTGCGTTTGCCTGTTGGAAGTTGCTCCCTCACTCGACCTTCCCTCTGCACTTGGGGCCCATGCTGCCAGCAGGAGGTCTTTGGAGCTGAGCCCGGCTTCTCTGGCCTCAAGTTGGGCTGGGCCATGACCTCAGACAAGTCCCTTCCCTCTTGAAGCCTCAGTCTCAATGGGCCCCATTCCCCGCTCCACCGAGTGTTCCAGAGATGAGACTTCCTTTTCTGAATGGGAGTTGTGTGTGGAGGAAGGGAGGAGTTAGGTAAGAGAGGCCAGGACCAGACGATCCAGGGTCCAGACGCTGGGGCTGCGATGGAGATAGGTGCCCCGCGGTCACCGGGGGCCCAGAAAAGCCTCAAGTTCTTATCCACATTCCGAGTGAAAGTGGGGAAGGTCTGTTTCTCGCCCAGGCGGTCCTGGGCTCGTCTCCCAGGTGCCCTCTCACGCCCCCACCCCCGGGATGGGGAAGCGAGGGTCCCTGGGTTCTCTCTCCGGGCGCGGGGGGCATGCCAGGCCCACGGCCAGGCGGCCAGGCGCCTGTGGGGCGAGGCTGGGGACAGGGGACGCCTCACCTCGGGCCCCCGCCAGGTGCGCGGCGGCGACACAGAGGCAGAGCAGTGGTGGCAGTGATGCCATGGCCGGTCCGAGGGAGGCTCCGGGCTCCACCGCGCGCTCGGGTCGGACTCCCGCGGGTCTGGCAGCCGCGGGGGCTGAAGGTGGGGGCGGGACGCGACCGCAGGCCCCGCCCAGCCCCGCCCCCGCCCCGCCCGCCCCGGCCAAGCTGCTTGGCCCGGAGTGAGCTGTGTGTGAAGAACCTCTCTGGTTCGGCTGTGCCTCCGCCTTCAGGATGGCCTGCGTCCCCCGGTCGCCGCCTGGAAGCCCCTCCCTCCACCCACCCTCCATTCCCCACGCTGGGGCCCAAGCTGCCTGTGGGAAGTGCGCCCTGGAATCGGGCCTGAAGCTACCCGAACCTCCACGCTTCAGGAGGCCAGACACCCTCCTGCGAGTCGAACTGCGATCCAATGGCCTTAGGCCATCGGAGCAGGCTGCAAGCCCCAGAATCTCCCCTTGACGGGGGTCAGCGGGAAGTCCCCCTCTCCGTCTGCCCTCCCGCCTTGGGCCGCCCCAGGCTGCCCACCCGCGGCGCACAGAGGAGGCGAGGCCAGGCGGTGGTGGGATGTCTGTTTATTGGGGCACGTCCAGGCCGCGAGGGCACGGGGGGCGGTCACAGCGCGGCCACGCAGTCGGTGCCCGTGTACCCCGGCAGCCGCAGAGCGAACTTTCGGCGCACGTCGTCGGGCACGAACCTGCCAGCCACGAAGTGGTGGCGCCCGGAGAAGCGGCCAGCGCAGCGCTTGGGCGCCCCCAGTGACACCAGCACGTCGGGCCGCAGGCCGTCCTCGGAGTCTTCGCCGGTCTCCGCATCCCAGCCTGAGGGAGGAGGGGTGGGAGGGGAGATCGGGAGCTGGGGAGGGTGCACGCCCTCAGAGGAGAGTCCCAGCTTCTGCTTTCTGACAGTGAGTCTTGATCAGACCTGCCTCCCCAAAGAACTGAGCCTCCACCCTCAGACCAGTCGCTTTCCTTCCTTGGGGATGTTTTCCCTCCCCCTCTGGCCAGAGCCCTCATACTTCTCTGCCCCTCCTCCCACCCCGCTACCCAATCTGATTCAGCCTCCTCCATCTGATTCAGCCTCTGCCTTCAGACTGCATCATTTCCACCTGCTGCCCTTTCCTGGTCAGACCCATGCCTCTTCTGGCGTCTGTCTATCCCCATACCTCCCTTGCTGTCAATCCTGAGCTTCCCGGCTTGGACTAGAACCTCTTTCCACCCAGACTTCCCAGCCAGCCTCCACTTTCTGACCAGATCCCCACTCAAAGGACAGACTTTCCTCCATCCACAAGCAAGCCTCTCCTATCTGACCTCCTTGCCCCAGGCTCTTGCCTCTGACAGGAAGTGCCTCCTTCCCCACCCAACGGGAGCATTGATCCTCCTCCCTCTGCCCAGAACTCTTTCCTCTGATCTGACACCTCTGCCTCACCCTCATGCTCTGCCTTGCCTTTTTACTTGGCAGGACCACACCAGCTCACTCATTGGTTCATGGCCTCTGCCACCTCCCATGACCTTCCACCTTCAGACTAGGAGCTTTGCCTCCTCTCCTGCCTCTGACTGGAGTCTGGAACCACTAACTAAAAGCCTCTCCCCTCTGACTTTAATCATTCCTTCTGTGATCCTACCTCCACCCTCATACCAGACAGCCCACCTCCTCCTAGCCACCCCCACGCCGCCCCTGCTCTTCAGCACCCTGCTGAGAAGGCCCTGAGGTCTTGCAAGCCAGGGGATGTCCCTCTGAGTTCGGCCACCCCGTGAAGGGTCCGGCTGGCCAGCGGCTGTTTGTTCCGTCTGCCCGTGGCCTAATGGCTCCAACAGGCATAGGGCGGCGGCCAGGACGGGCGAGGCCTTTGCTGAGTGAGCTCACGTCTGCCTGGTGACTGGGCCAGGGTGGGCACTGGGCACATTGGGCTGAGTGTGGTGGGAGGGGATGCAGGATCACCTGGGCAACGACCTCAGTGTTCCCCATCTGAGGGATGGACATGGCCCTCTGCCATACCCAGGGTGCACAATCCATCCCCAAGGAAACTGAGGCTCAGAGTAGGCAGACCAACTGGGTAACAAAAGCTGGAGAACAGGCCCCCCCCCCATGTCTCCCAGGCCCTGACGCACCCCCCTCCACCTGGCATGCCTGAGGGAATGTCCAGGCTCACGAGAGGGATGGATAGCAGCTTGAGTGTGGCCAGCGCACGTGTGCAGGGGCCCCCGACCTCACGGGGCTCCACGCCAGGGCCCAGCACAGCATCCACCACCAGCCCATAGGCATCATTGATGAGCTGGACCTGGGAGGGAAGGCAAGGTAAGGGGCAGCCTTGGGGCACCATCCCCCACCTGCCCCTTCGTTGTCAAGGAGTGCTGACCTCTGTGGGCAGATAGGACAGGAAGGGGATGTCCATCTTCTCACACTGGGTGGTCAGGTCCTGGTGCAGCGGGTCCAGTGAACGTGTGGGGTAGAAGATGGTCGGTTCATACTCCTGGGGGGGAGGTGGGGGCAGGAAAGGGTCAGTATGGGGGCTGCCCAAGCTTTTACAGGCTCTGCCAAGCCTCCAGACCTGGTACCAGGCAGCAGTATCTGGGGCAAGCACTGGGCATATTCTGTAACTTGTCCAGTCTCAATGTTCCCCTGGAACACTACCAAGAGGAGGAAGTGACTTCTGCAGGGACAGAATGGGGAGTGACCCTGGGAGACCAAGGGGGTCCTTGCTACTCACAAACACCCGCAGGTGCCGGGCACAGACCAGCCCTACCGCCCCATTCTGCTCCGGTCCGCACACGACCAGCACCGTCTTCTGCTTCCTGGAGAGAGCAGGCAAGGGGAACACCTGGTAGGGGGCACAGCAAAGGCAAAGGCACGGAGCTTGGAATTCCTCCCTGATCAGGTGGGGAAACTGAGGCCCCAGGTAGAGGAAGGGACGGGGCTTGGGCTTGGAAGCAATATGGGTGAGGGGCCGGGCCACTTGGGGGCCTCAGTTTCCTCCTTGGAGACGCGGAGTCCTGGCCTCAGGATCCGCCAAGCCAGAACAGGAAAGCATGAATCCAGCCACCATTGAAAGCCCGAGAGCCTGGACTGTGGTTTGTTTATTCTCGGCCTGAGTTGCAGACATTCTTCCACCTTTTTCCACTGCAGTGGCTTCCCCGCCCCCACCCATTTTCCAGGCCCTCCCAGAGGCCCCAGAGTTGGTGGGGAGGTACTTTTCCAACCTGCCGTGCCCTGTCTCTCTCCACTGGCCTATCCTCACCTCCCTGTCTCTCTGTAGCTCTCAGACGCTCTCCGTCTAGTCTCTTTCTGTCTCTCTCCTTGTCTCAGTCTCTCTCTCTCTCTCAGACTCTGTCTTTGTGGGTCTGTATATCACTCTCTCTTTCTCTCTTCAATACAGCAGTTAAGCGTGCTGGTGTTAGAGTCCCAGCCTCCCCTGACTCCCTCCCCTCGGCCCCCTCTCCTCTCCCAGCCTCGGTTTGCCTCTATTATATAGAAGCTCTGACAGTCTCATGGGGCCTCGCCCTGACTCCACAGGGCCTGGCCATACTCTAACCTTCCACCACACAGAGGGGAAATTACTCCATGTTTAAGTCTCCTCCCCAAGGTCTGAGGTCCTGACTGACACTGACCATGCCTGCAGCCCATAACCCCAGAGTCAGGGAGGGTGACATTGGCTGGCTGGCTGAGACGAAGGGGCTTCTGGATGTACTTGGGGCTTTCAGGGCAAACACGGGACGAATTTACTACTCTGGCTTTGCTTCTGTGGCTTAGATTTTCTCCATTTCTTTCTCTTTTGGGCACCTCACTCAGGATATGTTTCATTTGGAAATAAAAACATTTAAGTAAAAAAAAAAAATTGAGTTCACATAGAGAAAAATACTGAGTTTTAAAAAATATACAGTGGTAATAAGAAGAGAAAGAGGGGAGGAAGAGGAGAAGAAGGATGACATACTGGAGCCCTGACTGTTGGGCATTTTTCTAAGGTGTTTATGTTTATTAACTGGTGTCAGTTTATTACTCTTGTTCAGAGGTAACATGGGGCAAAACACCAGATAGTAGTATCATCGTTGCTATTATTTGCCAGTTCGTTGCAGACACCTCAAGTATTTGCCCCAGAGCCACAGCTCTGCTTCCCAATCCCTGGGCCATCTGGCTGAGGTCAAGGTCAAGGGGCAGGGGTTAGGTACCTTGGTCACAGCCACAGCACTAGCATGGCCACATAACTCCACCAGCTGTTGCCGCCCAAAACGATAATCCTCCAGCAGCTCCCGTTCCAGAGCAGCTGCCTCCTCCGTGCTGGGGGACAGAGTTGGGAGAGACGCTTAGAGACGCAGAGAGATGGAGACAGAGGCTCAGATGGAGTCAGAAATGTTCCACCACTGGGTCCGGGCGAGGCCTTGTGCCCCTGGATTCGGGTGAGGCTGGGTCCCGGGTCCGGGTGAGGCCGTGCGCCCCTGGATCCGGGTGAGGCTGGGTCCCGGGTCCGGGTGAGGCTGCGCCCACCTAGGTCCGGGTGAGGCCACACGCCCCTGGGTCTGGGAGAGGCCACGCGCCCCTGGGTCCGGGTGAGGCCTCACGCCCTTGGGTCCGGGTGAAGCTGGATCCCGGGTCCGGGTGAGGCCTCGCGCACCTGGGTCCGGGTGAGGCCACGTGCCCCTGAGTCCGGGTGAAGCCGTGCCCCTGGGTCCGGCCGAGACCAAACCAGAGGGAGTCGGACCTGCGTTACCACCATTTGTCCACCATCAGAACTGAGGGGTCAGTGCCGACATGTACACATAAGGAACTGGTGGACATTGAAATTGGGTCTCAAAAGAACTGTTGGTCCAGAAAGAAACTCACTACAGACTGATTCATTTGCCTGTCAGCATAACTATTATTGCTCGTCTCACATTCAGTTCTTATATCTCTAGTGACACATGATCTCGCTCATCTAGGGGAAATGATGAACAACATAGACTGATGAACAAGAACAGAACCAGAAACAAGGAGGCATCGATCGGACTATCGGGCCTCAGAGGGAGGATAGGGGAGGGGGAGGATAGGGGAGGGTGGGGGGAGGGGGGAAAGATCAACCAAAGGACTTGTGTGCATGCATATGAGCCTAACCAATGGTTAAGTTCAACAGGGGGTTGGGGCATCCGTGGGGAGGGGTGTGGGATGGGAATGGGGGGATGAGGACAAATATGTGACACCTTAATCAATAAAGAAATTTAAAAAAAAAAGAAATGTTCCACCAATGTCCCGTGCCAGTCTCTGATGCCACCGCGAACCGCCCCCCCCTCCCCCCGCCCCCCATCTGTTTCCCCATTGGAGGCGCAAGCGATTGAATGGAACCAGGCAGGCAGCTGGAGGTTTAAACTGAAGCCTGATGCGCCGGCGCCCTCTGGTGGTCGAGGAAGCACGTGGTGGCGCATGTTGGTTCTGTTCTTCCTAATCGTGGGAGACTGAGCCCCACTCAAAGGTCCCCAGCCCCCAAGGTGGGAGGAACCCGGAGGAGGCATGGAGCCTGAAGGACTGTGATGGGGGCGATGGGTGGATTTCAGGCAGAGGAAGTCACTGACTGAGCTCCAGGACACTGGAGGGGGCTGACTGGACTAGGGGCGGGGTACGGGGTACTGAGGGAGGTGTGTGAAGGCTGCAGAGGCGTTTGACAGCTCACTTAGGGAGGTGGGATGTGACCCTCTTCAAAGTTAGTTGTAAAACTCAAATAATTGTGCCCAGGGAGATGGAGCCAACTTGCTTGAGACAAAGCTCTACTACGGAGTTGGCGTACTGGAGTGACTGGGGTCTATTTCATCTTTCCAAGCCTTGCTTCCTCTGCAAAAGTGAAGGCGGGATGGGCTCGATTAATTTTGAGGGCCAATTCAAAATGCAAATGCAGTGCCCCTTGTTCAAAAATTAAGAATTTCAAGATGGGCCGAAACCGGTTTGGCTCAGTGGATAGAGCGTCGGCCTGCGGACTCAAGGGTCCCAGGTTCGATTCCGGTCAAGGGCATGTACCTTGGTTGCGGGCACATCACCAGTAAGGGGTTGTGCAGGAGGCAGCTGATCGATGTTTCTCTCTCATCGATGTTTCTAACTCTCTATCCCTCTCTCTTCCTCTCTGTAAAAAAATCAATAAAATATATTTTTTTAAAAAAAAAAAGAATTTCAAGATGGTGATAGAGTGTTAAACCAAGTGTTGGGCACTTATAACAGCAGGGACCAAGCTGTCTGGCCCTTGCTTAAGGACCTTCCAAAGGGCCTGGACGTGGTGGTTGCAGAGAGGGAGAGCTGGCTTTGATCAGGTGTTCCTCACTCCAGAATCAAGGGTTGGGCAGCTGGCAGGACCTTCCTGCTGGGGAGTAACATCTACCCCCAGTTCAGCAGATCCTAGAGAGGGTAATAATAACAACAATAATAGAACTAGGGCCCTACCAGGTTTGGCTCAGTGGATAGAGCCTCGGCCTCTGGACTGAAGGGTCCTGGGTTCAATTCCAGTCAAGGGAACATGCCCTGGTTGTAGGCTTGATCCCCAGTAGGGGGCGTGCAGGAGGCAGTCAATCAATGATTCTCTCTCATCATTGATGTTCCAAACTCTCTCTCTCTCTCTCTCTGAAATCAATAAAAACATATCAAAAAAAGAAAGAAAAAAAAGCACACGCAATTAAAATATGATGATAATAATAATAGAACCAGTCAGTCCCAGAGAGTTGGAAGAACAACTCAGAGAAGCCAAGTGGGTTGCCCAGGGTCATGCCAGAAGAGTGGGGAAACGGAGACTTCCACCTTTGGTGTCTGTCTTCAGAGCCACGAACAGAGTATGAACAAAGCAGCAGAGGGTGATCTACATATGGCAGAAGTTTGGGATGATTTCCCTGATTTCCTCCTTCAATTCTGTGAGTAGGAAAACCACAACCTTCCAGCCAATTTTGCAGTGTGATTAGGCCAAGCAGCAGGAGGGGCAGAGGTGGGAAATGAGGACGACTGTGGGATGGGGAGTCAGGGAAGGCTCCCTGGAGGAGCTGGCCTGGAGCACTATGGTAGATAATCCAGGTGGCAAGAACAGCAAGGCCCAAGGCCTCTTGGTGGGAGAGCTTGGCAGGTTCGAGGGACAGAAGAGAGACCAGTGTGGCTGAGCAGTGAAACAGAATACATACTTTGGGGCCCACATAGATGGGGGAGATGAAGGCTGAGGGCAGGGAGGTTACATGCCCTGAGACAGCAGCAATCAGAGCCAGATTCAACCTCTAACTTGTCTTCAGCCAATGTCAGATGAGGTTGAAGTACCAGGTGGAAAAAGGAGCTCACAGTGGGGCTAAATAAGAGCAAACCCATCCCTCCCCCATCCCCGGCATGGAAGGCCAGCCCAGCTCCTGGGAAGGGTGTTCGGGAACATGGCTTATTTCTCCACTTTCATCTTGTGACAGTTCTGCCTGCAGCCCTCACAGGAGAGTGGGAGGGTGGGAGGATGAGAAGGGTGGAGGATCATCCATTCCTCCTCTTCCTCTGTCCCAAAGCTTTGATCTCATCACCACTCGGAAAATTATCTTCCTGCCTAACTGGTCGTTAGAGTGATAATGGGGAGTCCATAGGAAGAGGGTGGTCTAGGCTATGGGTAGGGTATGAGTGGGAATCGGGGCTGAGCCATGTGGGACCAGGGGTAGGGGGAGGCACCTCAGTTATGAGAGTACCTCTTGTCCCCCAACCAACCCCCCAGATGAGAAGGGCTTTGAGGCCCGGGATTTCCCCACCAGCCCAGAAGGGCTGAGGTGACCTGGTTTCAAAGGGAACTGGGCCTAACACTTCCAAAACGCTTCCAGGAGGGGGCTCTTTGTTTTCGTTTAGTTTTTTTAAAAAACATTGGTTTTTTTTCTTTCTTTCAATATATTTTTATTGATTTCAGAGAGGAATGAAGGAGAGACAGAAACATCAACGATGAGAATCACTGATCGGCTGCCTCCTATACCCACCACCCTGGGAATGGAACTGTGATCTCCGGGTTCATAGGTTGATGCTCAACCACTGAGCCATGCCAGCCAGGCTGGAGGGGGCTCTTTTGGAGGTGAAGCCACGAGGCCAGGATGGCCATGCCAGATCCTCCGTGCTCTCCGCTCTGCCTGCTTCTCTCCACCCTCACCACCCTCATGCCTCTTCTCACCAGCCTGCCATTACTGCCCACCAGGCTGCCAACAGCAGTCTCATGCCCCCTAAACTCCACACCAACGAAGATGGGGGCTTTGAAAATTTGAATACCAGATCAGATCATATGCCCTGTTGCAAACCTTACGGCTCCCCAGTATTCAGAGAATATTCAAATTCCTCATCATATACACAAGCCCCCCACTATGTCTCTAACCTCATTGCCTCCTCTCCCCTTGTTCACTGGGTTCTACACACACACACACCCCACAGAGCCCCATCACTCTTCAATTGGCATTTGAGGTGTCCCACTGTCCCCCATGCCAGATGAGGCCATTGCTTGTTTCTGGAACATTCATCTCCCTCTGCCTGGGAGGTGCTAGGTGTTTAAGCTGAATCCGGATAGCAGCCAGAATCTGGGCACCGGACAATATCAGCCCTGAGAAGAGAAGCTGATCAGACAGAGGGCAGACTTCTGTGAAATGAATCTGGTTTCTCCAGCCCGGCTTGGTGGCCCATGTCACACAGGATGACTCAGAACAAGGCTGTGAGACTGCTATGGTTGCTGACTCCAGACCCCGACAAGTGGCCCAGGTGTTCAAAACTCGCCCTAGCCTTGGCTCAGGCAGTGGCTTCCCTCCCAGACCTGTTTCCTTGTCTAGACAAGGTGGTAATAGCAGGTGGATCACCATGGGGGTGTGTAAGCATTTGAGGAGCTGAGAGTAAGAGTTGAGATGGGGCTCCAGGGTAGCTGGGAGAGGGAAAGGGGAGGTGGGCCCGGGTGGGGTAAAGGGTTATGGAGGGGGAGTAGCAGTGCTGATGAATAATTCACGGAGCGGGTTTGCTGCGACTGTAGTTTCCCTGGCAATGCAGCGTCAAAGGCGGGAAGCGGCAGGCTGTGTCTCCAGTGAAATGCGGGGTGGGCCTCGGATTTCCCCCCCCTCCGCCCCACAGCCCCTCCCAGACATGCTCCTTCCCCCATTACCCCTCTCGACCTGCCCCTTCCTCACACAGAGTCCCGGGTATCCCTTTCCCGGCTGACCTGAGGAAACGCCGATCCTCGGGCGCCTCCGCCGAGTCTCGGCTGGCCGCCCCAATCATGGCCAAGGCGAGCCTGTGCGGGCAGCGGAGCCAGGCAGACACCGTTTTAAAGCGTATCCCAGAGCAGGCCCCGCCCACTCCCACCCGCCAATCAAGAGGCGCCGTGAAGGCGCTTTGCGAGGCCACTGGTCGCTGGTCGCAGGCGGACTTAACTCTTTTGTGGCAGAAGCACAGCTGCTAGCGGATGTAAGGACGCCCAGATGCCCATATTGGCAAGGAGACAAGTCTGGAGGGGCAGAGTTGGGTTGTGATGGGTCGGTCACACCTGCTATGGGGTCCTGGCCTGGGAGTATGGGGACACGCCTCTGCCGCCTGCCCTGCCATTGCTCCTCTCCAGGCCCCTATCCATCCCTGGAGGGGTGGGTGCAGTCAAGCAGAATTACGACAGAGGTAGGGCAGTCAAGGCATAGTTTGGAATCCAGGGCTGGTAGTGGATCCAGGGGCAGCGTAGGTGTGTTTTTTAACGTCACCCAACTTGGCGTTTTCTGCTGAATTTCCAGGTCTAGTCTCTGAGTCCCCACAAGGTGTGTGACCCAGTGGCGCTCACCCTCCCCAAGTCACTCAGTCCTTGGGACACAGGCAGGCAGGTCTCCAGAACATTTATTCACTCCATGGGCGGGGGCGAGGTCCAGTGGCACTTCCTACGTGTACCAGACGAAGCCATAGGCGGCGTTGACAGCCTCCTCATTCGTGCGCAGTCCATACAGCTCACCCAGTACAGGGGGCACCCAGCGCTTTGTGTGGAACACAGACTCGCCCACCTGAGGGGAAAGCAGGTACAGGTGGGGGTACTGGCCACTGTGTCAGAAGCTGCCGCCTTCCTCACCTCACTCCCAGCACCTACTGCAGGCGTCCTCAAACTACGGCCCGCGGGCTACATGCGGTGTTTTTGCCGTTTTGTTTTTTTACTTCAAAATAAGATATGTGCAGTGTGCATAGGAATTTGTTCAGTTTTTTTTAAACTATAGTCTGGCCCTCCAAGGGTCTGAGGGACAGTGAACTGGCCCCCTGTTTAAAAAGTTTGAGGACCCCTGAGCCACTGCCTCTCTCAGCTTCAAAGAGGTTTTCTGTGGAAGGTTGCACTTCTACGGTGGCCTAGACCCTTTCCCTCCCTACAGGGGACCCACCTTCCAGTCGGGCACATCCTTCATGATGATGGCCTCCTCCTCCAGGTTCTCCCGAAGCATCTGCAGGATCCTGTAAGGATGGAGTGGGAGGTGGAGACAGGCCTCAATACCCCAAGGGACCCCTGCCTAATGCACCTATCAGACCGCCTACTCACTCCCCCTCCAATCATCTCCTGCCACTTCCAACCCTGCACACACTGACCTCTTTCTTTCCTTTCCTCACCCTGGCAAACTTTTTTTTTTTTACTAGAGCAGTGGTAGGCAAACCACGGCTCACAAGCCACATGCGGCTCTTTGGCCCCTTGAGTGTGGCTCAGCGTTAGACCACTTCTTCAAAATAGACTCGCCCAGGCCGAAAACCGACCTCTGCGCATGGGCCACGAAGTTTCAATCGCACTGTACGTGCGCACCCGCACGTGGTATTTTGTGGAAGAGCCACACTCAAGGGGCCAAAGAGCTGCATGTGGCTTGCGAGCCACGGTTTGCTGACCACTGTACTAGAGGCCCCATGCACAAAATTCGTGCATGGGTAGGATCCCTAGGCCTGGCCGGCAATCAGGGCTGATCTGCAGGGCAACCAGCAGGGCGATGGGCCGGGAGGGGACCCTCTGCTGGCACCCGCCTTGGCTAGCCTGGGGCCTGCAGGCTGGAGTCAGCTCCTGCGTTGAGCATCTGCCCCCTGGTGATCATTGCGTGTCATAGCGACCGGTCGTTCCACCGTTCAGTAGATTTGCATATTAGGCTTTTATTATATAGGATTGATTTCAGAGAGGAAGGGAGGAGAGAGATAGAAACATCAATGATGAGAGAAATCATCAATCGGCTGCCTCCTGCATGCCCCACACTGGGGATCAAGCCCACAACCCGGGCATATACCCTGACAGGGAATTGAACCAGTGACCTCCTGGTCGATGCTCAACCACTGAACCACGCCGGCCTGGCTCCCTAGCAAACTCTTTTCTCCTGCCCCAGCCCCAACACTCCCTTCTTGCAGAAAAGCCTTCCCGTTCTCCCCCTTGGTCTCCACTTTGTCTAAGGCCCCCTCCAAGGATGACAGCAGTTTGTTTGTGCAAAGATATAGCTGCCAGTCCCCATGTGCATTTTGGCTGTCCCCGAACTGCAAGCTAGGGCACTCAGGCCTATGACCTCCTGACCCTGGCGGTCCCACCTTCGGTCCTTCTCTGCCTGCAACAGCGGCATCAGTGCGATGCGGGCCTCAAAGTCCTCGATCTGCAAGCGCCTGTGAAACCCCAAAACCAACACTTGGATCAGATTAGGGTGGGCAGAGAGGGAGGCAGACATGTGGCCCCTGGATATTCAGGGTGATGCACTTCTGCAGTGGCCTAGACCCTTGCCCTCCCTACAGAGGATGGTGGTGGGGGGAGAGGAGAGCAAGCAGGATAGAGCTTGGGCACTAGGCTCCGTCCACCAGGAACCCGAGATGGGGAACCCAGCTAGTGCAGGCATTGGTCCACAAGACTGCTGGCTTCACACTTTCTTTTCAATTAAAAAACTTTTTTTTTTTTTATCCTAAAAATAGCCCAAGTCTGTAACTGCAGTGAAGGAAGGGAAGCGTTCATCATGGAGCTCTGGTCCTTACAAAACCATGTCCCCTTCATCTCAAAATAACATTGGGGCATTCCTTTCTTCTCCCTGCTCTTCAGCATCTTCCAAGCCCCAGCCATGTCTGTGCTCGGGGCTGGGGAGAACGAGCCCTATTGTGTCCCAGGGAGTGGCCTCTGGCCATATCCCCTCATCACCAGAAATCTTACGGAGGCACAAGGAAGGGGTAGATGAACTTCAACCCCTCTGCTGGCCCCATACCCCAGGCTATTGCCCCCATCACAGCCACACTATGGCCACTACTGTGTCCCCCTAGGAGGCTGGGCCTGGTCTTGCTGGTCCACCACAGGGGCCCTTGCATCCAGCACCCATCAGGTGCTCCTGGGTATACTCAATAATGAGGAGCACCCTCCACGAGCTGAGCCTTCTCTAGCACCCTCCTCAGAGATTCCTGGCCGAGTGGGGGATGCTAAGGACATATGACATAGGTGGGATAGGGTGGAGGAGCCCAGCCAGTCAGAGGCCAATGACAAGGAGCCACATGGCAGGGAATCAGATGAGCTCAGAGGTGGCTGGAGTCTGAACTGAGGCCATTGTAGGCCTTGGTCCCTCAAGCCCTACATGGCTGGCGTGGCCACTGTCTTGCATGATCTGCTTTCCATGCCCTTATATCATCATTACTTGGTTGCCATGGACTACCTGGATACCCTCGAGTCCCCAGTGGCAGAGGCTGAAGGGGTGCCTGGTGAACACATGGAGGCAAGCTCTTTGCTTACTAGTCAGTCATTAAAGGTAAAATCCAAAAATGGATTTGCTGGGTCCCCAAGACCTGGGGGGTTGGTGAGGGGCCCAGTGTATACCAAGTCCACAGGCACATGCCCACCCTCACCTGCACGGGGCCTACCTGCGTTCACGATTCCACTTCATCATGCTCCAGTGCCCAAAGATCATGGCCCCAATGCCCACAGCGAACATGCTGTAGCCTGTGGGGAGAGGAGCACCAGCTCAGCATCTGCATGAGAACAGGCCACCCGGGTCACTTCTTCTCATGAAGCATATCCACTCGCTGTACAAATAACCCCAGAAATACAGACGATGGAGAAGGTGAGAGTGCCCTGACCCCCTCCCAGAGATGGCTTGTATTTCTTCAGGCTATTTTTTTCTCTCTGTGGAATGTCCACTGGCCCGCTTCCTTGGACACCCCCTCTTCTATCACGTGTGTCCCTCTGCAGGCAGGGGACCCCAAAGAAGCCTCAGCTTCTCTCTCATAGGCAAGACTGGTGGCAGCACCACCTCTGCCCCCATGCTGGGGTTTCTGGAAGGTACTGGGCAGGGACTGCAGGAGGACTCAAAGGTCTAGGTGTTTATGGTTGGACTAGAGGCCCGATACGTGCAAGAGTAGGCCTTCCTTCCCCCAGCTGCCGGCACCGGCTTCCCTCTGGCACTCGGGATCCAGGCTTCCCTCACAGCCCCAGCTTCATCCGGAAAGTTGTCCTAGGTAATAATTAGCATATTACACTTTTATTATTATAGATGGCCCTGGCAGCGCAATCTTGCTGGAGGTTGTTTGGTTCCCAGTCAGCCAGCCAGCCCCTCAAGGATGGCTGACGCCCATGGCTAGGTTCCAGCTCCATGGTAGCTCCCATCTGCCTGGGCCACCTCCTTGCATGCTGCTCACAGGGCCTACCTCGTGAATGCAGGCAGGACCCTGTGCGAGGCTGTCAGAGGCAGGCTGTGCCCTTCAGGGGTTGCCACCACCCCCTGGCCTCCTGGGTGCTGCTCCTAGCCCGGCAGGGTAGACACCCACTTCCTGTCCAAACCCAGGGGAACTGGCTGCCATGAATATTTACTGCGCTCCAGCAGGCATTCACTGTAATCCTGACTGACAGGCTGTGGGCCTGCTGGGGTCTTCAGGGAATCCCAGACACCTGGGGCCTGGCTGGCCCTGCACCCCCTCATCTTTCGAGCATGGTCTCTTCTCTGGCCAGGCCTCCAGGTTGCTGTGACAAATGGACAGGCTCAGCTAGGTCAATCTCCAGTCAACACCTAGTAAAGGACTGGTAAACAAAGGGCGATGCCGCTCCCTGGGCCTCATGGGGAGAAAAGGGGTCGGGGGTGTCTTTCTTTTTCACATCAGCTGGGACACAAGGTTCATCAGGCACCTCTGCTGGACCTGGAGATACATGATAAACTGGCTCCATATTTCCCCCCTTAGTTCAACTTGTTAAAAACACCAGCTCAGGTCAGCGAGGCACGTTAGAGCAGCAATCGCCAAACTTTCGGACCTCACGGACCACCAGTGGTCCATGACCGCTGCTCTAGAGACAATACCCCTCCCAGCACACACAATAGTTGGCCACCAGTGTAGGGCGCTTCATCAGAGCTGCCTCATTCTTTTAAATAGCTGCAGAGAGGCCCAGAGGCCTCCCCTTCTGACCCCACCCCAGGGGACGGACCTAGACGGTCTTTGTGAAATCCTTTGCCATCACACCTGGCACCCAAGTGTGAGTCCATCTGCAAGATAAATTCCAGGACTAAGGATGCCTTTATGATGATGCAGCTCTAACTCATCTCTTCCTCACTAAGGGCTACAAGGCCCAGACCCCAGGCCCTGGGCAGGTGATGTCTGTGCTTCTGGAGCTGCCAGTATGTCGGGAAAGGCCAAGGAGTGGCATGCCCAGAGGGTGTGCGGACCATGGGTAACCAAGACTTAAATAAATGGAAACTCTTCCTGTGTTTATGGATCAGAACTTAATTTAACATTTTGTTCAGATGGCAGCACTCTCCAAAATGAGGTAGATTCAACACAGGCCTCATCAGAATCCCAACCCATCCCCCACAATCTGACAGAAATTGACTAGCAGATCGTGAAATTCATATGGAAATGCAAGGGACCAGAATAAACAAAACAATTCTGAAAAAGAACAAAATATGAGGACTCACACTTTACAATTTCAAAACTTATCACACAGCTGTGTGTACTGAACAGCGTGGCACTGGCATCAGGACAGACATGTATATCGTTGGCAAAGAGCTGAGAATCCAGAAATAGACCCTCATATTTATGGTCAATTGAATTTGTCCAAGGGTGCCAAGACAACTCAATGGGGAAAGAACAGGCTTTTCAGCAAATTGGACAACTGGATAGCCACATGCAAAAGAATAGTGTGCTCCTTCCTACTCCCATCCACACAAAAAAATGAACTCAAAATTGATCAAAGACCTCGATGTAAAAAGCTAAAATTATAAAACTCAGAAAACAGGAGTCAGTCTCTGTGACCTTGGATGACACAATGATTTCTTAGATAAAACACCAGAAGCACAAGACAAAAGAAAAAAGTTGATGAACTGGACTTCACTGAAATAAAAAAACTTGTGTGCTGCAAATGAGACCATTGAGCTGAAAAGGCAACCCACAGAATGGGAGAAAATATTTGCAAATCATATATCTGATAAAGGAATGGTATCCAAAATATATAAAGAACTATTAAATCTCAATGATAGCCCAGCATGCTCAGTGGTTGAGCGTTGACCTATGAACCAGGAGGTTACGGTTTGATTCCTGGTCAGGGGTCAGGAGTCAGGACTTGATCCCCAGTATGGGGCATGCATCATTGATGTTTCTAGCTCTCTCTCCTCTCCCTTCCTCTCTGAAATCAGCAAAAATATATTTATTTAAAAAAAAAAACACACTCAATGACAAAAAGATGAATAACCCAATTTTTTAAAAATATATTTTATTGATTTTTGTACAGAGAGGAAGGGAGAGGGATAGAGAATTAGAAACATCGATGAGAGAGAAACATTGATCAGCTGCTCCCTGCACGCCTCCTACTGGGGATGTGCCCGCAACCAAGGTATATGACCTTGACCGGAATCGAACCTAAGACCTTTCAGTCCACAGGCCGACGCTCTATCCACTGAGCCAAACGGGTCAGGGCGAATAACCCAATTTTAAAATGTGTAAATGATTTAGACGTTTCTCTAAGAAAGCTATACAAATGGCCAATATACACAAGAAAGATGCTCAATACTATTAGTCACCAAGGAAATGCAAATTAAAACCACAATGAGATACCACCTCATACCACCTGGGATGGTGAGACTCAAAAGAATGATAAATAGTGTTGTCCAGATGTGAAGAAATTTGAACTCCCAGATGTTGCAGATGGGAACATAAAATGGTATAGCCAAAGTGGAAAATAGTTTGGTAGTTCCTCAAAATGTTAAATGTGGAATTACCATAACCCAGCAATGACATTCCCAGGTGAAATTTCACCTAAGAGAAACGAAACATATGCCACATAGACACTTTTACACACATGTTCATAGCAGCACTGTTCACAACAGGAGAAAGGTAGAAACACCTGAAGAGTGCCTCAAGTGGGAAAGGATACACAAAAGTGGCCCATCAATACAAGATTATTACTCATTCATAAAAAGGAATGAAGCACTGGCACATGCTACATGAACATTAAAAACACCATGCTGAGAGCTTGGCTGAGAGACTGCAGGGGGAGGAAGAGTGGGGAGTTTGGGAAGGGAGAGTGGGGGGGACCCCCTTCTGAGCTCTGGCCTCTCGTGAGGCCCTGAGTTGTGCAGCTACCCCAGTCTCCTCCTCCCCCCAAAAAACACAACATGCTGAAAGAAACCAGACACAAAAGGATACATTGTGAATGATTCCATTAATATGAAGTGTCCAGAAGAGGCAAATCCATAAAGACAGAAAGCAGATTAGTGGTTGTCAGGGGCTGAGGGGAGAAGGGGGAGTGACTGTTAGTAGGCATGGGGTTTCTTTTGGGAGTGATTAAAGTGTTTTAAATTTAGACCACGGTGATAGTTACACAACTGCAAATAGACTAAATATCTGTGATCTGTAATCACAAAACAGGTAACTATATGGTATGAAATCTCAATAAAAATGTTAAAGACACAAGAAAAAAAGGAGCCACATACTGGGCATAGGAGGTAGTGGAGAGAGCTGGGTGTGAGATGAGGAGTTGTGGGGGTAGTGCCACTTTAGGAGCAGCAGGGATTAAAGGCAGCTTGAGCCAGCTTGGCATGCTCTGGGACGCTGGTGGTGAGTGGTCCAGGGAAAGAGGTGCCAGGCTTGAGGCCACAGTGCCAGGCTCAAAAGAGGCAAGGCTGGAGGAGGCCCATGACAACAGAGGATGAAGGTGGGGTACCGGACACAGCACAGGGTCTTTGCACTCGCTGTTCCATCCATCTGAGGAACTCCTCCTCAGAGAGGTCACACAGGCCCTCCCTAGCTAAAGCAGGTCCTGGTTAGCCCAGGCCCCTCCACTCACTACAACAGGAAATTCAGGCGTGATATGACATTGAATTCAAGACAAGGCCCATAGCCATGTACACACTCAACAAAGTTAATGAATGAATGCAAGAGCTTAAGCAAAGACCACACCAACTGAAGGAGTATCTTCCTCACACCTCTGCAGCCAGGAAATACTGGGATGGCTTTGTATGTGTTACAATGAAAGTCATGTAAAAGGGATGTGATTAGGAGACCCAACTCCAGGCAATGGCATTTAGGGCCCGCTGCGCTATGAACAGGAAGAGGACCGGTATAAAGGTATAAAGGATGTGTTTGTAGGTTAAAAAAAAAAAAGATGCCGAGTGAGGAGGGCCCAAGGAGACCCAAGGGCTGGTCACACAGGGGCATGTGTGTAAACAGACCTTATGGAGCACACCTGAGGGGTGCACTGGCCTGGTTGTTACGACTCAGATTCATTCAATGTGCTCTAGGATGAGTTGAGTGCCCATGTGGTGTCAAATCTATCTTTAACCTGTTTTTGTATGGCCCTCCGGGTAAGAACACTTTTAGATTTGTAAACAACTGTTAAAAAAAAAAAAAAAAAAAGCAGCAGCAGTGGACAGTGGATAGAGATAATCTGGCCAATAAAGCATAAAATATTTATCTGGCTCTTTATAGAAAAAGTTTGCCAACCTCTGTTCTGGGATACAAAAAAGCCAAGAAGGGGAGGGGAAGAACTTGAATTTTCAATAGGCAACTTATCTACCATCAGAATTATTTTTTTTACTATGCCCACGAATTTTTTATTAAAGCATAATATGCAGATTTTAAAAATATATATCTTTATTGATTTCAGAGAGAAAGGGAGAGAGATAGAAACATCAATGATGTGAGATAATCATTGATTGACTGCCTCCTGCATGCTGGGATGGAGCCCCAACCTGGACATGTGTCCTTGACTGGAATCGAACCTGGGACCCTTCAGTCCACAGGCCAACGCTCTATACATTGAGCCAAACCGGCTAGGGTTATATGCAGATTTTAATGTATTCACAATTAATTTGTTTTAAATTTTTTTGTTAATCCTGGGTGTGAAGTATGTGCATCTTTTACTTTCTCTCTTACCTTTTTCTGTGATGAACCCAACAACAAAATTTTTAAAAAACATATTTTTATTGATTTCGGAGAGGAAGGGAGAGGGAGAGAGAGAGAAGTATCAATGATGACAGAGAATCATTCACTGGCTGCCTCCTGAACGCCCCACACTGGGGACCAGCCGCAACCCAGGCATGTGCCCTGACGGGAATCGAACTGTGACCTCCTGGTTAAGAGGTCGACTGCTCAACCACTGAGTCACACTGGCCAGGCACGAATTTTAAAATGTTACTTAAAACGTTTGAAAAACTTAAGAATATATATTCCTGGGATATCCTACAAGTGAGGAGCACCAGCGAGGAACCACCACAAAGAACATCTTTTAAATTCCTTCTGTGTTCCGGGTTTTGAACCCAGCTTTTTTCGGGGTGGCCCTGCAGGTAAGGTCGCAGCCTCACTTTTTCCACCTGTAAAATAGAAGCGTGGCCGAGGGCTAAGGGTTCAGGCTAAACTAACCTCAACTTAACCTACTGTGAAAAGGAAATAATTAACAGGACCGACTTCTGGGCTGTTAGGAGAAGAAATTAAAGGAATTAGTAATCGCTCGACAAATTACAGCAGTTATCGTTATTGTTACCACTGACGCTATCCATAGACTCAGACTCCGCCTCTCCTCACGCCGCAGGTAGACTGAGGCCTGTTAGCCTCCCCAGCGCCCCGCCCCCGCTGCGGCGCTCAGGAGGCCCAGACCCTGACACCCCGGCGCAGATGGACACTGACCCGACAGTCCCCGACGCGGAAGGTTCCGTTTGTAGTCGATGGGGCCGTAGCCACCAGGAGGGGGCATGTCCTGCTTCACCTTCGAGGCCGCCATGTTCGGGTGCTCTGTACTTCCGGTTGTGGGCGGAAGTGACGTAGTCTGAGGTCGCCGCCATGATGAGTGTGGCGGAAGCTGTCGCGCAGGTCCCGGGTGGGGCCAGGGAACCCAGGACGCTAGTGTAGCGATCCTACTGCGCGGGAGAACTCAGGCTATGATGCCCGGCTGCAGCCAAGGAATCCTTATTTCTTCTCCCAGACGAGGCGTGGCTCAGCCGGTGTGGACGGCTGGAACCTGTGGGGTCGCCCAGGTTCTTGCATCAAAGGACTTCCCTTTCACCTTCCCTCTGGGGTGATGCGCAGGGCAATCAAGCTCCGGAGGGAGACAGGTCACCGAGCTAAGCCCCCTTTCCCGTTTTTCCCCCCTCTGGGTCTGTGCGGGCAGCCCAGGGCTCCACATAGTCAAGGCTTGGTACAAGTAGTTGGGTGGGGGCGGCAGCTGCTCAAATTTGGACTCGCAAGGAGCCACCCACCCCAACCAACCCCTGGCACAGATTCTGCTCCTTGGTGGTGGTCGGGAGCCCTTGGTAGTAGTAGCCTCTCATCAGGAACTGATTATGAGTCATAAAGCCCTAGGGCCTTGGGGGGGTCCATCCCGAGGCGGGGTGACGCCCGCGGGGCCCCCACCCCCGAGGTAGGGTGACGCCCGCAGTCACTTCACAAGGCAGAAATTGTTACCTGGGTAATAAAAGGCACCGCGGCAGCCGGACCCCGGGAGTGGGCACATGGGGGTGCGGGTGTGCAGGTGCCAAGCGCCATGGGTTAGGCCCGAGATCGGAGTCCGGCCGCCCCCCGACAGCAGCCGCCTCCTGCTCTCCGTGCGCCCCAGGCGCCACCATGTCGGGCGACAAACTCCTGAGCGAACTCGGCTATAAGCTGGGTCGCACGATAGGTGAGGGCAGTTACTCCAAGGTGAAGGTGGCCACGTCCAAGAAGTACAAGGGAACAGTGGCCATCAAGGTGGTGGACCGGCGGCGCGCACCGCCTGACTTCGTCAACAAGTTCCTGCCCCGCGAGCTGTCCATCCTTCGAGGAGTGCGGCACCCGCATATTGTGCACGTCTTCGAGTTCATCGAGGTGTGCAACGGGAAGCTGTACATCGTGATGGAGGCAGCCGCCACGGATCTGCTCCAGGCCGTGCAGCGCAACGGGCGCATCCCCGGGGGGCAGGCCCGCGACCTCTTCGCACAAATCGCCGGCGCCGTGCGCTACCTGCACGACCACCACCTGGTGCACCGCGACCTCAAGTGCGAAAACGTGCTGCTGAGCCCTGACGAGCGCCGCGTCAAGCTCACCGACTTTGGCTTCGGCCGCCAGGCTCACGGCTACCCAGACCTGAGCACCACCTACTGCGGCTCAGCAGCCTACGCATCGCCGGAGGTTCTCCTGGGCATCCCCTATGACCCCAAGAAGTACGACGTGTGGAGCCTAGGCGTCGTGCTCTACGTCATGGTCACCGGGTGCATGCCCTTCGATGACTCAGACATCGCTGGCCTGCCCCGGCGCCAGAAGCGCGGCGTCCTCTACCCCGACGGCCTCGAGCTGTCCGAGCGTTGCAAGGCACTGATCACCGAATTGCTGCAGTTCAGCCCGTCGGCCAGACCCTCGGCGGGCCAGGTAGCGCGCAACGGCTGGCTGCGCGCTGGGGACTCCGGCTAAAGCCGGAGTTCCCACATACCCGCCGCCCCTAGCACTGCGCAAGCGCGGCACACGCGAGAGGCGCGCTTCCAGCGTCCCGCGAAGCCGCCGCGCACCAATGCGCATGCGTCCTTTCCCCTTTCCTTCTTTCTCGACAGCGGGGGCCACAGTGGCCCCTGTTTGGAATCTAGTTCCTCCTCCACGAACCGGAGAGCGCATGCGCATCCTCGATTACCCCCCCGCAAGAAGGCCCCGGGAGGGGGCGAGACCAGAGGATGCTGAAGCATTGCGCCTGCGCGGACTGAGCGACTGCTCTGCGGCCGGAGGAGGCTGCCAGGTAGAGCTGCCCACTAGGGGACGCACGCTGAGTGCGTCCATTCCCAGCCCTGCCGCGCAGGCCGCCGCGGGACGGCGCGCTCCGGGCGTCACCCGCGTTGTAATTTGCAATAAACTCGCTCTACCTCGCACCTGGCTCTAGCAATGCCACCCTTTTACGGAGCGGGGAGAAGGGGTCAATCCCCGGAAGGCAAGCGCGGGCGCCCCCTTTTAGAGAAAGGTTGGTTAAGGTTCTTGAAAGATGAAACAGAGGGCCGGAGACCATGGGATACCAGGACACAGGCTTTATTGGCGATCACCCTGCCGGCCGCCTTCCAGAGGGGGAAAGGGAAGAGAGAGAGAGAGAGAGAGCTTGAGAGCGAGAGAGCTTGCCGGGGTGAGAGTGCCTTTTAAGGGGAGGAAAAGAGGGGATGGGGCTTAGGGCGCTCTGCCCATGCTGATTGGTGGTTTCATGTAAGGTACATGGTTAGGGGCCTAGGGATTTAGGAATTGGGGGTTTAGGGTATATGGCAGGTGCTGATTGGTGGTTCAATGTACAGTCCATATAAGGTGTTCAGGAATGTCCGGCTGCAGGTGGAGTTTACATCATACTCCGTCCATCAGTTGGGGGAAGGGAGGATCTATCATTCCAGGATTTTGCTAATATTAAAAAAATTGAGAGTCCGGGCAGGGTCAGGGGATGAAGGTCCGTCTTCCATAGCTACTTCCCGCTGAGCGGGGGCGTCGTTAGGGGCGTCTACCCGGGGTCTCAAGGATTCTGGAGTTAGGTTCTGAATTCAGTGCCAGCTAGATCTCTCCCACCTTCTGGTTGGTGAATGCCTGCATTCTGTTCTGCAAAAGACTAGAAAACAGTGCATGAGAAAGGGGGCTAAAGAGCAAAATTAAAGGAATAGACACCAGTTGGCCTAATGATGGGAGGCTGGACGAGGAGTGCAGCAGCATAATTTCCCCAAGAGACTGGTTGGTGAAGTCTTGAGAGCGAAGTCTTGTTGAGTCACTTGGGAGGTAAAAGCTGGTCCTGAGGCTGCCACAGCGTCACTTGTCTGGTTTTGCCGCTTTTCTGGGCCTGGAGCTGAAATACAACTGAGACCTAGATGTTATTTTTAGGGGGGAAAAGAGTAGGGGTTTCAGTTGCCTCACTAGTGATATGAAAGGGGAGAATAGGTTACCCTGGGGGTGAGGTTCTTGCTTTCCCAGTTTTGCCCCTTGCTGGGCATTCACATGTTTCTTGTAGGTCCTGAGACAGGGTTTCAAAGTATGGGTAGAGCAGTGGTTAAGCTCCCTGTGGCAGTTCCAACCCCTGCTGTGATGCCCAGGGTTAGGAGGAGAGGGATGATCTGGACTGCCCTTTTGTGTCAGATAAGATGGTTTACGGGGACAGGTAAAGACTGATTATTGGGGGCTGCATCTACATTGGGTGAGAGATGAGAATACAGGTTCCTGTCCAGCTGATGGGGAGACAGATGTATGTGCTTTCCCCACAGATGAAGAAAAATCCCTATCATGGAGACGAGCTGATAGGTATAGGGAGAAGAGGTGGACTAAAGGGTATGAGATTCCTTTTTCTAGTTCCGCACTCCAAGCTGAGAGAGTAGTCACCATGGCGCAACCAATATGGGGTGACAGATGAGTGATTGAGATTGTACTGCAGTGAAAGTGGGAGGGAAAGGGAAGGAAAGGAGTAGTGGAAGCCAGGGACCTGGATGGTTGGATAAGAGGTTAGACACTGAATATTCTGGTTTAGCTGAAGAAGTATCCAGCAACCTTGTCCTGCCAGGCTTGGAGACTGAAGCCTCACTTTCTTGCTTAGAGTAACTTTCTTCCTTTCTTTTTTCTTTCTTTATTTCTAAAAGGCAGGGGGCGGGGGAGGGAGCTGGCTCCGAAGCCTGTTCCCAGGCTAGCCAGGCTTCTAGATGCTTCAGTCCCAAATGGCCACATTCTTCCTACAGATAATGATCATAGAGGAGATAAGGAGATAAGGCATTTACAGTCCAAGGAATAGCTGGGACTTGTGGGGTAAGAGAGTGAAACTGAGGTAGGTGACTGTGGTTTGGGACAACTGGGTTTTAAGAGGGGATACATGGTAGCCCTGGCCGGGCACCAAGGTAGAATGAGAAAAGAGTGAATGGGGGAATTTAGTAAGATGCAGTGTAGACATGAGGTGGCTAATGGCTGTGAGACTAATCCGTCAACCCCCATAACAGAGACTGAGGAGGGGACAAGGGTCCCAGCGAATTCACAGAGGGCAGAATAAGTGGCTCTAGTGTCAATTAAAAAGGAGATCGGCTTACCTGCCACCACAGTCGTTACCCGAGGCTCTGTCCTGGTGATGTAAGTCTGTGGGGCCCTGTCAGGGCCTGGGCAGCTTCTTCAGTGGCCAGTCCCAGGAGGTCTGGGAGCTCCAAACCGGATCCAGAGGGCGGCCATGCTGGACTGGCTGAGGCCAGACCCGGAGGAGCCAGACTACAGTCTGATTTCCAGTGGCCTTCCCTTCCACACCTTGGGCAGGGCCCAGGCGGGGGTCTCGGGTTTGAGCAGGACTTGGCTCAGTGTCCTTCCTTGCTGCATTTGAAGCATGGGCCCGGAGGAGGCTTAGCCCCTGACTTACCCGCGGTTGGAGGACCGGCACTCCGTTTGGGGTTCGTGAGAGCGGTGGCTAGGAGCTGGAAGGCCCGCTACTGGGCCTCAGCCTTGGTCTGATCTCGCCTTTGTTTTTGGATTTGGGTCTCCTTGTCTCTATTATTAAAGACCTTAAAGGTCAGGTTAACGAGGTCTTTTGAGGGGTTTGTGGACCTGCAGTTGCGGCATATGTCGGGGAGTAAAGGTGGTCAGGTCAGTGGAAAAAGAAACCTGAGATGCCTCTCAATCTGTGAGGCTGGACATAGAGAATGGGACGTGGAAAGCAAGTGGGGAGAACGGGAGGGTGGGTGGGGAGAGGAAAGCCTGTTCGTAGGAATCTCGAATGCTTCCCAATCCGGTGGCAAAAATTATCTAGATCTCGGAGGATATTGGAATTTTCAGGCCACAGAGAGACTGTTGAGTTTATATTGTGGCCAGGTAGAGCTTCTTTGAGGTTACGAGAGGGTTTGGATTGAGGGGTTCCCATGACCGGAGGGAAAGGCCACCGAGAAGTTGGGGAAGGAATAAGAAGCGTCCTTCTTTTCCCTCTGCCAACCTGTAGAAAAAAGGACAGGAGAAGGTTGCAAGGTCGTCACCCCGAACCTTTCCCGTGGAGTAGAACAGAGTTTTCCCGGCCAGGTACCTGGGCTTTCGTAGAAAGTAGAACGTAGAACATAGAACGTAGAATGTAGAGCCGCTTACGGGAAACTCTGAGGCCTTTCCAGGTCAAGGGAACCAGGGGTGGGTGTGGTTGGGAAAATCCCTGAAGCCTACCGGTTAGAAGGAAGCGACGAGATTCCCACGTGTCCTGGTACAGCAGGGTTTGAGGAGTGTTCTGAGCAGGCCAATCGACTCAGAACCATGCCGCCGAGCAGAGCCAGAGCAGGAGTCAGAAGCTCGGGGCTAGGTTCGAGGATAGTCCATGCTCACCCAGGTTCAGCACCATGATGAAAGATGAAACAGAGGGCCGGAGACCATGGGATACCAGGACACAGGCTTTATTGGCGATCACCCTGCCGGCCGCCTTCCAGAGGGGAAAGGGAAGAGAGAGAGAGAGAGAGAGCTTGAGAGCGAGAGAGCTTGCCGGGGTGAGAGTGCCTTTTAAGGGGAGGAAAAGAGGGGATGGGGCTTAGGGCGCTCTGCCCATGCTGATTGGTGGTTTCATGTAAGGTACATGGTTAGAGGCCTAGGGATTTAGGAATTGGGGGTTTAGGGTATATGGCAGGTGCTGATTGGTGGTTCAATGTACAGTCCATATAAGGTGTTCAGGAATGTCCGGCTGCAGGTGGAGTTTACATCATACTCCGTCCATCAGTTGGGGGAAGGGAGGATCTATCAGTTCTTGCTCCAGTTCTCAAAAGGGAGTTGGTGGGATTCGAACCTGTACATTTTGGGCTCCCCAGCCTGGGAAGAGTCCAAGGGACTTTGAGGTCGTTCCCAGGGTCGTGATGGTCCTGGGAATAGAGATGTTGGGCTAAGGAGCAGAGACCCAGCACCCTTCTCATGTTTTAAGGAGGGAATGGCGTGGGTAGGTGGGGAGACCCTGTCTCGAAATCAACTGAGCATTTACAGATAAGGAAATTGATGCCCACACAGACGTCATTGCCCATGAACACAGCTGTGATTTGAACCCAGATATAGCTGAAGTAGAGTAGGGAGGTGGTGGAAGCTCTCCTTAGTGAGGGCCCCTTCCTTAGTGAGGGTAAGAGTCTGGGGGGAAAGTCAAGGGTGGGGCTTAAGTCCACTGGACAAGCTGATTTGTTCAGTTCTCTCTTAATTAATGCATTTATTGAACTCCTTCTGTATACCAAGCTTTGGGACTCAAGAAAGAAGCTTAGATCCATCCCTGCCCTCAGTGAAGAGGCAGATGAAAAGTCAAGTAAAAAAAATTGCATGGAAATCTTTTAAAAATTGTAAGTTGTGCTAAATGCTGGGGGGGGGGGGAGGGGGAGGATGCCTGAGGGATTGAAGGAGGTATCTGAACTGAACCCTGAAGGAATCAGCCACTGGAAATAGTGGGAAGTGTTTCATGAGTTCCCAAACAGGATGGAGCTGGTGTGTTTGAGTGATGCCAGGAAGCCCCTGCGGCTGGAATGGAGAGGAGGTGGAGATGAAAAGGTGTATGTCTGGAGAGGGGACCCCATATGGCCTGGGGAGTTTGAGGGTTATTTTGCTATGATGAGGTTACTAGTATGGGAAACATCTCCCTAATCCTTAATCCTGCCCGCTTCCATCTGAAGCCCATGGCCAGTTTAAGGAGACCATGCCCCACCCCTGCTCATTCACTCCCCATGGCACTCAGGTGCCCTGGGGATTAAGTGCCAGATCTCCTCTCACACCCTTGAAATAGGCTTGATCCCAACCCCTCATTTTGCAGATGAGGAAACTGGCTAAGAGAAGGGAAGTGCCTTGCCTCCATCTGGCTTTTTCACATCTGAATTGAGACAGAAAAACCAACGTTTTGGTTTACACTAGAAGGGTGCCTTCCTTACCTGGACCATATCTCAGGCTCTGCACCTGGAAAATGGGGGCAGAAACATATCCTTGGGGTTGTTGGAAAGGGCTGTGGTTTACTGGAGGACTGCACCTCGATCCTTCTCAAAGCTCCCACTTCACTCAGAATAAAACCCACATCCTCACCCATCTTCCCCACCAGCCAGCCATACTGCCTTTCTCATCCTCCACCTGCCAGGCTTGGTCACACCTCTGAGACTTGTCACTGGCTGTTCCCTCTCCCAGTAATACTTTCCCCCTTTTCATTCAAGACTTGGCCTACAAGTTCACCTCCTTCTCGTCATTCCATTCCTTTCCCTCTTTGCCAGTCATAGGTTCAATCCCATTGCCTGGGATCTGGCACATGCCTTTTTCTGTTCCTCACTGATGAATCTGCATGAGCAATGGGCCAAGGTGTCCTTCCACCCCATAGCCATAGAGCCAGCTTAGTTTCGAAGTGACAAAATCTCAGGGAACCAGGGTGGGTGTACCATTTGTTAGCTGGAGAAACAGACTCACCCCTGGGTCCGCGGAGGAGCCTGTGGCTGATCCAGCAGACTCACTTGAGGGCTGAGTGCAGAGCCACTAAGAAAGCACTTCATAAGTGCGTTTCCTGCAGCCAGCGCTACGAGTGTGGGGCATCAGTAAGGATGTCACAGGTAGACTGGTTTAGGCTTGGGTTTAATTTATCAGCCATGGTGAAACCGAACTGGCTGTTGAGGAGGGCAGTTAGCACCCACCACCAGAGGCAGGGATGCTTCAACAACAAAAACAAGAATCAGCAAAAAAAGGAAAGAAAAAGAAAGCACCTAGGAAAACACTGGTAACAGATTACCCAAGTGATCACAGGTCTCAGATAGTATGAAAAACTTGAAACCATGTGATGTGAACCTCTAAAAACAAATTTTCACAAGTAATTGTTCATTTCAGGGCCTGGCTGGGTGGCTCCATCTGTACTTAAAACCTGCATCTGTAACATTGTGTCCTGCAGCAAAGACTCAAAGTGGAGCCAAGCCTGAAAAGCACTCTGAAAAAACCCACCACTCAGGGTGGAAACTGGAAGGGGCTTAGGACCAGCCTCAGCCACTCCCCCAGGCCACAAAGCTCCTGGTTTTGGTGGAGATGGAGGCTCAGAAGCGAGACCACAGTGCCCAGTTCGGGAGGACTCCCCCGACATGGGAAGTGAAGTCCCAAGGAAGCCCAAGCAGCAGATCTCTTATCCTTTGCTTCCATCTTAACAAAGGGTCGCTCTGCTGCACTTACCCAGTTTCTAATCTGCCCCATACATGGACTAAACAATGCAGGAAAACCAGAGCCGAGGGGGACAAAAGAAAAATATAGCCAACACAGCATTTCTTTATTGTGCTTCAGATCGAAAACTTCCTTGTGACATTATGTATAGCCATTTATTCCGGCTTCTGTTTATGGAACTTCTATTCTGGTTTGGTGATCAACTTTTTGGTTTTACATTATCAGCAAAGATTTACTCAAAGTAAATACAAGTGACTCCTCCCCCCCCCCCCAAATCTACCTCCCTGCACTAGTGTAACGGTTTATTATACTTTGCTAAGGATTATAAAACTTCAGCTGTCATTTAAGAAAATATCTATTTTTTTATTTATTTCAGAGGGAGAGATAGAAACATCAAAGAGAATAACAGATAAGCTGTCTCTTACACACACACCCTCCCCCCCCACCACCACCACTGGGGATCGAGCCTGCAACCCAATCACGTGCCCTTGACTAGAATCGAACCCAACACCCTTCAGTCCGCAGGCTGATGCTCTATCCACTGAGCCAAACCAGCTAGGGCATAGCTGTTATTTTAATGAAAGCTCGGTCGGAGTTCTTTAGGCAGTCATGTGCAGCATATAACTTGGCATAAAACACACACACACACAAAACCCTATGGTGCAACAGCAAAGACCATTTCCATTACTTACACACCCCTGTGATGAGGATGCTTATATTACTTACACAAAAAACTCCTCCCTTTGTCACTGCCCATAGGAGAGATGTGTGGAACACAGGGCAGGGCTGTACTCAATAGCCTCTTTCATTTTCTCTGCACTTTTTGCTTCAAGATCTTGGAGAGTGAATCAGAGGCCCCTGGAGAAGGGCCATTCTCTGCCTTGTCAAAGGTGTGGTCCTAACTTCACAGTTGGGACAATGAGGTCCAGAGTCCCCATGACATGGTCAGAATGGCCAGAACCATGAGCAGCTCCAAGGGGGTATGCATGTCTGTGAACATACACATATGCACATGGCCATTTCAGACCTGCTCCCCATCAAAATGGGGAATAAGCTTGTGAACCCCACACCCCAGTCCACAGAATGGTGACATTTTTAAGTTTCTAGCTGCTGTCAGCAGTCTGTGTCCCAGATAACTTGGGACCATTAAAATTGTCATTTGAGCCTAGAGGCTCCTACGTTCTCACTGCTTCTGGAAACCAGGCCTCTCAGCCCTGACACTCCTGGGGGAAACCAGGACCCCAGCACTGTGGCAGATTTTTCAGGGGGTGAACTTGGCTACTGAGAGAACACACTTACTGTTAACATCCTTTCCTAGTATATTCAAACCCCACACCAGAGAGGTATTTAACAATACCTTGCCTGAAACATCTTAAAGTCCATCACATAAATACCCATTTAGGGCTTATCATAGATGTTACAACGCAAAGTGGGAAATTGAAGATACGGGGGTGGGGGTGGTGGTGGTGTGTGTGGAATTTTAAAATGGTAGAAATGAACTAAAGACTAAAGCAAGCATGTCAAAGGCCATGAGTTTGACATGCTTGGGACTAAAGCCTCTCACGTTCTTGCCCTTTTAAAAAATTCTTTTAAAAGCAGTTCACTGTCCTTTATTACCATCCCTGTAGATGGTCGAAATTTTTTAAAACATATTTTTATTGATTTCAGAGAGGGAGAGAAATGTCAATGATGAGAGAATAATTGATAGGCTGCCACCTTCACACCCCCCACTAAGGATTGAGCCCACAACCCAGGCATGTGCCCTGACTAGGAATTGAACTGTGATCTCCTGATTCATAGGTTGACACTCAACCACTGAGCCACACCAGCTGAGTTTGCCCTTTTTAAAAAGCTACATTTCCATCCTAGTAAGTTGTCCTTGATGGGAATGTGCCTAGGGATGCTGGGCTGGATGGAGAAGGCAAAGCCAGGGCCTGGCTGTCCTGTCCTCTGCCTGAGGTGATCTGGTCCGGCAAGGTGAGATAAGAGGTGGTTCCTGAGCGCGGTTGAGCCAAGTTCTGATGGGGCTGGGGATCAACATATGCCTCGAGTCACAGACCCAGTCAATCTGGATGGGAGGGTGGTGGCAACTTTAGCTGGCATTTTAATAAAATGCACCCCTCCGGTGCATGAGTGACTTTGGCCCAGACACCTGATTCAGTTACTGCATATAACTGAGGTCTGTTTGCTGGGAGTGGCCAGCCCAGTGCTCCTTGTTGGACGATTTGGAGTTTGGCCCATGTAACTGAACAGAGAGGGCTAACAGCTCAGGGTAGTATATAAGATGGGTATTTATTTACCAGGCTCGCGCGTGTGCATGCACACACACAGAAAAGCAAGAAATAGAAATGCTTGCATACTCTTTGAGTTTTTGGTGTATAAACACATCCTTTCCCCATACTCCTGAATATTAATTTCCCTTTCTCCCCCAATCCCTGCATTTTGTTATGAAAGCCACACTTCCCTGCCCTCCCCTCCCTTCAGCCCATATACTCAAAACAAAAATCAATGAGAAATTCAGGGTTTTATAGAACAAAAAATTAGAACATTTTGCAAAGCTAGGTCTTCGACCACATTAAAAATGTTTTCTAAACACTGATATTCACACATGAGAGGGGGTTAAATGAGCCTTTATTAGAATGTTGAAGCAATGTGTTCAAAGGCAGCCCTATAAAATAAGGATTTTAAGTTAAGTCCCTAACTGCATGGACAGGAAAACCAGGGCAGGAGCTGAAGTGGGGAGCGACGTATCCCGTCTCCACGCCAACACATGCATGTGCACACACATGGGACACCCTCACATGTGCTTGGAGCTGGCGCTGTGTGCAGCTCACACATGACATCTGCCTTTCCTCATGGAACTGATTTTTAAGGAGTGGGAGAAACCAAAATGAAACACGACTTAGAGCAGACCTGATCCTTTGTAAGACATTTCTGTAGACTCTAAAGAGGGTTAAAAAAAAAAAAAGTCTGAAGGCGAACACTGGCAGCACGGCCCTCCTTTAAGGGAAGGTTCTAAACTAGACCCAAACGGAAACCCTAAAGTCTGTGAGGGCAGGGGCATCGCCCCACCTGACACACCTGATGGGAGCACAAGCCAGGGCAGCTTGGGATGTTGTCTATCAAAATAAGTAGGAAAAGAAAAGGAAAAATTTAATAAAATAAACCACAACAACAACAACAAAAAAAACACAATAGCCCGCCCCTCCAACTTCCTGCTCAGGCTCTGTATGTTGCTGCCATTTCTCTACTCCCTTCTCCAAGGGCAGCAGCGTGGCTTTCAGGATCCCAGGCACTCTGGCTGGGTCTGGGTTGCAGTTTGTTCTTCTGCTAAGTGTGGGAGGTTGGGGGTCTCCAGAACGAGCAGCAGTACAGGCCTTCTGCTGGAGCAAACGAGGGCTGGTCAGTCAGCGGCCCATCCTCTGGGGCATGAGGGCCGTGCTCGGCAGGAACCCCTGGGTCTGCATGGTTTACTTTAAACTCCATCATCATGAGGTGATTAAAAAAACTTGTCAACCTAGAGATTGCCGTGAAGGAAGGCAGTCAAAGATTGGGAGGCTAAGGTGGGGAAAAAGCAAAAAGAAAACAACGGTCCACTCAACTTCAAAAGCCCCGAGCTCCGGTCTTGCCCGAGTGTGTCACAGTGTCCAGGCTGCCCATGTGCCCTGAGGGGGCTGAAGAGGAGGGCGGGAGCAGAAACAGCCCCCGAAGTCCAATTTTCTGCTGGTGTTGGGCAAACTAAAGGCAAAGAAAGGAGGAAAGCCCATGGGAAAGGTCCCCCAGTAATAATAATCCTCATCCACCTGTGAAGCGGCCCTCCAGCCACAAGACTTTGCAGCCAAGAATGAAGGGAGCTCTTGCTTCCGCAGTGTGGCAGACACTCGCTTGCTCGCTCTCTTGGGGAGCAGGATGTCTTCCCCAGCGAGCAGAGGGTGGCGGGCCAGGTGGGAAGGAAGAGGGAGCCTGTTCTCCACAAGGCCGGCTCACACTATTTCCACGTGGCCGACTGGGGGATGGAGCGTGGCGGGATCATGTCCAGGAGGTACTCCCGCTGGCGGTCCACAGCCGAGGAGGTCTTGTGCACTGTCAAGCTGGGGCTGACAAACGCAAGCGCCCCACCTGCAACAGAACAGAGCAACAGGCTGAGATGGTCCCAGTCAGGGCTAGGCTCCCAGGAGGACTGGGCCAACCAAGCCTGGGCAGCCAAAAGCCCACCTCAGAACTGAAGAGAATTTAAGAAATAACTTGCCCCAGCTAGTTTGGCTCAGTGGATAAACTGTCGGTCTACAGACCAAAGGGTCCCAGGTTTGATTCTGGTCAGGGCTCGTGCAGGAGGCAACCAATTGATGTGTTTCTCTCACATCAATGTTTCTCTCTGTCTCTTCCTCTCTTCCATTCTCCCTAAAAAAATCAATGGAAAAATATCCTCGGGTGAGGATTAACAAAACAACAAACAAACAAAAGAAAATAAACAAAAAAAGAGAAAAGAAATAACTCAATCTCCTTTACAATATTCTTAGCCTCTGCTACAGTAACAGATAATTCCATAGGCTATTTGAGAGCTCTGTTAACTGAGGTGGCTACCACAGTGCTATTTAGAACTGAAAAATAACAAATGACTGAACTACACAACTGGGAAATTAGTATGATGGAATACCATGCAGCCATCAAAAATAATAGGGTAACATTCTCTAATTAAACCATTCAGAGGGGCACGGAATGGCACATACAGCGTAATCCCTTTGTAGGACACTCACATGTAGGACATGTGAATGAAGAGGCAACTGAGGAAGGCCTCTGCTGTATTTGTTCTTCTGGAGTAGAAAATACCAGCCATTGCCATCATCTTCCTTTTTCATATTATCTAAATATTCCCAAAGTATCACTTCTACAACTGGAAAATGATTATACACACACACACACACCAGCACACAGGTTTTTGGCTGGCCTGGCCTAAGGACTGCCCTGGATCCCCAGCTACAGCAGCAGGGCTCTCCCCAGAGTATTTTTGGTGGAGGTTAATAGACTTTGTGGAACAAGGATTCTGAGGTCAAATGCATTAGAGTCCTCTCTGCATACTCAAGGCAGCACCACCAACTAGATCCCACCCAGTTTCTCTCAACCCACCACCTAGAAACACAGGGTAACCTGGAGCTCTGGCAGAACTCTCCTGGGAAATGTGGCTTCTAAGCCTTGACACTTTTACCTCTAATCTGACTGTTGAACACAGCAACTATTTATTCCTTCATATTCCCTTTCAAACATCACCCTTAAGTGCGTGCACACATGGGTTCACATGATTGCTATCACAGTGTACACATGCATATACTCATACTTGACTTTTCCCATTTCATATACTTCTAAATTTCCCACAAAAAGGATTTCTAACTAGCCTGTGAGTTCTTAGTTGTATGTATCTTATACTTGCTGAGCAAAAGTATCTTTGCCTAGTATTTACAAATGCTCTTTGCTTTCCAGGTGGTCCAAATTCTTCTGTGGTCAGATGAATATCTTATTCTCCTAAGCTCCTCTCCTATGGGAGACTCTGGTCAGCTGCATGTACAGTGGGTTCCTGTGTTACCATTGCACAAACAGCCCTACTTTCTCAGGTCTAAACAGCCCTACTTTCTCAGGTCTAACTAGGGTTCCTCTATGATGGCGTTTCTTCTTCCTACAGGGGCGTGGCATGTGCTCACTCCCACAAATGAGCGCTCTCACCCATCTCCTTTGCTCAGCCTTTTGTGTCTACCGTTCACTTTCCCGTTTTGCTATGTGTTTTTAGTATTTTTTTTGTAAATTTTTTTTTTATTGATTTCAGAGAGGGAGAGGGGGAGAGAGATAGAAACATCAATTATGAAAGAGAATCATTGATTGGATGCTTCCTGCACACCCCCTACTGGGGATTGAACAGGCAACCTGGGCATGTACCTTGACCTGGAACAGAACCATGACCTGCTGGTTCATAAGTTGACTCTCAACCACTGAGCCACACCCAGCCTTGACTTTAATATTTTTATTATTGATTTTAAAGAGAGGAAGGGAGAGGGAGAGAGAGAGAAACATCATGTGAAAGGGTAACATTGATCGACTACCTCCTGCATGTCCACTAGGGGTCAAGCCCACAACCCAGGCACGTGCTCTGACCGGGCACTGAACTGGCACCCTCTCGGTGTATGGGACAATGCTCAACCAACTGAGCCACACTGGCTGGGCTCACTTTTTCTTTTTTTGTTTTGCTGAACATATCAAGATTTTATTGTCATATAATAAAACAAAATATGAAGCTTAAAATTGGATCACTTGACCCTTTCTCTTCTTATCTCCTCCCAGTTAAAAATGCTTGCATCTCTTAATAGCCAGCATTCTCTTAGATCTGCAGTTAGGCTCAACGCAGTCAAGCCTCAGCACAATCTTCTTTGTAGTTTAGCCTTTTTTCGGAAAATCGGCTTAGTCTGCCCACCATAGCCACTCTGCTTCCTGTCATAACGCTGCTCTCCCTGCGCACCCAGGAAGCCTTGCCCTTCTTGTACGGTGTCACGTTGTGGGGTTGATGCCTACCACACTTCCTACGGAAAGCTCAGCGGGTTTTAGGAACATTCACCATATTTGCAAGCGCTATCAGCAGGGAAAGTCACTTCTTCATTTTTGATGGACAGAAATACTGAATGTTCATCTCAATGCTAGCACATAAATAAGAAACTTTTAAAATAGGATGACCCAGGATGGCAGGACTGAGGAAGATTTAAAAATATCTGCCTGAGCGCCTCCTCATCCCCTGGGCTTGTTCTTAAAATGTTGTCTCCCCAGGAGTTTGGGCGACTGGCTGAACATGCAAGGTGCCTCCCCACCTCAGTTAAACTCCCCTCCTCACCCCTACATTCTTATTCTATTTTGTACTTTGTACCACCTGATCTGTCCAAGCCAGAAGAAGGTGGGAAGAGTGGCCCACAGATCAGAAAATAAAAGACTATCTGGATGAACAAAAAATAGTATAGCAGAAAAGGCACAAGTTAACAGTAAAAACAGGTGTTCCCTTTGCCAGGGGCCAGGAGACAAGGGGATAGATAAACATCTGCGCTGCCAGAAGTCTACTGGATGGTGGGAGTAACTGCCTGAACTGGGCCTGTCCTATGTTTTGAGTGAAGGGTTAAGAGTTTGGGTGTGGAGACACTGAGGGCTACTTAGTATCACGCAGGGCTGCCACTTGTTGAGGTCATCCTATTTAGTGAACAAGAGAGATTTGGTGAACAAGAGAGATTCAGCTGAAGAGTTGGAGGCAGCTGTTCTCAGGGAGTAGGTCTGGGGTTCAGGGCCCTTTGTGCCATTTCTTTTCATCATGTGCAAGTCTTTGCTAAAATAAGAAAGGGATGGACCCATCCACGGCAAGGTCCCTACTTTGAGCCCCTTGGGGGCTTGCCCACCTACCTGTACTCAGGGGTGCCTTCTTCCAGTTGGAGGTGGCATTGCCCTTGCCAGAACTAACGGCTCTCTCGGAATGTTTGCCGGTCCTGCTGACAAGAGCTGTGGCTGAGGCTGCATTCTGCAGTTTGGGCGACTGGCTGAACGTGTGCAGGACGCCTCGGGGTGTCGTGGCCGAGCCCCGGGACAGCTGGCTGGAGGCCTGCAATGGAAAGAGGGTGCAATGGCTCATGTGGGAAAGGAAAAGGTAGAGGGTGAGGTGCTCAGTGCAGCCTTTCCTTGCTGTGGCCGACCTCTTCCCACCCACACGGGGTCCCTAAAGTCCAAAATCAGGAGACCAGGTAAGTTACACCAAGGGGACAGGGGAAGGAAAGAGGGAGAGAGAGAGAAACAGAGAGACAGACGCAGGCTGCTGACGTGGTCACGGACTGGGGCGTGAGGGCTGGTTGGTGGCTTGGTGCAGGGGACTCCCAGCACTGTAGTTCTGACCTGTAGCACAGCCCCGTTACTCCAGTCGCGGGCCTCTCCTGAGCGGAACGCCAACTTACGCCGGGGTTTTATGACCTATACAAATGGGGGTTGAAATCAAGATCAGCACCATCCACAGGCCAGCCCAGGGCAACCTAGAGTGACCAAAGGGCAGCAGCTGTGGCCACACGAGGCCTAGTCCCCATATGACAGGCCGTTTCCCGAGGACAGTGTGGCCTCCCACTATTATAGGGACCTTGAGAAGATGTGGTCATTAGTGAATTACAAATGACTTCCAAGGATACAAAAAACTGCCAACACAAAGCTTTGGATCTATATGGGGTAGAAAGCAGAGCATTAAAAAAAGCAGCCAAAAAAAAAAAACAACTTGATTTCAAACTTCTTTCTCTCCTTAATTTAGCTAGAACATTTCTTCAGAACGCCTCTTTTGTATCTCAATGGGGCTTTCAGAAAAGTCCTTATAGACAAGAAGTACTTGTCGGCGGCACAATGAACGTGAAAGCTACAAAATCTAAAAAAACTGCAAATTAGTATTTTCACCACTAAACACCACCATTAAACGCAATTTAGACGCAGTTGACAATCAGGCAGATGCTTGCCGAGTGTGGACAGAACGCCAGGACATTTTGTGTGCTAGCGACAACTTCCCTGCCAGGGAAGAGCATCTCTCCTGGAGGATGAGGCCCCAGTCAAGTTCCCAGAGGTCACAACTCTGGCTCCTAGACAAGAGCTCACCTGCTTCAGAGTGGGATGTGGGGCGGTGGCGGGCTCAGCTTTGGCCTGCACAGGAGCTGCACCCTGCTGCAGAAGGCGCTGCTCGATCTCCTGCTCCTGCTGCAGTGCCTTCACGAAGGCAGCCTTCAGCCTGCTCGTGTGCTCCACCTTGAGCGCCTTCTTCTGGTTGGAAGCCATGCAGTTCTCACACATGATGGCACCGCCCTTCTCCTCCCGCCAGCGGCATGTGAAGTCCGTCTTGCACTGCGCACACATGTAGGGCTCCCGGGACAGTACAACGGCAGCTGACATCCTGCCTGCTGTAGGGCAGATGGGTGGGCTCACATCAAAGGAACAAGATGCCAATCAGAACCCCCACTACCCAGCATGCAGGATAGAAGAGGGGCAGCACCCCAAGCCAGGTGGCTCAATGGCTATCAGAAAACCAAAGCCTCAGTAGATGCCGACTGTGTACAGATACTTTGGAAATGCTGTAGGTCAGGCATCCTTGGTACCACTCTCAAAAACATTACATAGTGCCATCAGCTTGGCTTCTCCCAATGGCCTTGCCCAGCCACAGTGTAGGACAGGGAGGCATCTCGTCCTGACTTGGCCTCCCGCCTGTCCTTCCTATACAAGCCTTGCAGCAGCAGGGTTTTTTTAAATCCTCACCCAAGGATATTTTTTCAATTGATTTCTAAAGAGAGTGAAAGGGAGGGACAGGGAGGAATGGGGAGAGAGGGAGAGAGGGGGAGAGAAAGAGGAGAGGGGACAGAGGAGGGGTGGGGGCGGGGGGGGGGGGAGAGATTGGTTGTCTCCCACACCAGCCCAGGGAAACCAACTCAGGTATGTGGCCTTGACCAGGAATTGAACCGGCAACACTTCGTTGCGTGGGCCGATGCTCTATCACAGAGCCACATCGGCCAGGGCTCGCAGCAGCTCTTTTGCTAATAATATTACCATTCATTATTAAGAAGACACCAAAGGGAGCCAGACATACATCCAGGCCATGTCAGAGCTTGCACCCCTCTCTGTGGTCCCTCAAGGTAACCTGATTGATAGGTGGAGTCTGTCAGCCCCTCCTCTGTTCCCCTGGACAAGTTCTCACTATGCCTTCTCCTCAGCTATACGCATCTGAAAAGATCACACAGGAAGAGGGTTCAGGCTGGCTGCTCAATTCATGTCACTATCAGCTCCATCTCAGGCCACAAGTGTCCCCAGTTCAGTGGCTGGTGGAGACCCCCTAAGGGTTAACATGGCCTCTACCTCCATTTTCAATATTGTTTTTGCTCACTATCCTGTTTATGCTCTTTTATTCCTAAAAGCTCCTACCATACAGGTACATTTTCCAAATTGTTTACAAGGAGGGTTATTTACTGAGTCTGGCTTAAGTGTAGGTACCCTCTCCCACCTTGAGTGCTCAGAACACTCAAAGCTCTGGAAAGTTCCACCCCTGTGTTGACTTCCTGTTTGGAAGCAAAGCCTGTCATGTCAGTCTAAGGCAGGCATTCCTCCTCATTGCCCACACCAACATCACAGTGCTGCTGCTTGGCACCCTGGACCATGTATGTGGGGATCTTGAGCTTCACCAGGGCCTGGCTCTCAGGAGGCCGTAACAGGAAAGGTGCCTGCAATGTGTTTAAGAAGCTGTTGAACTTCTGCCCTGGCGGGGTGCCTCAATTAGTTGGAGCATTGTCCAGTATACTGAACGGCTGCAAGTTTGATTCCTGGTTAGGGCACAAACCTAGGTTCCAGGTTCAATCCCTGGTTGGGGAGCACATGGGAGTCAACCAATTGATGTTTTCTCTCTCTTTCTCCCTTCCTCTCTTGCTAAAATCTAAACATGTCCTCAGGTGAGGATTAAAAAAAAAAAAAAAAAAAGCTATTAAACCTCACAGCAAGTAGAACTGATGATGCAATGTTACCCATAGCATCTAAAATACCCAATCTTTAAGACAGCTCTGGGTGCACCACAGGTGCATAGACAGGTGCTGTACATTGAAAAAAACATATGTTACAGAAACTTCAGTGGCAAGAGATGAAAACAATCCTAGCTCAGGGCCCACTCACCTTGCGTCTCCAGCAGGTTCTGTACCACCTCCTCCAGGCCGACCAGGTAGATAAATTCGTTATTGGCAGCGCTGGGCAGGAAGTTCATCTCTGGGGCAGGGGGCTTGGGTGGGGGGATTTCAAGCAGCGTCTTCTCCAGCTGTTTGCGCAGTGCGAGCTTGGCGGCCGCCTGCCGGCTGGCTGGAGAATCACCAGATGTGACCACAGAAGTCACGCTGGTGGGGGTGGAGTTGCCCTGAGCAGAGGTGACTGTCGTTCCTTTCAGTGAGGCTGGGGATGGCTTTTGGGAAATAACAACCTGGTCAGAGTGCTAGGGGTAACCTGCACTGAGGCAGGCCCTACCGCTGCACCCACAGCCCAGGTCAGCACCATTAGTTGCACTAATTAATGAGTCCCTGAGAGAGAAATTCCAAGCTGCTTGATACCTGTGAGCAGCAGGCAGAGTAGCATTAAACCATTCACTCTATGAAATGACCAATCTTGTACATACACTGTTGAGGCTTAGCTGATATCCAATAAACCACACACATTAAAAAATCTTTAATTTGCTACCTTTTTCCAGGAGGATATCCATAAAGCAACCCATCACTATAACCAAGACAGTGGGCATCCCCTTGGCAATGTCCCCACAGCACCAACCCAGACAGCATGGCCACTATCCTAGCTCTATGGCCTGACCCTCCTCTCAGCACAGGTCTGGGCAGCCTCCCTCCTCACAGGGGTGCAATGGTGGCTCAAGTGTCATCTGTGGCATTTCCCTTGTGAGCATCTTTGTGTGTGCTTATCTGGAGATGCTAATGTCTTTATCAGGGTTGCAGGAGAGAGAAGTTCCTGCACCAACCTCTCGCCCTGAGGTCACACCGTACCACCCCACTGTACCTCAACCCTTGCTATTCCTGCACTACTTTATCGTCTTTGTCTAGACCCCAGTGACCAACGCTCCATAGTCTCCTTGCTCCAGTTCACTCACCCCCAACACTGTCAAGTGCTCTCCCCAAAATCTGAAACTGACCACAATAGTGCTCTTAGCTTCATAAGGTAGAGGACCCTTTTGGAAATCTGAAGGAAAGCTGCATACACCATCCCCAGGAAAATGCACACACCTGATGACTTGCCTATAATACATCACAGGTTTTAGGAAGCACAGATGCTTTCCTAGGATCCTTACCCCCACAGAAGGTCTCAGAGTCAAAGAGACTCGTCAACACAGAGGACGCCATCACAGCATCTTGACCTAGCCAATGCCTCATTGATCAACCAGCCAGTTCTCCCCTGACCCCTCCTTGGGGTCACCACTCCACTGCGAACAGAACCCCCTGGCACCACTGCTGCTGGCCTGCTTTCTTCCATCCTCCCCGCACACTGAGCTGAGAACAGGGTCTGGCACCTGGGAGAGATGCGGATCAAGGTTTATGGGGTAAACTGCTTGTATAGGTCAAGCTTTTGTTTTGCCAGGACATCACTATGTGGTAGCAGGACTGCACTTGATCCTGACCTAGAGAAGGCAGGCAAGAATATATTAGGCCAATGGAGGCAGAGAAGCTGACTCGCCCATCAGCAAAAGCCCCTGCATACCCAATAATTTTATCTGTCAATGAGGCTTTGCTTCTAGCCTATTGGCCCCCCATCCCATCTTCCTGGCTCTGTTGGGTGGGGACAAACCCACCCCATCTCAGAGTCTTTGTCCGGAGTTGAAGGGACTTGTGAATAAGAATAGGTACACTGGTGCCATGAGGACATTTGCAGACACATGATCCTCATGTGCTTGTGCCCACAGGGGGTAAGTGTGGGAAAGGCTCTAGTGCCCCCAGCCATCCCCAGGCCCACCAAACACCTTAGCTAGCCCTATCTATCCCCCAAACCTGCCTTCCCCAAGACCTCAGACTCCCATCTCAGCTCAGGTCTGCACCCCTCACGCTCTCAGCAACTCTCCACCTCTGTCATGTAGCAGATCTGAATATCTGCCTGTGACCTTCATGCCTGACAGGCCCAGAGGAGCTCACGTACAAACCACAAGGGGTGTCCAAAGCCTCACTTGGCTCTGAGGTCACACCACCCCACCCCACTGTGCCTCAGGACTGGGGGACCTTTTGGGGGCAGCTGCATGGCACACTCCCCATGTCAGCAGAGCATGGCCCTCACCTGTGGGATATTGACGAGCAGACTGGTGTTGGGGACATTGGCAACACGGATAAGGCCTTGCTGGATGATCCTCTGTCCCTGGATTTGCACATTGGGCACAGACGCCCGGGGGGCCAGGAGGAGTGGAGGTGGCCCCGTGCTGGAATGTTGTCTGATGTTGTGGATTTGCTGTGGGATGGGGTGGGGACAAGACAATGAGGGACAATGGAGGGAGGTAGAGGAAAAGGTTGGGCTCACAGCCCCAGCCTAAGAACTGGAAAGGGTTGTTTATGTGAGGTAAACCATTGCTTGGGGCTGCCTGGCTATATTCCTGTCCCAAGGGTGCACCCCTGCTCACCTGAGCCCCCCTGACAAGTGGGGGCATGACGACCTGTGAGCTTGCCTGCGGCCCCAGCTTTGAGGACATCTGCTGCCCACCACGGACCAGGGGCGGTGGGATGACACTACCAGGCATTCGAGTCGAAGAGGTCTGTCAAAAGATACCAACCCCCATATCTTAACATGTGGGTGTTTTTTTTTAAAAAACAAAACAGGTTTACTATTTTTTAAAAGCACATACTTATTAACCAAAAAAGGAGGAGGTAATAGAAAACCCATAAAAGCAACAAGGAACATAGACTCCAACAAGAGACCTATAAACATGGGCTCGGTCAAGACACAGGCCCCACCAGAGCAAGAGTCCAGCCAATTAGGACAGGCACCTGCCACCTGCTGGTGTGAGCTGGGGGCTCAGGCTTGTTTAAGGGGAGCTGGGCCCCTGTCCAGACCTCAGTCCTATGGCTGGGAAGGAGAATCCTTTGAGCAGAGGAGGCCAGGAGCCTTGCTGGGTCAAGATCCCACTGCCTTTGGGAGACTCTGAATGAAGGGAGCCCAATATGTTTAGGTAGGAACTTAGTTCTCTCTCCAGTCTCAAAAGGGGTGGTCATGGGTAGGGCCTCCCATCTGTTGGTGTGATTTGTTTATGATGTCAATGGTGGCTTTAGTTTGGGAACGTAAGCATTATTTATTTTGGGGACGCCAGCAGGAAAACCTAACCCGGTCTAATCAGAAGGAACAGGCAGCCTTTTACAGGGCTCCTCAAGAGCCTGATGAGGAAGGAACTGACCTGAAGTGATGGCTTCCCGGAAGGAATGTTCTGGGTGCCCCGCACGAGCGGGGGAGGGGTGGTCACGGTGCTCCCAGTGGAGCCTGTGGGCTGCAAGAGAGCAGGATACTCGGTAGATGAGATAGCCATCAGTCCTGCCCACCCCATAATCCTGATGGAGGAGGACTGATTTTCTTCCTATTCCAAAGGTACTAAGTTTGCAAAGGTTTTGCTTCCAGCCTGGTAAGTGACCCCTGCCTATCTGCGACAGGAATTGACATGTACAAAAATGGGCAGAGGAGAGCTTTTCCAACACCACTCCACCCCCTGGGGACTCCTGCCATCACTCTGTGGCTCTGCCTGTCAGGGGGCAGGAAAGGCAGGCAATGGGAAAGGACCCAGGGCCTGGACAGGTTAATACCAACCTTAGGGTTCTTTTAACATTTTTAAAAATATGTTTTTATTTATTTCAGAGAGAGGAAGGGAGAGGGAGAGTTGGAAACATGAGGAGAGAGAATCATTGATCAGCTGCCTCCTGCATGCCCACTACTGGGGATCGAGCCTGCAACCCAGGCAATAGCCCTGACTGGGAATTGAACCGTGACTCCTGGTTCATAGGTCGATACTCAACGACTGACCGACACCAGCCAGGCCCAACCTTGGGATTCTTAAAGTAACATTCCACTAGGGAAGGGACAGTGACATACTTGGGTCACTTTACCTTATCTTCAACAACTGACAAGGAAACAATAGGCAGGTTCTGTCCACCAGGAGATTAACTGACATCAGTCAGGCCACATCCACTTGCTGACTGAGTGGGGTGGGAACTCAAATAAGCCCCCAAATCAGACCAGTGAGTGTCTTTCTTCTGTCCCTCTCTCTTAGGGAATACGAGTTCTACACATTCTGTCAGCCATCCTGCCTACCATGTAATCACTTTCCTGGTTTAGTGATAGTGGTTTTTTTTCTTTTTAAATATATTTTTATTGATTTCAGAGAGGAAGAGAGAGACAGAAACATCAATGATGAGAGGAAATCATTGATTGACTGCCTCCTGCATGTCCTCTTCTGGGGACCGAGCCCACAACCTGGGAATGTGCCCTTGACCAGAATCAAACCTGGGATCCTTGAGTCTGCAGGCCGACGCTCTATGCACTGAGCCAAACCAGCTAGGGCGTGATAGTGATTATGATAAGGGCAGCTGCATAACCAATCATAAACCTTCCCAGAAATCCAACAAAACACGAACTTGCCCTACAAGTTCACAGGGTGAGCTCAGAGCAGAACCACAAAGAACCTCAGGCACTGGGACAGAGCCCTGTCCACAACCCCAGATTAAAACACAGATGCCCAGATTAAAACACAGCAGCCTCTTCAGGCCAGCACAGCCACCCGCAGGGCAGGAGGCCTTTTTAAAAACAAATTCAGGCCCTGGGCAGTTTGGCTCAGTGGATAGAGCGTTGGCTTGCGGACTAAGGGGTCCCAGGTTCGATTCCGGTCAAGGGCATGTACCTTGGTTGCGGGACATCCCCAGTGGGGGGTGTGCAGGAGGCAGCTGATTGATGTTTCTCTCTCATCTATGTTTCTAACTCTCTATCCCTCTCCCTTCCTCTCTATAAAAGATCAATAAAATATATTTTTTTAAAGAAGGACTTAAAAACAAACTCAGGACAGAGCTCTGAACCTTGAAGGGTGCTTCCAGCAGCTTCATACATCTATCTGTTTTCTACTCCCTTGATGTTTTTACAGGAAGTGAGTTTTATGTACTCAGATCTGGAACATTCTAGACTAAGCAGGACTCTAATATCCTCTCATTGACATCCTTTTAGCTAAATACAAAATGGGACCTTTTGTAGTTAGCTAAAGTTTCTATTCAGACCCTCATGCCCCCGAGGAAACCCGTCCCCCATGACCAGCCTTTCCGACCCCAGCTCTGAATGGCTTCCACTGACCCTTGAGGAAGGTACAGACTTGCACAAACCTTCTGGGTGGTGGTTTCCTTTTGTATTTGACTCTGCCGCAACTTTTTCAATAAAACGAGTTTTGCTTCTTCTAACCGTAACTCTTCTTTCAGCTGCTTAATCATCCTTTCTCGTTCTTCAGGACTGCTTTTCTGCAAGCGCAAGAGAACAGGGTTGAGAGGGAGGCCCAGCACCCAGGAGCACAGGCCCCACTGTCACCAGCTATATTCAGAGATGCTGTTCAGTGGAGTATTCCCTAGCAGGGGGACAAGACTCACCATAAGGTCCTCAGTGCTGGTCTCCTGCAAGGCCTCTTTCGGAAGCCCATTCACCCTCGGGCTCATGGGCTGCTCGTTGTCGGAGAGCACAATCACATCAGGCGAGGGGGCTCTCTTCTCGGACTTCATGTCACTGTGGAGCAGGGACGGCGGGTTGTTACCAGAGCACATTGACTGTGCTGGACTCTGTTCCCCAGAACCCCTCCAGATGCCCAGACAAAAACACAGACAAAGCAAGGAGATGGCAAGCACACTGCCCTACAGGTGGGAGCATCTCTCCTTGTGTCCTCCCTGATAGTCAGTCTCTCTGCCACCCATCTAGGCTGCCTTCTCTCATTGTACTCACCATGCAGTACCCAAACCCACATATTTATGGCTCGGCTCCTCCCAGTTCCAGTTGGGACTGTTCTTGGTGCCTGCCTTTATGTCCCCAGGGATGAGGACACCTATATGTCTGAGGGTGACACAGACGTTTTGGAAAACACCACCCACCACCACTCTTTCCTCTACAATATGGCTAGGTGTTGAATTAAAAACGTCAGTGGTTAACCAGTGAGCAACTCCAGCCAGGGCTAGAGTGTTGGACCGCACACCGAAAGGTCACAGGTTCAGTTCCCAGCCAAGGGCACATATCTGGGTTGTGGTCATGCTCCCCACCTCCAGTTGGGACATATGCGGGAGCAACCAGTCAATGTGTCTCTCACATCACATCCATGTCCCCCCCACCCCTTTCCACTCTCTCTGAAAAGCAATGGGGAAAAAATATCCCCAGGTGAGGATTAACAACAACAAAAAAACAACAAGCAAACAAACAAAAATGTCAGTGGTTAGAGCCTCGGCCAGTGCACTGAAGAGTCATGGGTTCAATTCCTGGACAAGGGCACGTACCTGGGTTGCAGGTTCAAACCCCAGACCCGGTCAGAGGGTGTGCAGGAGGCAACCATTCAATGTGTCTCTCACATCAATGTCCCCCCCCTCCCCCGCCTTCCTCCCTTCCCCTCTCTCTAAAAATATCAATGGGAAAAATATCTTCGGGTGAGGATTAATATAAACAAAGAAACAAACACATGGCCATAGATCCTGGCTGAGGTCCTTCCTGGACCACATGTGGCCCCTTCAACCTTCCAGTGGTAACGTGGCTACATGTTTTGAAATAGACTAGAATACAGAACACATTTTATCTTGCAAATCTGGGTGCTCTTCATCTATCTGATCTGCTCACAAACTGGTTTCCAGCAACCTCTACCCCCCATGCTCTAACAGTGGGTGAACTGGTCCGGTGCCAAGGCCACCCCTGCCATTACTCTCACCCTCTTACCCAAACCCTGTCCACACCCAAGTCTCCTAAGACATATATGCACATCTGAGCCTCTGCTATGGTGTCACTGATACTATACACAGAATCAAAGGGTCCCAGAGATGGCACTTCGCCCCCAACAAAGCGGCTCCATTTGCTGAAGGCACAATGTAAACATTCCCTTCAGGTCTGGCTTCAAGTCTTGTTGAAGGAATCAAATCTTTCCCTTAGCAGCAAAATCAACCAAGGACCAAACTGGTCCGCTAGGTGGCACTGTTGCCCAGAGAACAAACTTGGTAAAGTTAACTGAGTAACAGCTAGAAGTTGTCCCACTCCTTTCACTACATCCCAGCAAAGCAGGGGCAGAGTTATAGGGAACTGCTGCTTAATAGCCCACTAAACCGCCTTTGCTGTCCCTGATGTGAGCTGCACATTCACAGAGGACTAGACCCTGAGGGTTCGCTGACTCTCTTGGATCCTGGACCCTAGGTGGCTGCAAGCAGGCGGGGCAGCAGCCCAGGCAGAACCACAGCTAGAATTACAGACTGCAGGCACTTTCTAAGGAAGTGTGTGCAGAGATGAGGGTGATCTACAGGGATTAACCCTTTGCAATCGCTTGCTTTTTTCTCCATTTCTTTATTCTACTCGGGATTTAATTTTTTAAATACCCCAGATTTTACAAAGCGCGGCAGTAGAATAAAAAACTGGAGTTTCTTTTCATACAAACTTATTTATTTGGATTTTTTTATATTTCAAATTATTGATACATTTAAATAGTAATTTTAATCTCGACATCCGAGTGCAAAAGGTTAATCACTTTTTATCATCTCAGTGAGGGTGTGCACTTCTTCGGAGGGCGAGATGTAAAAAAAAAAAAAAAAGAAAGAAAGAAAATAAATTGGCCGGAGGGAAGAGGGCAGGGAGAGGGGACCAGACCATCTAGAAGCTGCAGCTCCCTGAGATGGCCACTCTGACCACAGCACTCCAAGGTCCCATCTTAGACTGACATTAATCAATAACTCATCCAAGAGATGACATCACCTCCCATCGAAGATCACTTAGCATCCCAGCAGGGAGTGAACTTCCTGTATGCTACTCAGGCCACCAAAAAGTCATGTGACGAAGGCATTTCCCTTCTTGGTCATATGACTCTTTAACTGTGCCTTCCATGTGAAAACCATGGCAACAGCCAGTTCTAACCAGTTTGTGACAAGCAGCCTTCATTTTGAGAAGTGAGGTAGGTTTCAGGTGTTTTCAGAAAATGGAGGCGCCCAGTTCACCCTGGAGCTGCCAGGCTGGCGGGCACTTCCTGTGTGGTGTCCACCCACGGAGACTACAGTATGTTACAGAGACTGGGTCATTTCCAAACACAGAGGGGCCACTAGCCCCTCTAGTTTCCAACATGAAAAACTTCCCTAAGCTCCATCTTTAAAACAAGGGTGCTTCAAGCCTCTCAGTTCCTTCGCAAAGAATTCTTTTAATTCAGGAAAAAGAATGCCTCTTTGATACAGAATCAGAATTAACATGGATGTTCTTTTTTAAAAATTGTTTTAAATAATAGAACCATTTAGGCCAGGGGAACAAAAGCAGAGGAAATCCAGCTAGCCCAACATGCTAGAGGGACGGTGGCATGGCCAGGTATACTGCTTCAGTCCAAGGAAGTGACCTGGGCACCGAGTTTATTTGGAAGCTACAAGACTTCAGGGCAAATCCGATAAACCCATCCTGCCCATCTTGGGAACCCTTATGTAAAATATTGTGATCAAGAGATTTTACATGACCTATGAAAAGTCACTGGACGCAGGCCAGGCTGTAATCAGCGAAAATTGTCTCACTACCTCATCCCCCTTGAGCAGTCTCTGGCTAAACAAACACATAACCCTCTCAAGTTTTCTGGAGGTTAAGACCAGGATTGTAAACTTAACTTATAACAGGATCCTGCGTCCACAACGCCAGGCTACTGTCCCAGGTGTTCACCAGCCAGAGGTCAGAATGAGGTTAATATTTAGTGTACTCTGCCCCCTCACCCCACCTGTGCCAGGGGAAGCAGTCTCATAGAGGGAATGCAGAAACAGTCCTCAGAAACTCTGACCTTTGTTCTCTGAATGAGCCTGCCTGATGTTGGGGAAAGAGTGCTTCATCTACACTCATGCATTTATCCATTCAGTCACTCAACTCTTATTTGCTGAATGCCCACCTAAGAAGTAGGTGTAGTGCCAGGCAGGGAGGATAAACCCCTGGATAAAAAGGTGGTTCTGTCCTTAGGATCTACCAAGAGGGACAGGACCACTACCCACATCAGCTCAGGAGCAGCTGGGCAGCTTCTCCAGGGCTTTAGAAATGTAGCATCTTGCTGCCCTACACCTTGCTCAATCTAAGCCTGCATTTTTTAAAAAATATATTTTATTGATTTTTAACAGAGAGGAAGGGAGAAGTGATAGAGAGCTAGAAACATCGATGAGAGAGAAACATCGACCAGCTGCCTCCTGCACCCCCCCCACCGGGGATGTGCCCGCAACCAATGTACATGCCCTTAACCAGAATCGAACCTGGGACCCTTCAGTCCACAGACCAATGCTCTATCCACTGAGCCAAACCGGTTTCGGCTAAGCCTGCATTTTAACAAGACCCCTGAGATTCCTGCACACACTAGGGGAGCTGGGAATGACTGGGCCCAATAAGGCCTCAGGACAACAAATTCCTCCTTAGGGCCAGGGGCAACCAGCCATTCCCTGCCAGGACCTTCTCTGCAACTCCCCAGCACGGCAGCTGGGTCCAGAAGCAGGTAGCTGCTAGTTGTGGTTAAAGGCGGGGTGAGGAGTTGCTAGATCAGCACCAGCCTCACCCGCTCCTTCTGCAAACCACAACCTGGGCCCCAGGGCATTCCTCCCACTGGAACCCATTCACACCTCCCAGGCCAAGCCAATTCTTATCCACTCCAACCAGTCCCACCAGTCTCTATATGGGATCATCCTGTCTTGGGCTCTGACCTTCACCACCATTCCCTTCACCACACCCCCACATCCTCCTTCACAAGATGCACTTCAAACCTTTTATGCCCTCAGAAGGTCCCTGGGTTCTCCCACTCCAAGCTAGGGCTGCAGGTAGTCACAAAACAGTAGCCAGAACCCCATGGTTCTACTTGTAGCCTGTCTCTAGAAGGCCCATGTACTGAATGTTCCCAGGATGACCCAACAAACAAAGGGCAAAACAGGAATCCAGTCCTGATATGATACTATGGACTTCAGAAGAGGGGGTGAGGCTCCCCTCCTTCCTAGAGCCAGAAGAGCAGGAATCTTCTAGTGCCACACTGGCTTGAAGTGGCAGAGAGGACACAGGGCCTCCTCCCAGAGCCCATGGCCATGCTCACAAAGGCCTACCATGAGTGGGCACTGTGCACCAAGCTTGCACACTGGGGAAGAGGGCAGGTGTTGCTGTCATACTCCCACAAAACCACCTGTGGTCTCACTTGATTCTGCCTCTTGCAAGTGGAGGAGCCTAGGGCAAGATACTTCCCTCTCTGTGCCTCCTACAATACAAGAACAGGAACAGGGGTTTCAGCTCAGCTGCTCCTCAGAGCTCAAAATTGTTCAGATAACTTAGGAAGCTGTCAGGACATCAGGGTCCCGCCCTTCCCTGAAGCATTAAGAGGCTGCTCACGGTGAATGCAGGCTAGGCACACAATGGGCTACTGAGGTAACTAACATTCAAATATTCTCAAACCTGGGAAGGCAGGGATTGTGTTTGTTCTGTGAGCAACTGTCCCAGCAGCTACAGGATGGTCTGACATAGTGGGTTTTCAAGCAACAGGATTGGCATATGCCCACTTCCTCCTCTTCCCTGGTACCTGGTTCCAGGATGGGGTCTGTAAGTCCACAAGGAACGCAGCAATACCCGTAGAGTGACTAATAATCTTCTTGCACACGTGGATGACTATGTCCACAGGCACAATCAATGCTGTGTTGCTAAAGGATGTGCAAATTCACTTAAAAGGATTTCTGAATTCTGTGTTATGTGTCTTTTCAGAACACAGGCCCTGTAAGTTCAACCTCTAGCCTGTGAGTCCAGGATTCTGGTGGATGTTAAGAGGAAGCCCCAATACTAGTGGTTGACAGAACCCTGTACAGAGAACCAGCACTCCACCCTGATGAGGTCATCAGCCCAGCCTTGAGAGCCCTGTGAAGGCGCTCATTCCAGCTGACCCTTGACTGTGCTCACACTCCATCTAGTCCTGTTCCCATGACCTGGGCTGGTTTTGTGACTTGCTCTCTCTACAGGAACGTGGAAGAAGCAACATTGCAAGCTTTTGAGGCAAGGCCACAGGAACCTTGCAGCTCCCACTTGGGCCCCTAGAGTGAGCCCACGAAGGCCCAGGTACTGCAGCTCCCGAGACCACCCTCATGTAGGATGCCAAGCTAGCTTCATGGAAAGAGGGTCTCTGAGGGTCAGAGACAGACATGGAGATGAGCCTAGCCATCCCACATGAGTGACAAAGCCACCAGTCATCCAGCTCAGCTAACGTGGAACTGCAAGAACAAGAGTCCAAGAAGCAGTGCCCTGCTTGGACCAGCCAACAGACAATTACACACCAATACATCATTACATTAAACCACTAAGATAATGGGGCCAACAGGGAGCTAGCCCACACCACGGTAACTCCTTGTCCTCCCTCAGACTGTCCCCAACAGAGGCCATCTACCCTAGACATTACCCTGGGGTAGAGTAGGGAGAGACAAGGGATAGGGAGGGGGGAAGAAAAGATTTTTCCTAGTAGCCACCCCTGCTGACTCTCAAAGCCCCCCAAAGGGACCAGTGCAGTTCTCCACACATGTATCTCCTGTGGCAGATACAGAACTTGGGATAAGATAGACATGGAGTTCCAGGAAGACTGAGCAAGAGACCAGAGCTGCCCAACAAAGGGGTGAGGAGAAAGTCCCACAGGAAAGGAGGGGCCATCCTCAAGCCTATGAGCCACCAGTTTCAGATACAACCTGGAGTGATATCTGAGTCACAGCCAAAAGCAATTCCATGCTTAATCCAATGAGCACCCCTCCACCCCCACAATTCCAGAAACACTTCTAGAAAAGCCCTATGAGAAAATAAGAGTTATCGCCAGTTCCCGGGGAAGTCTACCATCTGGCACCATCTCACTGGCAGGCCCCTGCGAACTGGGTGTCTTGACAGACACACATTTCTGGGGCCTTTCATGGCCACCTGGGCATGGAGGCTGCTCACTGGAATCCCACCCTCCTTTCCCAAGGGATACCATTCACTCAGAGACATTTGATATGATTCGACAGGAAGCTCCACTGCCCAGACACAGACTGTGCCCCACAGTCCACGTCCTGCCTGCCCCGTAGGGGGAGGGGTGCCTGGTCTCCTCCCCAGACCCTTACAGCCCTGGAGCCCACCCGCTTGCTTCCCACCCCTCTGCTTGAATCCCTTCTTGGCATCCACTGCTACTTCTCCCAGCACTGTAACTTGACACCCTGTTGGCTGGGATGTCAAGAGAAAAGCCTGCTTTGTGGGGGCCTGGAAGTCAGAACACATTTTGCTTCTTGGCCACAAAGGCCATGGAGGTGAGCAGCTGCAATGGGATTTTTGAAACCTAGCCATCATTCTTCCTGGATACTTCAGGTCTGACTATCGCTCTGGGATGCCATTATAGTGCACCAGCCCTGCCACAGCTACAGCTGAACATATCAGGAGAAAAGGAGGGAGCATGTGTGGCCAGGTTCTGGCCTGTGAGCCCAATCCCCCCCTTTAGGACCCCCAGCACAGAGATGGGCAATTCCAGGGCACAGAGCAGGAACAGAGGAGCACTATGCCATCAGCAAGGTCAGGAGACATCCAGCCTATCTTTCTGGGGCTCCTTTTAGGAACAAAGGAACCCCTGAAAGTCACAAATCCTGGCCAGGGATGCCAAGAGGACCTCACTGTGACTGGAAGCAGTGATAGGGGCCAGTTTCCGGGTGCGCAGAGTCGCCGAGAGATGTACAGACAAGCCAAAGAGAGGACCCCCTGAGCCAGCAGCTGGCAGTGGCCCCATGGAAAGACCCCAACACCAAATAGTAACAGGGTAGCCTGCAGGGCCAGCGCCCACCCAAGGAGTCACTTCAGCACGATCCTGACCCGTCCAGCCAGGATTCAACACCACCAGGGAGGTTAAATCCAATGCAGCACACACTGTTCAAAAATTCAGGAAGAGGCACTTATTGGAAACGACCAGTCATAGAACTGAAAAGCTGGTATATGTGAGGTTTGGAAAAATCGCCCAGGACATACACTGATCCTTTATAATGGCCAGCCCTGTGCCAACCATCAAGATGCACACTTTCATGTAATCCTCGCAGCTGTTCGACTGTTACACCCGTCCAGAAGTGAATATAGTCTGAAGGGAGTGAGTTTCCCAGGTCACATGCCTGTGGCCTGCAGAGAGTACTAGTATAAGGTGGAAGAGGATGGGTCTCATGTGACTTTCAACTCTGACGTATCTACCTTGAGTTACCAAACATAATTTTTATACTAGATTAAAGGGGGAAGTGTTTTTATTCATACTTGAAGGATCCTAGACAGCAGCATCTGCATGTAAAGTCCCTGAAGTGACAGAAATAACTGTGAGGACATAAAGGGGGTCTCAAACTTGACTGAGAAACAACTCTCACTACACATGGACCACCATCTGCCTGACGGAACTAGGTAGGATTTTGGCACTTGGGAATCCAGGCTCCCAAAGGGCCAGGACCTTGGAAGAGTAAAAGAAAAACAAATGTCAAACCCAGACTGTTGGCCACAGCATCAATGCTAGTGTCCCCTCCTTCCTCTGTTCCCTAACCACATGTTAGGCCAATCTTCTACCAAGGAGGACATAGAGAGAACCCAGGAGCACTCTCCAGCTCAGGACTCGAGACATCAGATGAACCCAAACCCACATCTTGGGATGCCAGCTTCTTCACCAACGTATAGCAAGAGAAGAGTCACCTATGTGCAGGTGAAAACCACACATGAGCAACAAACACTGCTTCCTAGTTTGTACTAACCACAAACTTTTGTGATAAATGGAAAGCACACACTTTGCCTGGAAGTTTACTGCCTCTCTTTAAATTCCTAATTCAAACTGCTGGATCCTTCCCCACCTTCCACAGGCAAATCCTCTCAGGCTCACCTGTTCCCCAACCCCCACCTGCTCAGATCTGCTCCAGCTACTCTGAGCCCAGCAGCCAAGGGACTCCATACAGGTCAGCCACCCAGGTCATACTGGAGGACCAGGGGGGGCCAGGTGTACCTTTCTGGCTGTGGGAACCTGGCCCCAAACCTCAATGAACTTTGGTTTCTTCATCTTCAGAATGAATGCTGCTGACTTCAAGGGGGTGTCATGAAATGTAAAAGATACAAAAAAAGAAAAAAGAAAAAAGCAACTAGTCAAAAGACAGTGACCGTGCCTTTCTTCCAGATCCTCGCAGAATGCAATGTGCACACTTGTGGCAACCCCATCACTTTCTCTGCTCTGAACTGACTCATCTGATCACCCACCTGCAACGGGAGGTCTCTAGGGACAAGGTCCCAGGCTGAGGGTTTCTCTTCCTTCTACTGTCTGACCCCAGCAGGCCATCAACCATTGTGCTGCTGGAGACATAAGCACAGACCCTGCTGGGCATCCTGACTCTGCCCACGCTGGACAGCCAGAAACGATTTGCCTGTGCTCCTCTGCATAACACTGGGCTACTAGCAGTTCCCCAAATTGGTCCTTGGGACCCCTCCAGGGGCTCTGCCAGGTTGTAACACTGAGACAACATCTGCTTTTTTTTTCTGCCAAGGTAGGACAGCAGTGCCAAACTATGCCAGGTGTCAGTGTTGTCATGCTATGGGCAATGCCCTTATGAAGAACCATTGATTGGCTGCCTCCTGCGTGCCCCCCCACTGGGGATCAAGTCCAAAGCCTGGGCATGTGCCCTGACAGGGAATGGAACCATGACCTCCTGGTTTACAGGCCAATGCTCAACCACCTCAGCCCTTAAGAGTCTTTTTAATATTCTGTGACAAGACAGAATTTTGTAAAACTTGCGTTTGCCTCTATGAGCCCAACAGCTTCCCAACATATCAGAGATGAACTAATCTGATTCTGCAATACTGAAAATGAAATGTGTCAGTAGAGTTGATCCTTGAACAACTCAGGGGTTAGGAGCACTGACCCCTGCACAATCAAAAATCCACATGTGACTTTTGACTTCCTAAAACTTTAACTATTAATAAATAGCCTACTGTTGACTGGATGTCAGATAGCATACTGGATGTCAGAAAGTCAATACAGATGTCATACAGATAACCAATTAACACATATTTTGTATGTCATATGTATCATATACTATATTCTTACAATAAAGTAAAATAAAAATCAAGAAAATCGTAAGAAAAAGACATTTACAGTACTATATGTTAATGAAAAATATCTATGTATAAGTGGACTCACACAGTGCAAACCCATGTTGTTCAAGGGTCAACTGTATTTGAAAGATCTCAACAAGCCAGTAAACCATTATTTTCTAATGTTCAATGATACAACAAAAATCAAACATGAATAAAAAAATCATTCAGGAGGAGAAGAGATATATTTCCCAGGCAGAAGAATATCAAGTAATCTATGCAGATGCTGCACCCTTGAAGAGGGGGAATGGTTACTGTGGGCTGTAAATAGTGACTTCCTTCCAAAGTGGATAGCACACAAAAAGGGGAGAGAAGCGCCGAAACCGGTTTGGCTCAGTGGATAGAGCGTCGGCCTGCGGACTCAAGGGTCCCAGGTTCGATTCCGGTCAAGGGCATGTACCTTAGTTGCGGGCACATCCCCAGTGGGGAGTGTGCAGGAGGCAGCTGGTCGATGTTTCTCTCTCATCGATGTTTCTAACTCTCTATCCCTCTCTCTTCCTCTCTGTAAAAAATCAATAAAATATATTTAAAAAAAAAGGGGGGGGGGGGGAGAGAAGCTTTACATAGGAAACACCTGACAGACACCACCTCCACCAGGGGATCAAGGTCAACATCAGTGAAAAGTCACATTGGCTCAGCTGGCATGGCTCAGTGGTTGAGCGTCAACCTATGAACCCAGAGATCACAGTTCGATTCCCAGTCAGGGCACATGCCCGGGTTTCAGGCTTGATCCCCAGTAGAGGGCATGCAGAAGGCAGCTAATCAATGATTCTTTCTCATCATTGATGTTTCTATCTCTCTCTCTCCCTCTCCGAAATCAATTTTTAAAAAAAGTCACATTGATGGTATGTGCCCCAGACACAATGTACAGAGAAGGGTGCCTCACCTCTGTGGTCTTCCTCACTCTCCACATACTCATCACCCTAGTCCAACCATAAGAAAACACAAATCCCAATTGAGGGCATCCTACAAAATACCTCAATGGTACTCAAAACTGTCAAGGTTATCAAATCAGGAAAGGCTGAGCTCGACTGGCGTGCATTGACCTATGAACCAGGAAGTCACAGTTCGATTCCCAGTCAGGGCACATGCCCTGTTGTGGTCTCAATCCCCAGTGGGGGCATGCAGGAGGCAGCCGATGGGTGATCCTCTCTCATCATTGATGTTTCTATCTCCTCTCTGAAATCAATTAAAAAAATATATTCACGGGGGGGGGGGGGGGGGGGGGGGGGGGGGGGAGAAGAGTCTGAGAAACTGTCTCAGCCCAGAGAAGCCTAAGGAAACTAAATGTAACAAGGATCCTGGGACAGAAAAGGTAAAAAAGAGGAAATCTGAATAGATTATAGACTTCAGTTAATAGCAACATGTGGGTGTTCGGTTCCACAGTAACCTATTAACAATGGGGAGACTCAGACAGGGTGAGCACAATCTTTGCAACCTTTCTGTAAATCTAAAATGATCCTAAAATTAAGGATGTACTTTTTAAAAAAAAAGATTATTATGTTCAAAGTGCAAGAAAGACTGGTGAACTTTAATGTAACCAAGTACTGGAAGTTCACTAAAAAGATTTAAGAGTCTATAGTGCAACTAACTGTTAGGGAGAGGCCACTTCGTGTTTTAGTGTTGCATTAAAGGGAGAAATACACAATTATCCAAAAAGACTAATCAAACACACCTCAGTGCCCCAACTGCTCTGTGTGAAGCTGGATTTTTTTCATAGGCTTTAACCCTAAACAACATATCACAAGAAATTGGTTGCAGAAGAGATGAGAATCCAGCTGTCTACTTACTAAGCAAAATAATTAAACTTGCAGAATAATTATTTCTCATAAAAAAATGTTATTTATGCTGCCATGTAATAATGGGTTTATTAATGTCATCTTTATTAAATGAGTTAATATTGTCAACAGATATTTTCTTTCTTTTTAAAAAATATTTTTATTGTTTTCAAAGAGGAAGGGAGAGGGAAAGAGAGATAGAAACATCAATGATGAAGAGTCACAGATTGGCTGCCTCCTGTACGCCCCCTACTGGGGATTGAGCCCACAACCCAGGCATGTGTCCTTGACTGCAATCAAACCCAGGACTCTTCAGTCCACACTCTATCCACTAAGCCAAACCAGCTAGGGCATCAAAAGATATTTTCAACACCAATGTTCTTTGGGTACTAGAGATGGTAAAGGGGCTGTGCCAGGGCTTGTGACAAAGGGTTCCCCATCCCTGTGGCAGATGCCAGTCTGAGCAAAGGCTCCTGAGTGAGGTCCTCCTGATACATGAACTTTTTCTTGAAGTTGTATTTTGAAAAGAGAGAGGTACTAAAAATTTAATAGGACTCACCCCACAGATACACTGTAATTTCCCTACAAAATCTACTCAATTATAAGGCAACAAAATTTGGTAACCCTGTTCTTGTGGCCTTTAAAGCAGCGACTGTACAGGCCCCGCAGTTACTCAATGCCTAGATCTTGGCATTTCCCAGGGCAGCTCCGCTCTGACACTGCGTCTGCAGATCGGGAGATCAAGCAAAGGCTGCCCAGTGGCTGGCCCAAGCTCCCAATGCCAGTACACTACCCTGCACCTGATGCCCCACTCCCCACAGACTGCTACTTTCCAGGCAAAGGCATTTTCTCTCTTTCCCAACAGGTCCACCTCCATCGTCAGGTCCAGGTGCTCCTCAGCTCTACCCAGGCCCAGAACACCAACTCTTCCCCCTCCAGAGGGCACTTCAGGGCCTGACCTTCCCAGCCATACAGTCACCCTGCTCCCACCACCCTGGGCCTTCTCAGGTCCCAACTCTGACCAAACCCGAAGGCTCTAGGGACCTGAAACCCTAAGTACCCCAATTTCTGGGCTGTTAGCTCCCTAGACAGTGCCACCAAGACTGCTCTGTTCCACAATGACCGTAGGCACTGCCAAGTGTTCCTGAAGGAAGAAAACGCGTTATGGCTGAACTGGTCATTCTCCTCAGAGTACCATTGTGTTGACTTTTTTCTGAGAGCTGTCAAGGCTCTGCCTTGAGGAACACTGCAAGCTACCAGGTCTCAGTCCCACCAAGACCTGAAGCTTGGCAATGTGGTTATATCACAACTATTTTTAAGATTAAATTGTAAAAATAAGCAGTATTCTGGCTTGGGACCCGAGGAAGAGGAAATGCAGCAAGGGCTGGGTTTTTTTTTCCTCCTTGATACATTTTTATTGATTTCAGAGAGAGGAAGGGAGAGGGAGAGACAGAAACATCGATAAGATCAGCTGCCTCCTGCATGCCCTTTACCGGGGATTGTGCCCTGAGAATCGAACCGTGATCTCCTGGTTCATAGGTCAACCACTGAGTCACACTTACCGGGCAACAGGGCTGGTTTATATCTCCCGCCTCTCCACCCCTCGCACACTCCTCACCTCCTCACCCATCCTGCCCCTTGTGGGCCCCTCCATGGTGCCAGCATTGAGGTTGCCTTGGCCAAAGGGAACTCAGCAAGTTCAAAGGCAGCTGACACCTGGCTGTGCATGTCACCCACCTTACTCCCACAGATGCCTGTGGCCATCCACTTATACTCCTTTCTCTCACTCTTGTTCACCCATGAGTCCTATGGCTCCCTCCCATTAGCACTGTGACAAACCTTACTGAGTGACACTGGGAGCTTCTAAGGCTCAGGAATGGCCAACCTTGTCCAGCCGGCGTGGCTCAGTGGTTGAGCATCGACCTATGAACCAGGAGGTCACAGTTGATTCCCAGTCAGGGCAAATGCCCAGTGGGGGGCAAACAGGTGGCAGCTAATCAATGATTATCTCTTATCATTGATGTTTCTGTCTCTTACTCCCTTCTTCTCTGACATCAATAAAAAAAAACTTAAAAAGACCATCCTCGATTCACAGATGGTGGGTTCTGAGGATGGGATAAACTGTCCTTGGCCACATGGGGGTGAGTAGAATCAAGCTAAAAGACACCCTCATTCTCTTTCCACCACCTGCTGGTACCACCCTCAGGTTCACAAATTGTAATTCATGTGCTAATCTTCTCAAGGGAAAAATCTTGGCAATCTCTTGCAAACAGGCCAAGGCACTGAGAAAATGCTCCTCTCCTAGTGTGTCCCCTGCTTGTCCCACCTGGGATCACACACACCTTTGGGAGGTCCCAGGAGTAACTCCTGTTCCCACCTGCTCTACACATAGTCCTCCCCTTCATTTTATTGCTTTACCAGATTAGGTGGCTGTGAAGGACACGGTGGGATCCCTCAGTCCCAGTGCTCTGGCCAGTGCACTTGCCACCCCCGCATCACAGGATGCAAGATAAAAAGCCGTGCATGTTAAGAGCAGTTTTAGCCAGCCCAGTGGAGGACTGGCTGGTCAGAGACGTTCCCTCACATATCCCTGCAAGTAGAACGTTTAAATGACCCAGCTAACACAGCCACGGCATCGGTTACAGGGTGAGGAGCCTGTCAACATGTGACAAAACACGAGTAGGAATATGTGCTATGAGGAGGTATCAGAAACTGCACTGCAGAATTACACCAAAGAATTTCAAAATAACCTGCTTAATTCACACATGTGTGAAGAGAAGCATTCCTGACTGCTAAAGGATAAGCACTTAAGAGTGCTTACCTTGATGACCATGCACAAGGGCTGCCACACAGGACATCTCCAGAAGGCTTACACTGTCCAGTGAGAAACCATCCCCTCCATGGCCAGAGGAGGGTGCCATAAAGGCAACAGAAAAGTGACAACCCATGGTGCTCCTTACCTGTCACCAGGCCGGCTCACACTATGCCCAGAGTGATACTATATCACTCTGATACCCCAAAATAATCTAATAACTTTTAGTACAGGTGAACCCCTCAATTGTCAATTATTTCAAACCTGGAATACGGTATGGTCAGAGAGAGAACTGGGATGAGGAGCCTAAAGGGAAGGGGTGAGGCAGAGAATGAGAAGATGGAGAGAGGCCACAAAAGTTTGGAGGTGGCAGTGATGCAGGGAAGAGAGCATGGAACCAGGAACTGATTTCCAAAGAAACATACCTCTCAGTTCCCATGTTCTGAACACACTAAAAAATACAAGCAGGCTAAGATTTCCAGTTGGAGCTGATGGAGTAGCTCTCTGAGGCTGCTCGGGCTCTCCTGGAAGCTGCCCAGAAGCAGAGAAAGAATCAGCAGTGAAAGGGAGCAGCCACCCACAACAGGTGCTGGGGAGGGAGCTGAGCTCCAAAGGGTCTCCCAGAGTGCTGGAGCCCCGACTCAGAGAAGTGATGGTCAGAAGGAAGGAACAGGTTTCTGGATGCAGAACTTCCAAAGCTCTCACACAATAGAGGGAGGTCAAACCCTGTGAGGAAGACTGCAGATGAACCAGGGTGAGGGCTACTCCCACACCTATTCGGCTATGTGAAAACCAGGACCCTTTCCCAAGCTATCATGCCCACAGCTGTGTCACATTCACCCAACTCACTCAAGGATACACATTCCAGTAGACAGCTGGCCAGCAGGCCAGGCACAGCTGCAGTGCCACGTGGTCCTGAGAACACAGTGGGTAGGGGCTCAGGTTTGTACATGGCCAGTGAGCACTCCTACCCATCACCAGTCAGGCAGCCACAATCATCCTTCTGTTACCAAGGGCAAAAGACTGATGGTCATACAAGCAGGCTAGGACCTGGACCCATACCTCTCTGGAAACCCATTGGCTAAAACTGTAAAGACTTCTGTGGCCTGTTTTACTCCGTTATTAGAGCGTCAACCCTTAGACTGTCTCAAGTTTGATTCCCGGTCAAGGGCACATACCTCAGTTGCAGACTTGGTTGCATGCTGGAGGCAACCAATTGATGCTTCTCTTCTCTCTCTCTCTCTCTCTCTCTCTCTTTCTCCCTCCCTCCCCCTCCACTCTCTCTAAAAATCAATTAAAAATATCCTCGGGTAAGAATTTTTTTAAAAAAGACTGAAGACACCATCATTCTGTACACCAAAAGGTGGCAGGTTCGATTCCTGGTCAGGATGCATGCGGGAGGCAGCCAATTGATATTTCTCTAAAAAAAATAAAAAATAAAAAAGACTGAAGACACCAAGTGAAAATGAAGTGGCAGTCCTCCACACCTACCAGAGTAAAATGGCCTTGACATTTTGGGGGAAATGGTAGTTTCTTTAAAATAACACACACCAAGAGAAATGAGGATCAATGTTCATGTGAAGACTTCTGCAGGAATGATGATGGCAGCTGTGCTCACCCAGCCCTGGCAGTCTATGGACAGGTGAGTGGATAACTCTGCACATCCACGCAGGAGTCGCTCAGCAAAATGCTGATACACACACACTATGAATGAATCTCAAAGCACACAGAGAGAAGCCAGATTCTACCAAACACATACTGCATGACTCCAATTGTAGGAAGTCTAAGAAGAGGAGAGGTTATATCTAGCGTGGGAGAGTGCACCCAGTCAGGGAGGCAAGGAAATGCATGGAGGGCTTGAGGGAATTTCATGGGGTGAGGACAAGGTTCTGTACTCTGCCAAGGCTATGGACTACATAGGTGGATGCATGTATGCAAACCACACCAGGAGAGGCTCACATGGTGTGCAAATGTTACCTCCTGCCAGGGCAGGCAGCCCCAGTGTTTACCTTATTCTTCCCCTCTCAAGAGGCCACTTATAAAGAATGTCACCCAAACAACAAACACTACCTATGACCCAGGCATGGAGTCATCCATCTTAGGTGATGTAAACCTTTTCCTTCAGACCCCATTTCTACACAGAACAGAACAGGCTATCACACACCCTCACATTACAGACAAGTGGCTGCACTACCATGTTGCTTTCAGATTCATTTTTGCGTTGGAAGAAGACCTGGTATTAGCGTGTACGTGGATGATGTGCCTGCCTACACATCACCACTGTGGGCCATAAAGCCCTGTCTTAATTCCAAATGACCAGCCAATGAGATTGCTGGGCACAAAAAAGGTGACTGGTCTCTACACAGATGTGTCACCCCCCCCCCCCCCCCACTACTCCCTTTGGTGAATGCCAAAGTCTCAAAAGAAAGATGAGACAGTGATCCTGTCATCAAGGATACCAGCTTCAAAAGTGCCCTGCTTTGCAGGCCCAGAAAACAGACAGTACTTTTGTACATGCTACAGTCTGTTATAACTTCTGACCAGGGAGGTAGAAAGCCAGAAAAACTAAAAGGCAGTAACATCTCTAAGGGCTCTGTATGCTACTGCCAGCTCCCAGTAGGCTCTTGGTGGGTATAGTAGCCCCTCCTACTACATAAGGGGCAAGAGAAGTCCCATCCCTGGGCTAAAGAGATTCAATGGGGGAAGGGGAGAGAAGAGGGAGATGCAAGGCTGCCTCAAGGCCACACCCCCCAACAGAAGCCAGTATAGGCAGACACCAGGACACCTATGACATATCCGAGGTCCATGTAGCAGGCTACTGAGAAGAAACGGGGTTCTTGGTCTGCCCCTGCCCTGTCTGTGTTTCCTTTCAGGTAAAATGAGGGAAGTAGAGATGGTCTGCTAGGCATCCAGTGACTTCAACCCCCCTCCCCGATGAGCCATACCCTCAAACAGTCCCTAAGACCTCTGCATGTTTTCGTAATATGGTACCCCAGAAAATAGCATGATGAGATCATTTCTGTCCCCAGGACAAGGCCGTCACAGAGTTGGTGCCTCAGAAAAAGGCACACACGCCCTGGCTGGTTTGGCTCAGTGGACAGAGCATCTGCCTGTGGACTAAAGGGTCCAGGGTTGGATCCCCAGTAGGGGGCATGCAGGAGGCATCTGATCAATGATTCTCTCTCATCATTGATATTTCTCTCTCTCTCTCTCTCTCTCTCTCTCTCTCTCTCTCTCTCTCTCTCTCTTCCTCTCGGAAATCAACAAAATATACATACATATATATCTATATATATATAAGGCTAAGCAAACATCTGACTGGCTGGTAGGTATGATGCGCACAGGGGGCAGATGCAGCAACTTTGCAGAGTGCCTTCTTGTACTCCGGGACCCCTCGGGGGATGTCAGAGAGCCGGTTTTGGCCCAATCCCCGCAGGCCAGGCTGAGAGACCCCACCTGCTGGAGGGACCCCTGGTCCCTCTGCAGACACCCTTCGAGCCATGGCACCACCCCAGATGCGGCCAGCCAGGGAGGGACCGTGGGAGGTTGGTTCCAGGGCATGTCTGGCCCCTCTGGCACAGTCACACCACACTGACCACCTTCTAATTAATTTCCTTTCAATGTGCATGAATCCATGCACCAGTTCACTAGTATATATATAAAGAAAAAGGCTCACACAAAAATACATTTTCAGTGAAACATGGAGGTGATTGTTCATGGAACCCCAACCCCACATAGGCTCAGGGTGACAAGTCCTTACGTTTCAGGTGCAGAATATCTAAAGGAGAGGTTCATGTTTTTTGTTTTTATAGTTATTGTTGTTTTTAATACATTTTTATTGATTTCAGAGAGGAAGGGGGAGGGAGAGAGAGAGAGAGAGAAAGAAAGAAACTCATGTTTCTATAATGAGAATCATCAACTGGCTGCCTCCTACACACCCGCTACTGGGGATCAAGCCCACAACTCAGGCATATGCCCTGACTGAATCGAATCGCACCATCAACGCTCAACCACTGAGCCATGCCAGCCAGGTGAGTTTCATGTTTTACTGAGTTTGAATGCTCCTTGACCCAAGGGAAAGGGGGGGTGACGGAGTTGTTCTCACTTGTGTGTGCCCCAGATTATTTCTGAAGATCAACAATTTGTGACAGAAAGATTCTCCTCTATAAGGAGTAGACTCTACTTATCACAAAAACAAAACAAAGAACCCAATGCAGCTTTCACTGCCTATCCCAGCTCCAGCCTTATCCAACAGTCCTGACTCGAGGAGGGGGAGGGCAGTCTATGCTCAACCTCTGGGTTGGTCTCGCAAGACCAACAGATTCACAACTTCCACCTCTGTGATTTTTGTTTTTCTGAGAGCACACTTATGGACGCCAGAATGAAAACCAAACTATTTTTAACCTCATTTATATATTTTTAAAACATCCATATTAAGGTGTAATTTATGCACCACAAAAGTCATCTATTGTCAGAGTACAATATAATGATTTTTAATAAATTTAGAGTTGTGCAACCATCACCACAATCCAATTTTAGAACACTTCCATCACCCTGAAAAGTTCCCTCGTGTCCATGAGCTGTTAATCATTGCTACCACCCACCTCTGCCATACCCCATGGAACCACTAATTTCTCTCCTCTCTACACGGTTTGCTTTTTTTGGACACTCCCCGTAGATACAATTCTACAATATGTAGAGTCTGGGTTGGGAGTCTCCCCTTGGCATGACAAGCCTGACATTCATCCATGTTGTAGCATGTATTGAAAATTTGTGTTTTACATTTCTGAATAGTCATCTACTATGCAAATTTAGCATATCTTGTTCACCCAAGAATACGTGGACTCTTTCCATGTTTTAGCTATTACAAATCATGCTGCTTTGGACATTCAAGTGCCTGCCTTTGTGTGGACATATGTTTTCATTTCTCCTGGACAGATTGCTGAATCATGTGGTAAGTTCATGTCTAATTTTGTAAGGAATTATCAAATTATTTATGTCATTTTACATTCCCACCATGTATCAGGGTTTTTTACTCTACATCCTCACCAACATTTGCTATTATCTATCCTTTTTTTTTTGGGGGGGGGGGGAGGGAGAGATATCAATCTGTTGCCTCCCATATGTGCCCCAATGGGAATAGAACCCAGACATGTGCCCTGACTAGGAATAGAACCCACAACTTTTTGGTGTATGGGATGATGCTCCAACCAAATGAGCCACCCAGCCAGGGCTTATCTGTCTTTTTTTATTACAGCCATCCTTGAGACTTATTTTATGGCCTAGCACATGGAATGTTCCATGTGCTTGTGAGAAGAGGTATTCTCCAGTCACTAAGTGGAGTGTTCTATAGATGCCCTTTAGCCAAACGGGCCAACAGTGCTCAAGTCTTTTAGAGCATGCTGATTTTATTTAGTTGTTCTACCAATTATTGAGAGTGGAGTATTGAAATCTTTATAATTGATGAACTGTCTATTTTTACTAACAATACTATCAGCTCATGCCTCAGGTATTTTGTGGTTCTGTTGTTATGTGCATATACATTTATGACTATTACTAGAGGCCTAGTGCATGAAATTCATGCATGGGGGGGGGGCGGTGTCCCTCAGCCCAGCCTGGACCCTATCCAATCTGGGACCCCTCGAAGGATGTCCTACTGCTGGTTTACAGGGATCGGGCCTAAACCAGCAGTCAGACATCCCTCTCGCAATCCGGGACTGCTGGCTCCTAACCGCTCACCTGCCTGCCTGCCTGATTGCCCCTAACCACTCTGCCTGCCAGCCTACTCGCCACCAACTGCCCCCCACCGCCAGCCTGCTCACCCCCAAATGCCCCCCTGTGCCTGTGTGCTCACCCCCAACTGCCCCTCCCATGCTGGCCTGCTCGCCCCCATCTTCCCTCCCCACTGGCATGCTCGCCCCCAACTGTCCCTCTGCTGGCCTGCTCTCTCCAAACTGCGCCCCCCCACACTGTCCTGATCACTTCCAACTGACCCCCACTGATGGGGTGAGGGACTGAGGGCTGTTTTCAGGCTGGCCACACTCCCTTCAGGGTGGGGGTCCCCACTGGGGTGCCTGGCCAGTCTGGGTGAGGGGCTGATGACTGTTTGCAGGCTGGCCAAGCCCCCCTGCGGGGACCCTCACCCCATGGGAGTGTGGCCAGTCTGGGTGAGGAGCTGAGAGCTGTTTTCAGGCTGGCCACGCCTCCCCCCGACGATCCAGGCTCCCAGACCCTCCTTTTTTTCTTTGCAGTGCCTCCTTGAGCGGAGGCCAGGGTCAGCTGGAAGCAGGTATCTGGGATTTATTTATCTTCTATAATTGAAACGTTGTAGATTTGAGCGGAGGCCAGGGCTGGCTGGAAGCTTGGGTTGCCAGGGCCGGCCAGGGTAGGCGGGAAGCTTGGCTTCCTCCATCGCTGGGGACAACCCAAGCCTCCTGCTGGCTCCAGCTCCAAGGCTGCTGCCATCTTGGTTGGACTAATTTGCATACTCGCTCCTGATTGGCTGATGGGTGTAGTGGTGTGATGGTCAATTTGCATGTTTCTCTTTTATTAGTGTAGATTATATCTTCCTGATGTATTGTTATAAAATGTCCCTCTTGTCTTAAAGTCTATTTATCTAATAAAATATGGTCACTCCAGCTTTCTTATGTTTACTTATGGTATATATTTCCCCATCTTTTACCTAAGGATCTAAGTGTTTCTTATAGACAACATATAATTAAGCTTTTTGTTCTACTTTGACAATTTGTGCCTTTTGATTCAGGTATTTAGACCATTCCCACTTAATGCAATTATTAATTGGATTTACATTTGTTAGTTTGCACGTCCTCGGATTCTGGATCCTAGAACCAATACCCACTGGATACCAAGGGACAATTAAGTGTTGAGAGAGTCAAAAGTTATACACAAATTTTTGGGTTGCGCAAGGGACTGATGTCCCTAGCCGCCCCCCACCCCCACTCCACTGTTCAGGGGTCAAGTGTGTGTGTGTGTGTGTGTGTGTGTGTGTGTGTGTGTTCCCAAGGGGATGTCCGAAGCCAGATACCCTCAACGAGGATCCAAAGACTGCCTGCATCTAACACAAAAACTGTGGCCACTCACTCCAGAATGAATTACAGTTTTAGAATGGCTCTGGGCTGAACCTGATCTTATGATTCTGTCAAAACCCTCAACTGTATTTCTCTAAGAATTAGATAAAACATTCTGTGTGGGAACTCAGGGAGATACTGCTCCACATGTGACATCTTGTTTTCAATGAAGCTTAAGACTGAAGGGCAGTTGTTGTTAACACTTTTTCCCTCACCACATGCCGTACACCAGGGCTGATTCTGGGTACATATTTGTCACCCATCAACCTGCAAGGCAGAGATTATTGACCATTTTACAAATAAAGAAGCACAGGGGAAGATCACCTCTCAAGATCAGTCAGGGAGTGTGATTTGACCCCCACTCTTCTTGCTGACCTCCAAAGCCGGGCTCTTCCCACACTCACACAGGTTCACCATGCCCTGGGGTGTCTCTAGTCCTGAAGGAGGACCCTGCCCTGTGTGCCTGGGTTAATCTCTGTCCCCTGCTCCTTTGCATCCTTTATATGTTATAAAGATACCATACCCATCAACTTCAGAAAACGTCATCCCCTCTAAGTTCCCTTGGGTTGGAAGCCAATGGGCAGTGGGAAAAATCTGGGACCAAGAGGCCCAGAGACCAACTGCTGCCCAGGCTTTGGAACAGAAAGACCTGAGTTTGAGTTCCAGTTCATTCAAACTTAACCTCTCCCTCACAATTCACTGGCCTGCCCTGCAGGGGAGCATAGTGATTACAGGAAAAAATGTACATCAGGCGCTCAGGAATGCAAGGGACCCAAAGATCTCCACAAACAACAAGCTCCTCCTTATCCTCACAATCTGAGACATTGCTGAGAACCAAGTCAGAGACAGAAAAGGGAGTTACAATTTTATTTCTGGAACTTTAAAAGAGGCCTCGGCTTTAGAATAGGAGCTGCAGAAAGCAGAACCAGACAGAAAAGGCCTTTCTGGGTAGCAGAAACACAAAGCACACACTATCCCTCCAGCTTATGATACTTTCCCAATAGGAGGAGATTGGATTTTCCCATTTATTTATCTCAAGGAGATAAGAATTTTCAATGAGAAGTGCTAGGCCAGATGATCTCCTTAGGATGCCAACAGTCTGGGTTCCAAAATGGATTTTTTTAAAATTTATTTTTTTAAAATATATTTTATTATTTACAGAGAGGAAGGGAGAGGGATAGAGAGTTAGAAACATTGATGAGAGAGAAACATCAACCAGCTGCCTCCTGCACACCTTAGTTGCGGGATGTGCCCACAACTAAGGTACATACCCTTGACCAGAATCGAACCTGGGACCCTTCAGTCCGCAGGCTGACGCTTTATCCACTGAGCCAAACTGGTTAGGGCCCAAAATGGATTTAACACCAAGACCACAGGCTGAGGCCCCGCTGGAGGATAAGTTGACAATCACTAGAAGGCAAAGAGCCCCAAGCTTCCCCAGCTCTCTACTTCCCTACCCTCCACCGCTACTTGAGCAGAGATGTGAAGGGGAGTTTTCAAGGGAAGCAGCGAGGGAGACAAGGGATAGACCACAGAGGGACTGCAGAGCTGGCTGGGACGCCATGGCCACACCCACATGTCCAAGGTGAAACATCATGAGACATCTGGGTATGAACATTCTGGAGAACTACTCTCATCAGAGCTCTCTGGGGAGGGGATGACAGCAGGAACAGAGCTAGGCCTAAATTTCTTTACAGGGAGAAAAGGTTTCTGAGGGGACATAGGGTGGTACATTGAGTCGTATTTCTTCAAAGCTTTTTCCTTAAGAGCCTTACAAAAGTGGAAGATCAGGAAAGTTACTCTTGAAGTAATCAGTATCGACTAAGGAGAAACCAAGAGAGCACACCACAGAAGACCTCTCCTCGGTGTGGTCCCTCCTCCAAGAGGAGCGGCGGCATGTATGAGAGGTACCCTGGGCTGGGCTCCTGACTCTGCCGGCAGCCAAATGATCCAGGCAGAGCATAGCATCCCCGGCTTCCTAAGCCTCATATCTGAAAAGCAGGAAGGCATGACCAAATGAAAAATTCAAGTTTTCCAACAAACCAAAAGTACCAAGTTGAACAAATAGCAGGAGAACAGACAGGGGATACTACTCCCCCTCCTATGAGACCCATACCCTATGCTACTGATGTCCAGGTCTCTCCGCCACGATGGCACAACGATGCCAGGGCTGGGTTCCATGGCCATCTACATGATAACCCACCAAAACCTGCTTTCTGCAGGCTGAGGAACTGGTAGAGCCTTGAGCCCACATTCTCACATCTGGTCCTGACCTGATTCCCATCCCCTCCCCTCCTACTCACCTCTGTGAGGTGCGCATGTCCACAGGCCCATCACCTGTCTGCTCTTCGCCTCTGCCCATGGCTGTCGACTCAGCCCCGCTCAGCAATCCTGGGGCTGGGCCTCCTGGCTCGGGTGTCACCCTCATGTCTCCATCAGTGTTTAAATCTGAAGCCAACAATCCTCTCTCCATTTTTATTTTCTTGTTCTCCACATCCTCCTCTGCTGGATCCTGTTCAAGCGCTCGTTTCTGACTCCGTGTCCGGCATGCTTCTTCGGTCATTCTGAACTTTGGGGAAGGAGAAAATAAGACATTTAAACTTGGCACAATGGAGTTGTTACCTTCTTAGTAACTTTTCAGTGTCAGCTTGTAGTATTTTTCTGGCCATGTGACAGTGACAGAAGTAGGTACACAAACACAGGGTCCACAAAGTGGGCCCAGGACATTTCTTCACTGCCCTTGGGAAGGCTGGGACAGGAGTGGTGGGGCATCTGGGGAGCTGAAACCTCAGGGACCTGGACAGAAACAATGGAAGGAGGCTGTTTTATCATAAAGAAGGAGAATTCTTGGTGCTTCAGACTCAAAGCAAATAGAAGAAAACTGAACTCCCTAGGGGTCTGGAATCCAGGAAAGGGACTATGCTGTGCCAAGAGCAAGGTACTACCAGGTCCAGGCCTGCACTGCAAAAAATCAGGCTGGCCCTTGACACTTTTCTCCTTCAGTGAGGGTGGCCCTCACCTCAGGGGGATAAAAGAATGGGGGTAACTTTTAATCCTATGACTGCTGATGAGGTAAACTTTAGAGTGAATTCTAGCCCGCCACCATGCCAGCGCCCTGTACCTGAAACACACACATATCTTGATATAAAGAAAGAAAAGAAGAATAAAACAGCTGAGTCAGTTTCTGATCCCATGACATCACTGGGCTCCACATGACCCTTCCCAGGATTCAGTCTGAGAGACAAAGCACTTTCTAGAAAACTAGTCTGAACCGGTTCCAGACAACAAGCTGAAGTGCTGTTAACCCTCACATAGACAGGAGGGAGGACAAGCAGTGATGTCTGCAGGGAGGCTGCAGGCATTCCATAGCTAAGTCCGGGACACGGGCACCCACTATTAAAGGGGCCACTCTGAGCCCAGTCTCGATGTTCCAAACAGGGCAGGACACCAGAAACAAGACAGTGAGAGTTCACCAGGGGTCAGAAAGGAATTCAGCTGCTAGGCTAAAGCAGAATTCCCAAAGTGCCTGTTCTCTTCAGGACAGTCAGGAGCCATGTCTACCAATACCTGGCCAGGGGGAGGAGTACACCTGTGAACCTCTCAAAGCCCCAATTCACACCTGTGGTATGCCTACATGCAAGGCCTCCCAGCACCTCAGTTTCCTCACCAGGAGGCCTGTTCTGGACAGGGCTGGGTAGACCCAGTCCTGAAGCCCACCTTCTGGGAGGCTGGGGACAGCACAAAGCAACCAAGGGGCCAAATCATCATATATGGGACACGTTCCAGAGCTGACTCAGTTACAGCATCCTTAAAGGAGGCCCTGCCCCAACGGGTTCTACTGTGGACTTACAGACTGAAAGGAAGGAAAGGACAGCTGCTTCTTGCTCCTCCCTCTGCACATGTATTAGACCACCATGGCACTGACATCTGCTTTTACAGTCAGTCCGAAGGGTTGAACAGAGCAGGTCTCCCCATGGCCATGTCACCCCCAAAGTGCTCCCCACTCCATCTAGATGGAGGGCAGGGCTACTGGTTATGGCTCAGCCTCCATCTGCCCCCAACCCCTCCTTGTCATCCCAGCCTGCGCCTTCAGTCAATCCTGTAGCAACTGCTCAGCTTCAGCCGCCCCTATACAACCCCCATCCCTCTGCTCTTGCCCAGATCTCTCCATTCCCTCATCCACCTCCCTGTAATCTCCTCACTATCCCACAGGGAAGCGAGGAGTGTTCCCATTTGCCTCTTAGTCTAAAGTGCTAGGTTTCTTTTTCCAACATGCCCTGACCACAAACCCCATCAGCCTGCTCACAGAGTCTGTCCATCCTGTCTCTCCACAAGTCATTGTCCTGAGTATCTGTCAGTGTGGGAAGGGTGAATCATTTTTCCTTTGGGCACAACCTGAAACAGAAGTTCCTCAAACATCTGAAAATTGGAACAAGAGGCGCAATTCTGAGGCCACCTTGGCTGGCAGGTATGTGTGCCCCCAAGACTGAGGAGAAGCCTGTCTGGATAGAAGATGAGGGGATACCAGGATCTCAGACAAGGAGGGACCCCACTGGAATCCAAGGAAATTCTGCCCCTGAGGGAGAAGTTCCCATTCTGGCCTGGTACCCACTGGGGATGAAGGGTATCCCAGGTAGACAAGAACATATTCCTACTGCATAACTCTGTGTCCCCTAATCCTGCACTCAGAGCATCCATGCTTCCCCATTCCACCTCTGCTCCAGCCCAGAGGGGCTCCCCACAGCATAAGTCCCGAGATCTTATCTATGAAGCTCATATGAACCCCAGAACCTGTGTGAAATTGTTCCTCCAATCTGCCCACAGATAAAGGGACAGGCAACAAGATTGCTGTGTGCCAGGTGACCAGACTGGTGTGGTGGTGCCAAGTGGCCTCACTTCATCATCACTGGTGTAAAACAAACAGATCATGAGGTGCCAGAGCAGAGCCTCACACCCACAGGGCCACTCCCTCCAGCCCCGGTAGGGCCCAGGAATCCATCAGCTTATGCTGTGTCAGGGCAACTCATTCTGCAGCCCAGGGGCTGAAATGCTGCCAACCCAGGCCCAGAACCAAGGGCCTGGACTGTGCCTCTGACAGGCCACTCTGGAGGGACATGCTGAAACCCTCCCCCACCACAGGAAGGACAACCACAGCTGGAGGGAGCAGGGCCTGCAAGTGGGGGATGATGCCTCCTACACAGCCAGGAAGTTGCCGTAGGGCCGGATGGGGCTTGCTTTGGCCAATCCCTGGCCCCTGGCCTCACTCCTGGGCAGGGCAGGGCAGGTGCTGGTAAGTAGCTGCTGCTCCTCTCAAGGGGAAAGGACAATGCCCCAGCACATCAGGGCTGGCAGCCACAGCCCTGCAGGCACAGACCCAGGGATGGCGACAAAGTTTCAGGAAGAAACCCTCCTTGTGGAATGAAGCGTGACTGCAGATTTCTGCAAAAAGCAGTGAGGAGGTATTTTCTAAAGTGGAGGTGAAGAGGCTGGATTGTCCCAGCTGGCAAATTCTAATCAGCTTCAGAATTCCTGGAGAGCGAGGAAAGGAAAATAGAGGGGCAGCAAGAACTGCAGAAGTTTCACCACAGGCCCATTCATCCAGGAAATGCGGGGCCCACAAAGAACACCCCCTCTTGGTGGGATTCTGTGCTGGCTGCTGCCTGAAGCATAGGCTGCTTGCTACATAGGGAACGGCTGGAAGCTAGGTGGCCTCAACCCCTTCTCCTCACACTCCAGACACAACCTTACTCTGATGAGTCCTGTCCTGGGCCAGCGGGAGGTGGCAGGACACAGCCCAGGTCTTCCTGGGCAGGTTTCAGCCACATTAGAGGCTACAAAGGCATAGCACAGACTGAACTCAGGATGATGGGGCCACTAAGTACAGGGCACAATGCTGACATAGGGATTTGGGTCAGATGCAAATTTCAACTGCCTCTACCGAAAGCTGCTTTATTTTAGTAAAATCCCACCATCCCATTGGTCTGAGAACCTCAGGAGGAAAACCTGTTTTAAAACAACTCCAAAGGGTGAATTATGGTGTGGCAGAAACCAGAATTTTTAAACAGGACTAACGGGAGACCAACAGAAAGTAAGTGGCATAGGTCAGGCACACAGGCCAGTAAAAAAAAAAAAAAAAAAAAAGACCACACCAAGACACATCATTAATTAAAATGCCAAGGGCAAAAGACAAAGAGAGAATCTTACAAGCAGCAAGAGAAAAACAGTTAGTTACCTACAAGGGAGCACCCATATGACTGTCAGCTGATTTCTCAACAGAAACTATGCAGGCCAGACGGGAGTGGCAAGAAATATTCAAAGTGATGAATAGCAAGAACCTACAACCAAGACTACTCTACCCAGCAAAGTTATCATTCAGAATTGAAGGGCAGATAAAGAACTTCACAGATAAGAAAAAGCTAAAGGAGTTCATCACCACCAAACCAGTATTATATGAAATGCTGAAAGGTATTCTTTAAAAAGAGGAAAAAGAAGAAAAAAGTAAAGATAAAAATTATGAACAACAAATACATATCTATCAACAAGTGATCCTAAAAATCTGAGGAACAGAATAAACTGGTGAACATAATAGAATCAGAGGCACAGAATGGGAGTGGATTGATAATTCTCAGGGGGAAAGGGGTGTCTGTGTGGGGGGTATGGGAAGAGACTGGACAAAAATCATACACCTATGGATAAGGACAACGGGGGGGAGGTAAGGGCAGAGAGGGGGGTGGGAACTGGGTGGTGGGGGAGATATGGGGGGAAAAAAGGAGAAACAATTGTAATAATCTGAACAATAAAGATTTATAAAAAAAAAAAAAAGAGCCCTAGCCAGCTTGGCTCAGTGGATAGAGCGTTGGCCTGCGGACTGAAGGGTCCCAGGTTCGATTCCGGCCAAGGGCACATGCCTGGGTTGCGGGCTTGATCCCCAGTAGGGGGCATGCAGGAGGCAGCCAATCAATGATTCTCTCATCATTGATGTTTCTATCTCTCTCTTCTCTTCCTCTCTGAAATCAATAAAGAAATATATAAAAAAAAAAAAAAAAAGGAAATAGACATAAGCCATAGAGCCATAACTCTGAGGCATTATCATTAATACTATCTGGACTATTTACACTACTCTGTTACTAACATACCAGCAAGATTACTAGAGTAATACTCTTTTTTTTTTTTTAATATATTTTATTGATTTTTTACAGAGAGGAAAGGAGAGGGATATAGAGCTAGAAACATCGATGAGAGAGAAACATCGACCAGCTGCCTCTTGCACACCCCCTACCGAGGATGTGCCCGCAACCAATGTACATGCCCTTGACCGGAATCGAACCTGGGACCCTTCAGTCCGCAGACCGACGCTCTATCCACTGAGCCAAACCGGTTTCGGCTAGAGTAATACTCTTGTTTCATAAACCAGGAAAGCAAGGCTTAGTAATATGTGCTTGGGAGAAGTGACAGAGCTAATGAGCTAAAAAGTAGACTTGGGGTGCTTTTTCCAGAGCCCAGGGAAGGGAGTTTGCATGAGAAGCTGGGGGAAAGAGGGTGCTGAGTTGGACTGATCTCAGGGGAAGCACAGGGAGATATAATTTGTTCTAAAGGATCATCTGGCTGATTTGGGGATAGGCTGGGGGCTTCTGTATCTTGTGGCCCAGGACAGGAAGGGGACCGAGTGGTAGGGAGATGATCATATGCTGGACTGGACTTTAGAGCAGTGGTTGCCAATCGGTGGTCCGAAAGTTTGGCAACCGCTGCTTTAGAGGATAAGAACATCACAACATGTCAACAGCTGCACAAGAGGCAAGAGAAGGTTGCTCTGTTTTGTTGTTTTTTTCCTGAGAAACTGGAAAGAAGAAATTGGTTTTCTGAGATAGGGAAGGAGCAGTTCTGGGAAAAGAAGGTTAGGAGTGGAGGTACTTTGGACATGCTGAGCATGAGCTGTCTACCAGACCCACACAAGCTGAGGAGCATCTGCTAGGTGAAGGCCTGCACATGGGGCAGCTACTGTCCTCAGGGTAGTGTAGGGCACCCTTCCTGTCAGGAAGGGCCTGTGAAGCAATGGATGCTAGGATGGGACGATGGGATCCAGATGCTAACTTACCAGCCACTGGCCAAGCTCTAGAGTCTCAACACACAGCACAGGTGGGTTTCTGCACCCTAGCGATCTTGGGATTGGGGCTGTGCCACCTCTCTTCGCATGGCCTCCCTTGTCTCCTGCTTAGACCCAGGACCTCCATCCACCCTCCCCAACTCAGCAGCCTGAGGAAGCTTCCAAAGCTGAGTCTTGGTCTGCACACCCTCCACAGGCTCCCCATGTTCTTGAGAGTCGAACACAGGCACTAGGGAGGGGTCAGGGGAGAATAGCTAAGTTGCACTTTGGTCTTCCCTTCCAGAACAGGCCCTAATCTGCTCCAGGTCTGAACCACTTCCTGACACCTATCTCTGAGTAACATAGCAGAGATGCAGTGGTTGTGTTCTGGAAGGAACTCACACCAAAAAGTCAGCTCTCGAGTTTTAAACTATGTCAAGGTCTAATAAAGCTGAGTACAGGAATGTAATTTAACTTGGGAAACACAAAGATGATCGACAGCTAGTCTGCACCGCTGGATACAGCAGAGAAGAGGCAGAATCTCAGGGAGCAACTGGGGGGGCGGGGGGGGGGGCGGGGACCTTGTCACTCTGAGCCTGTTTCCCCATCCATACCTCACAGGCATGCTATGTGAAAAGACACAGTGATTTTAGAAATAACTTGAATGAGAAAATCAAATTGCACAATAGTATAATACTATTCACGCGGTTTAAAAGTGCTTATAATCTACAGAAAAAAAATTGAAAGTTTACTAAAATTGAAACTGAAAGAAATGGGGCTAAATTCACAGCACTCATTTCTGAAGAGTGGATTAAGAAACTTTCACTTTCTCTATTAAATCATAGTCTCTTAACAGTGACTGTGTATTATCAGTCTTGTATTATAAGAAAACAAAGATAAAAAGGAAAGCTAGATCAAATAACACTGTCACCTTCAGAGGCTGAGAACCTAAAGGACACAAGTGTTAGTGGGGGTGGGGCAAGGGGAGAAGGCCCTGCAGGGAGGGAGGTGCTGTCCTCAATGGCCCTTGGCCAGGAGGGCGCCTATGATAAAGGGAAGACACTTGGCTGGCTCCCGAAATGGGCGGAACCAAGAACACAAGAGGAACACAGAACCTCAGTGGGCTGAGAGGAGACACTGCTGCTACTTTCCCTCAGGAAAAAAACAGCTTAAAAGTCCACCTTCTCTGTCACTTATTACAATGACTCCCGCTCTCAAAGCAGTAAACACAACCCTCTCGGCTCATCCACACAGCACACCTTCTACCTGGGCCACTAGTTGTCCCAAGGGGCCATCAGGACACACTGTCATTGTGGGCTCACTCTGACAGAGACCATGTTCCATACAGTCCCTCACCAGGACTGTCTATGGCAACAACCTCCACACAACTCAATGGCTTCATCTCTCCTCATGCTAAACTCTTCCATGGCAGAAAGTTCTTTTTGCCATTAATCTTCATTTTCAGTGTGGAGCAAACAGTATGGGTTTAGTATGTGTTATTTTAGTTAAACTACATTTCTGTAAATGAAGTCTCATAAAGCGTATGCTTCCTGGGTTGCCCTCTGGGGCAAAACAAAGCAAACAAATTGTGTGCTTTCATTAAGAACACCTGCATTCTGACTGTAAGGCAAGTATACTGAGATGGAGACCCACAGACTAAGGCTGAGGTAGGAACAGGAATCTGGGGAGATGGACCAGATAGGGAAACAGCATGGGCCAAGCTACTGAACAGGGAGGGTGCCTGTTACAGAATAAGGCAGCCACAGCAAGTCCTATGCTAAAGGTTTGTTCAAAAGGAGAACTAAATCTTACTACTCACTGAATGAAGATGGGATCTTAACCCTTAGTGGTCTGAAAAGATACTCCAGAAATATGGCCTTTTCTTTCCTTTACATCATCAGGAGGGCCACAGGTCCAGATACCTGGCTAAGAGCTTCCTGAGCCTTCAAAAACACAGACTAAGCCCTGACTGGTTTGACTCAGTGGATAGAGCGTCGGCCTGCAGACTCAAGGGTCCCAGGTTCGATTCCAATAAAGGGCATGTACCTTGGTTGCAGGCACATCCCCAGTAGGGGGTGTACAGGAGGCAGCTGATCGATGTTTCTCTCTCATCAATGTTTCTAACTCTCTATCCCTATCCCTTCCTCTCTGTAAAAAATTAATAAAATATATATTAAAAAAAAACAAAAAACACACTGAGAAAATTTTGGGGAGAAGCACACTCACACACTCTGGGGGTGACAGCACCCAGAGCCTCAGAATGTTGACAATGGGATGCACAGGCCACCCCACAAGGTGGGGAAATCCAAGTCTAGATGGGCTAAGGATTTGGGCCTGGAACCCAGTTCTGCACTCCTATTTCTACCTGGCATTCTCACAAGCTGCCCACTGTGAACCATTCCACTATATGGTGTAAAGGCCTTTTGTTAATTATGTTTAAACTAGAGGCCCGGTGCATGAAATTCATGCACGGGGGCGGAAGGGGGGTGAGTCCCTCAGCCCAGCCTGCACCCTCTCCAATCTGGGACCCCTTGAGGGATGTCCAACTGCCCGTTGAGGCACGGTTCCACCGGGATATCCCTCTCACAATCCAAGACTGCTGGCTCCCAACTGCTCGCCTGCCTGCCTTCCTGATTGCCCCTAAGTGCTTCTGCCTGCCAGCCTGATCACCCCCTAACCACTCCCTTGCCTGCCTGATTGATGTCTAACTGCTCCCCTGCCAGCATGTTTGCCCCCAACTTCCCTCCTCTGCCAGCCTGGTCACCCCTAACTGCCCTCGCCTTCAGGCTTGATTGCCCCCAACTGCCCTCCCTTGCAGGCCTGGTCCCTCCCAATTGCCCTCCCCTACTGGCCATCTTGTTGTGCACATCTTGTGTCCACATGGGGGCAGGATCTTTGACCACATGGGGGCAGCCATCTTGTGTGTTGGAGTGATGGTCAATCTGCATATTACTCTTTTATTAGATAGAGGCCTGGTACATGGGTGGGGGCCAGCTGGTTTGCCCTGAAGGGTGTCCCGCATCAGGGTGGGGGTTCCCTTGGGACGTGGGGCGGCCTGGGCGAGGGGCCTGTGGCAGTTTGCAGTCCGGCCACGCCCCCTGGCGACCCAAGTAGAGGCCCTGGTATCTGGGATTTATTTATCTTCTATAATTGAAACTTTGTAGCCTTAAGCGGAGGTCAAAGCAGGCCAGAGCTGCAGAAGCTTGGCTTCCTCCATCGCCAGGGGCAACCCTAGCCTCCTGCTCTCTCCAGCTCCGTGGCTGCCGCCATTTCTGTTGGGATTTTTTGTATCTTCTATAATTGAAACTTTGTAGCCTTAAGTGGAGGCCTGGGCCGGCCTGGGTGTGCAGAAAGCTTGGCTTCCTCCATCACCAGGGAAACCCAAGCCTCCTGCTCTCTCTGTGGCCACAGCCATCTTGGTTGGGTTAATTAGCACACTCACTCCTGATTGGCTGGTGGGCGTGGCTGATGGGTGTAGCAGAGTGATGGTTAATTTGCATATTACTCTTTTATTAGATAGGCTAGTTCGATTTCATCTGGAGTGACAATCACATGGAGGGACTAAAATAATGCACACGCCAGTGAGGAGGATGGAACAGCCATCCTGAAATGCCTGCAAGGGCAGCCATGCCTGAGAGAATTAAGATTTGCCCTCCATGGGAAGGTCTGAGCCCTCCATCCCCATAATCAGATATTATTACCACCCACCAGGGTAACGGGCAGCAGGATGTCAGCATCAATGTTCCTGGTCCCCAGTCCTAGAAAAGTACTGGCCACACAGCAGATGCACAGCAAACATCTGATGAACAATTGAATGTTTTACAGAGAGAGCTCAGAAAGCAGGGTGCCTGGACCAGACACTTTAGATGATCCTCACAACCTTCTGCAAGGTGAGTGCTGTTATCAGTCCCCGTTTTACAGTGGGGAAACTGAGGCAGGTGGAGGTCACACAGAAAGTGGGTGGGACAGTGCTGGGTACTAAAGGCCATGCTCCTCCAGGCAATGTCCATAGAAACATCCCATTAACCACCAGTCAGACTCAATGTTTCCAAAGGACACTGGTACCTCCTTGCAAGGGGAGTGGGCTTCACCTCTCACCACAAATACTAAGTGATTACAGCCTTATAGAGTGTCATAAGTGAGACCATACCTTTTGCTGTTTGCTTTCAAAGTACAGTAAGTTCTGCTGGAGCACAATAGATGCATTTTTAACAACCGTCATGTGTTGCAAAATCATGCAGAAGAAACATAGGCCTTATGGGAACAATGGGGTTAGGTACACAGCAATCCAAATCACCATCAGTCACATAAGAAGAGACAAGAACCTGATTTTTAAATGGCGGCATGTTAAAACAGCCAAGAAATACATAAATGCTACCTGAAGCCTGATGCCTCCCCTGGGGAAGACCTGAGTGTGTGTGCTATGACAGCAGTAGAATGGGGTTGGGGGCTGCAGTTTCTGAGTTACTGTGACAAGCTGGCAGGAGGCTATCTGACTCCAGACAGAAGAAGAGTGTGACCTGAGGGGGATTGGTGCATCTGAGGTGTGTGCATTTTGATTCTGTGTACCAGCAGGTACTCTTTTGACTGGGAACAATATTCTGGATTCTTCTGGTACAGGTTAAAGGAACACAGTAAATATTTCCAGCTCTTTGGGCCATTCCATCTCTGTCCCGATTATTCAGCTGTGACAATATGTCCTCAAATGGGCATAGCTGTGCCCTGGTCAAACTTTATTTATCAAAACAGGCCACCAGCTAATTTAGCATTTCTCCTAGACAAAATCACACGCATAACCAAATACAACATGTGTGCTATGTTTCAACTGTGCCATAATATATCAATAGTGTTGAAATAAATCTGCTTTTCCAAAACAAGCATTATAGCAGAACTACAGAGAAAAATATGTTTCAAAAGAAGGACTTGAACATGTAAATTCAATCTGAGCCCACGACTCATGGTAACCCTTTTGACAAATCAGAAGAAATTTGGTTTCAAAAAGTGCCTAGTGTACACTGCTCACTGCAGGGTCAGCCTGTCTCACTACCGGTCAATTTTATACCATCCTAAAAGCCCTACACACTCTCAAGATAAATAGGTGCCTTGCAGAAGGAAATTACAAGCTATAAACTCAATTACTGCAGCAGATGAAACTTTAACCCAGTTACAGAAAGAAGCAGTTCCTCACCACACGTGCCAAAGCTCTAAGGAGAAGCACAGGGACTGAGAAGAGAACCTGATGGGTGAAGTGCCCAGTGTGGGAGGGCAGGAGAAGCCTCACTGAGAGAAATTAAAGCAGGTATGGAAAGTGTGAATCAAGCATACTGGGGCTGAGTCACTAAAGATCCTGCAAAGCCCCACTTCTCCCGGTAACTTGAGGGCTGGGGAGAAAGGGGTCATTTGTGCTAGGGAAACTCTGAGAAGGGTGCTTTACCTGGTGTGAAAGGGGTAACCATTCTAGGAGGATGCAGGTCCACACCAAATTGCCCTAACTATCCCATTCCAGGGCAACAAGGCAGCACCATCATAGCCCTGTACCACAGATTGATGGAGATCTCTAAACAATCACGATTTGCACCCAGTGCATTCTGCCTGTGGCTGCAGCTCCATAGCCCAGCCAAGAGACAGCAGGAGAGCGTTGAGGACCTGCCTGGGGCTCAGCCTCCAGCTGGTCAGCACCTCGGTCCTACAATTCTGCTAACCTTTACGTTAACAATAGGTCTGACTGGTGGGCACATCACCAACTGGTGATGTCCTGTCGGTCTTACTGAGGCTCCTTGAACCTGGGGACTTGATACAGATTTTCTGAGCCTTCTGCCTGTTAAAAGAAGCCAATGTAGCCCACTAAGTGGGCAGCCACTTTACAAAAATGAGACATGTGACAAAGAAATTTTCTTGTCCTGCTGAAGGGCCTCAGCTGCTTCACAAGGTGGGCAATTATCAATTCACAAGCCTCCAAAAAAGGCTTCTCACAAGGTGGGCAATATCATGGTCAGCCTCCAACAGCCATGGTCATAGGTCTCCAGGTTCTGAGGAGGCCAAGGCCAGTGAGTAGAGAGGAAAGGGTACAAGAAACATGGCACACAAACTTGGAAGCAACTGATCCCACTCAGTGGACACCTACTGACATAGGACAAACACAAGAAATTGGGTCATTGACAGACACCTCCCTGCTCCCCAAAGGTACAGCACACCAGGCTAGGTGAACACCAAGCAATCACGCACAACACACACAGACAGACACACTTGTGAACTCATACTCATGCATGCTCACAGATACATGCACCCACACATGCATGCACAGCACTCACACATTCAGTTTTCATTCCCTTCTCTCACTTCTGAATCTTGCCCAATTAGCTCAGAAAAGGTCTTTTTTTCGTGTTTTTATTTTTAAAAAATTTACTGATTTTAGAGAGAGGAAGGGAGGAGGGGGAGAGAGAGAGAGAGAGAGAGAGAGAGAGAGAGAGAGAGAGAGAGAGACATCAATTTGTTGTTCCACTTATTTATGCATTCATTGGTTGTTTCTTTTATGTACCCTGACTGGGGTTCGACCAGCAACCTTGGCACACCAACAACCTTGGCGCATCAGGACACTCTAACCAAACTGAGCTACCTGGCCACAGCAAAAGGGTCTTATCTTCTGAACAAAGAATAGCAGTTCTTATGGGTGACTAGTGTCCACTTAGCTCCAGATCCACCTGTCTCAATAAGGAGGAAAACTAAGTATGAACATGAGATTAGACACAGAGGCCAGGATCACCAACTTCTAAAGCACTTGAAGGAGCCCAGAGCCCTGCAGAGTCTGGCATGGATCCCTGTGCATCTCCATCACTTTAACAAGCAAATAATTTTGCACCTGGCTGGAGCAGCAGAGTTTTGAAATCACTTGCACTGCAACCACACTCATTTCTACGACTTCATTCATGCACAAGGTAATTTAAGCTTCCAGAAAAGGCAAAGAAGTTTTGCTGTTGTTTATCTGAGTGATGGGTGAACCAAGAAGGGAACTTCTGCAGCACAAGATGCCTGTTATTCAGGGTCTGGGACACCCCATTTCCAAGTTCATGGCCCACCTGGCCCAGCAGGATAAGAACACCAATGGGTTCCTGAAAAATACTGACCCTTTGCCCAATGGTGACCTCCAAAGAGCCAGTGACCTTAGGGCATCTCCTTGTGGACAGCTAGAACAGCAGCTCAGGGTCCCTGCCTTCATGGGAGCAGAGACCCAGTAAGGGCTGTGAGATATGTATGCCAATCACCATTTTATTACACCAGAAAATGAGTCCACCTGCTGGTTTAGAGGAAGAAGGGAAGAATAGAATTTGAATTTGTAGAGAGAAAAGAGGGAAGAAATGGTAGCAGAAAAGGTCAAGTGGCAGAAATATATTGGCACATGAAAACCCATCTCCAAGAAAATGAAACCAAATAAAAGGATCCTTGAACAAAAGTTTTAACAACTGTTTTTTAAATGGAATGAGGTTGCTTCGAAGGATAAAACACCCCTGTTATAGAGAAGCCACAACCTACTTGTATTCATTGTGAGAGGCTAATAGTGATGACCAGTTCTCCCATGGGCTTTCCTGGGCTCCAGGTGCTCTTAAGAATTAAGAAGTCCAGGGACTGGGGTCCTGACTGGCCATAAGCCTGTGAGTGAGGAGAACTGGAAACCTTTCACTGGGTCCTAAAGGACAGAGGAGGAGAACACTGAGAGCTGTGAGATGACACAGAGCACACTCCAAAAAGACTAGTGTATGCACACAACTTAAATGAAGTGCCTCCAGTCACTCTATCAAATAAGTCCTTCTAGCCGAAACCAGTTTGGCTCAGTGGATAGAGCGTCGGCCTGCGGACTCAAGGGTCCCAGGTTCGATTCCGGTCAAGGGCATGTACCTTGGTTGCGGGCACATCCCCAGTAGGGGGTGTGCAAGAGGCAGCTGATCAATGTTTCTCTCTCATCAATGTTTCTAACTATCCCTCTCTCTTCCTCTCTGTAAAAAATCAATAAAATATATTTTAAAAAAATAAAAATAAGTCCTTCTGAAAGCTAGTGTGCTACTCAGGGCACCTCTCTGTCCCCAGCCCCCACAGGTGCTCTCTACTTAATCCTTCCAGTAAGCGAGACCACTTTCAAGTGTGGTACTCAGCTCAGAAGCAGGAGTCAAAAACGAAGGTTAAATAAATTCAGGAGCAGCTCAGCCTCCTCCCTCAAAGATGCACTTCTAACATACCAGGTGTACCCAAACACTGCACTCCATCTGAAATGCTGATGAGCCATCTATAACAATAAAAGTGTAATATGCTAATTAGACCAGACGAAGCCAGGGTTGTGAAGGAAGCCCAGGTCTCGGGTGCCAGAGGGAAGCTGGTGCTGGCAGCTGAGGGAAGGAAGGCCTACTCTTGAACGAATTTTGTGCATTGGGCCTCTAGTCCTATATAATAAAAGCCTAATATGCAAATTGACCGAACAGCAGAGCGACTGGTTGCTATGAAGTGCACTGACCACCAGGGGGGCAGATATTCAACGCAGGAGCTGCTCCCTGGTGGTCAGTGCGCCTCACAGGGGGATCGCTGCTCAGCCAGAAGCCCTGAGCCAGGCTCACAGCTGGTGAGCGCAGTGGTGGTGGCGGGAGCCTCTCCCACCTCCATGGCAGCGCTAAGGATCCCTTGGTGGAAATCCCCTCAAGGGGTCCCGGACTGCGAGAGGGTGCAGGCCAGGATGAGGGACCCTCCCCGCCCCCCCCAGTGCACGAATGCCGTGCACCGGGCCTCTAGTCAAAATATAAGCCCATCACCACAGGGATGGGGGTTGAGGGAAGTCATACCCAAGGTACAGTCAGACCAAGACATCCATATTATCCTGGTCACCTTCTGTCCTAGGTTTAAGAAACACCCAGTAATGCAGGCCATTAAGACTGAAGTAAAAAAAAAAAAAAAAAAAAAAAAAGACAGCACCTCCGGCATTCACATTTACAAATAAACACTCTTTACAATCTGTTTGTTTTTTAAGGTGGAAGACTTGTAAATAATGCCCCTGAATTAAAAATCTACTTAACAAAATTAACCTGGAGAGCAATTTAACATACTCATGTAGTGACCATCAACATTTTCAGAGGAGATTGTCTGTTTTGAAGGGAAGAAAACAGGGAACAACACTGACTACACCAGCTGGTGTAGCTCAGTGGTTGAGCGTCGACCTCATGGTTCCATTCCTGGTGAGGGCACATGCCCAGGTTGCCAGCTCAATCCCAAGTAGGGGGTGTGCAGGAGGCAGCTGATCAATGATTCTCTCATCATCATCATTGATGTTTCTATCTCTCTCTCTTCCTCCCTGAAATCAATAAAAATAAAAAACAAAAATAAAAAGAGAAAGAGAAAAACCTCTTCAGATTCTTCAATACAAATTCCATACAGACTGCACAGTGGAGAAAACACCAGGAGCATCTCACCCCAGCAGTGTGTGGGAACAAAGCCAGTTTCAAGACAAGTAATCTCCAGGAAACCTTATGTCACTACCCTTGGTGAGGCTCGTGCCATAGTAACCACCAGTCCTGTGATGGTGTACCTGGCTGCCCAAACTCATCCTGGGACAGTCCAACCTCCCTCCCTGGAGCCATGGTAGAAAAAACTGGAGGAAGAGTAGCTCTTCCTGGGATAGAGTACAGAGGTATGCTTTTATCTTCTTCTCAGGGAACACTGACTACACAAGCCACCTGGATCCCACTCAGCTCCGTTTGCAGTGTAGCCCAATACATTGGCCTCTGAGCGCCCTTCCCAGTGACATGAGACAAAAGCCTGTCTTCACCTCTAAGTTGTGGCACTCGGTAAAAGAAAGCGCACTTATACTGATCACATGTTAAGAGGGGGAGAGGCCGCTAGCAAGTGTCTTTAAAATGTCATTAGCTCCCCCCAGGCTCACACTGGAGATAAGGACTTAGCTATAGCGTTTGTCATCTCAGAGGTGCTCAGTAAGCACCCCATGCCGCCCCCACTTGGGGCCACTTCCAGGTGGCCATCTGAGCTTCCGACCCCAGCTGGGCTGTGGTCAAATCCCTACCCTGCATCCCCAGAGGGAGAAAACAGATGCTGCTGGAGGAGCAGACAACACAGAAACAAAGGTGCCACCTGTAAAAGGGAACCTGAGTAATATTAAATGTCTACAGGGAAATGGTGACCAGGAATGATCCTGGTGCAGAATGTCACTGTGAGAGCTAGCTGGTGGAATTTCCCACCCATGGGAAAAGACCAGCCCTCTGTCCCCTCCCAGCTGCTTCCTAGGCTATGAGCCTTGCAGCCCACAAAGGGTTACGTCTGCCATTTCCACAACATTGCAATGTGCCATCGGTGTCACATCACAAAATGGGAGGCTCTAACCCTTTCAGGGCAGACTCCCTCAGGGCCCAGCGGAGATGCAGCCCTAGCCACCAGCTTCATTTGAGGCCTGTGGCCAGACATGGCAGGGAGGTTTTGCACAGAAAATTCCAAGAAGAGCCATAAAGGCCTTCTCCGTTCCAAGGAAGAGATATGAATGTAGAGGAGGGTACAGGTATGCATCTGTTGCCATTTTCATCAGGAAGCCCAGCAATGTTGTAACTCAACTGCCCAGAGGCCTTGCCTGGGCTTCCTTTGTCAAGCTCCCCCTCCACACACGTCCTTTTTTGGTGTCAGGGCTCTCAGCTGCCCCAGGAGAATTGGAGCCAGCAGGGAAAGCTACTTTTAGGACTAAAGCAAGTTTTTGGTCTCAATGAAGCCCATGGGCCTAAGAAACAGTTCTCACAGCACTTTCTGCACTGTAAGAGCTGGAACAGAAACCTCACCTCTTCTCTCTAAGTGGAAATCTTCCCATTAGGCAGGAGCTGTGCTGATTTTGGATACCTGTACCAACCTCCAGGAAATTGCCGAGCTCAGCTAGAGGGTATCACATTAGTGGTCCTTTTGTAAAACATGCTACTAAAAGTAAAAGGCCCCAACTCAGCCTTGAGATCCTATCGGCCTCTCTGACCTCATCTCCCACCATACCGCTCCCTCTCAATCCCCAACTCCATTCTCTCAGCTCTGGCCACAGTTACGCCCTGGCTGCTCCTCTGACAGCCAAGTTCACTCCAACCCCAGGGCCTCTGCACACTTCCTGTTCCCTCTACCTGGAAGGCTTCTCCCCACCAGTCTCTGCACAAACTTTCTTTCTCAGGTCTCAGCTGAGACAGCAAAATGAGATGACTCTCCCCTCCACACATGCCCCTTGATGGGTCTCTACCCCTTTTCCCACTACATCACCACTTGACATTCTATTTACTTATCTGTTTCTGTGTCCCCCATCCCCAACAAGAACAGAGAACACCTCTCTGTTCAGTGCTACCATCTCGGGGCCCACAAGAGAATGGTGCTCAATACATATTTGTTAAAAAGATGGGGGCTGGAGGGAGGGGCAGATGAGAAAAAGTACTTTCAGAATCAGAACTTCCAGCTATGGCCCTTCTATTCCTAGTTAAATAAGCCAAAATGTCTTCATACCAATAGAAAAAAATGATAAAAAACAAACAAAACCCTACTTCACACCATGTATTATAATTAACCCAAAATGGACTAAGACTTAAATATGAAATACTAAATTTAGTATAAAATTCTTAGAGAAGAAAATACAAAAGGGTAAATCATTACCTTGAATTTGGCAACAGATTCTTAAATATGACATCAAAAGCACAATATCAACACAAGGAAAAAGTTAAATTGGATTTCATCAAAATTCAAATACTTGTTGCAAAGGACACTGACACTACAAAGAAAGTGAAAAACAACCCTCAGAATAAGAGGAAATATGTACAGCCGAAACCGGTTTGGCTCAGTGGATAGAGCGTAGGCCTGTGGACTGAGGGGTCCCAGGTTCGATTCCAGTCAAGGGCATGTACATTGGTTGCGGACACATCCCCAGTGGGGGGTGTGCAGGAGGCAGCTGGTCGATGTTTCTCTCTCATCGATGTTTCTGGCTCTCTATCCCTCTCCCTTCCTCTCTGTAAAAAATCAATAAAATATATTTTTTTTAAAAAAGAGGAAATACGTACAAACCATGTATCTGATAAGAGTCTAGTGTCAGGGGCCGTGGCCTAGTGGCTCAGCTGGTTGGAGCATCGCCCCGTACACCAAAAGGTTGCAGGTTTTTTGTTTGTTTGTTTGTTTTTTAATATATTTTATTGATTTTTACAGGGAGGAAGGGAGAGGGATTGAGAGCTAGAAATGTCGATGAGAGAGAAACATCGACCAGCTGCCAAGGTACATGCCCTTGACCGGAATCGAACCTGGGACCTTCCAGTCCGCAGGCCAATGCTCTATCCACTGAGCCAAACCGGTTTCGGCAGGTTGCAGGTTTGATCCCTGATCAGGGCACATACGAGAGGCAACCAATCGATGTTTTTCTCTCATATCAATGTCTCTCTCTCAAAAATCAATAAAAACAAATTCTCAGGTGAGGATTTAAAAAAATCAAGAAAAAATAGTCTAATATCAGGAATATATAAAGAACTCTTACAACTCAACAATAAAGAGAACCCAATTCAAAAATGGGCAAAGGACACATATAGATATTTCTCCAATGATATACAAGTGGCCAATAAGCACATAGGTAAGATGTTCAACATCACTAATCATCAGGGAAATGCAAATCAAACCACAATGTGATACTACCTCACACCTAATAGGAAGGCTATGATAAGAAAAAAATAATTGTTAATCCTCACTCAAGCATATTTTTCCATTGATTTCAGATAGAGTGGAAGGGAAGGGGGGATAGAGGGAGGAAGGGAGAGACCCAGATACATTCACGTGACTGGGAATCGAACCCTAGACCCTTCAGTGAGTGGGGCAATGCTCCAACCACTGAACAACACCGACCAGTGCAAGAAAAAATTTAACTCGAAAATAAGTATTGGGGAGGATATAGAGAAAATGAAACCCTCATACATTGCTGCAGGGAATATAAAATGGTGTAATGAGCACTAGCCACTTGGCTCAGTAGATAGAGCGTCGACCCACGGACTGAAGCATCCCGGGTTCAATTCCAGTCAAGGACACATACCTTGGTTGCAGACTTGATCCCCGGCCCTGGTTGGGGCATGCAGAAGGCAACCAATCAATGTCTCTCTCTCACATTGATGTTTCTGTCTCTCCCCCTTCCTTCTACACTAAAAAAAAAAAAAATCAATGGAAAAATATCTTTGGGTGAAGATTAATGACAAAAAAATGGTGTAATGATATGGAAAAGTCTGGCAGTTCCTCAAAAAGTTAAATACAGATTACCATATGACCCAAAAATTCCAGCTAGGTATATAGCCAAGAGATGTGAAAACAGGTATTCAAAAAAAACTTGTACATGAGTTAAAACAGCACTATTCACAGTAGCCAACAAGTAAAAATGACCCAACTGTTCATCAACAAATAAATACATAAACAAAATGTGATCCAGCCACACAATGGAATATTATTCAGCCATAAAAAAGAATGAAGTTCTGTTTCATGTCACAACATGAATGATGAAAACATGCTAAGTGAGAGAAGCCAGACACAAAAGGCCACATAGTATATGTGAAATGCCCAGGCAATCCACACAGACAGAAAGTAGATTAGAGGTTGCTAGGGCTCTGGGAAATACAGAGGTGGGCGGGGGAGGGCGGTGAAAAGTTGACTGCTAATAGGATATAGGTTTCTTTTGGGGGTGATGAAAATGTTCTGGAATTAGAGGTGATGGTTGTACAATGTTGTGAATGTGTTAAGATGCCAATAAATTCACACTTTAAAATGTTTGAAAGAGCCAAAACCAGTTTGGCTCAATGGGTAGAGCGTCGGCCTGCGGACTGAAGGGTCCCAGGTTCGATTCCGGTCAGGGGCATGTATCTTGGTTGCGGGCGCGTCCCCTGTGGGGGATGTGCAGGAGGCAGCTGATCGATGTTTCTCTCTCATCGATGTTTCTGGCTCTCTATCCCTCTCCCTTCCTCTCTGTAAAAAATCAATAAAATATATTTTTTTAAAAATGTTTGAAAGAGTGAATTTTGTTATGTGAACTTTACCTTCATATTTTTCAAAAGGCAGGATTAAAAAGAACAAAACAGCCCAGCTAGTGTGGCTCAGTGGTTGAGCATCGACCTATGAACCAGGAGGTCTCCCAATCAGGGCACATGCCCAGGTGATCCCCAGTGTGAGGGATGCAGGAGGCAGCCGATCAATGATTCTCTCTCATCATGATGTTTCTCTCTCTCTCCCCCTCTCCCTTCCTCTCTGAAAGCAATAAAAAAAAAATTTATTTGTTTGTTGTTGTTATTTTTCCACTGATTTTTAGAGAGAGTGGAAGAGAGAGAGGGAAAGACAGAGAGAAACACATCAATTGGTTGCCTCCTGCAAGAGCCCGGACCAGGGAGGAGCCTGCAACCAAGGTACAGGCCCTTGACCATAATCGAACCCGGGACCCTTTGGTCCGCAGACTGATGCTCTTCTATCCACTGAGCCAAACTGGCTAGGGCCGTGGTCGGCAAACTGCAGCTCGCGAGCCACATGTGGCTCTTTGGCCCCTTGAGTGTGGCTCTTCCACAAAATACCACGGCCTGGGCGAGTCTATTTTGAAGAAGTGGCGTTAGAAGCAGTTTAAGTTTAAAAAATTTGGCTCTCAAAAGAAATTTCAATCGTTGTACTGTTGATATTTGGCTCTGTTGACTAATGAGTTTGCCGACCACTGGGCTAGGGCAAAAATACATTTAAAAAAGAGAGAGAGAACCATCTCCCAGAAAAGGAGCCAATGCCTTGGAGTGTGAACATGTGGGACACACAATTTACTGACACAGCCAATGTGGAGAGAAGGTCACAGGCAGAGCGCTATTCAAGTAAAGCCTATCACAGGCTTCACTGTGAGTGTGCCACCCATTTCAACCTCACAGGTACTTCACCCACTCCTTCTTCCAAACATGGGCTTAGTTTCTACCAGGGACCAGGGCTAATTGGATCCATGGTCACCCCTGCGGATTTCCAACAAAAGACCTCCCACCCAGAGCAGCACAGGCCCCAGGAAGCCTTAGGAGAACACACACAAAGCTGGGGGTAGGCAGTGGACACAGAGCAGGTGGACGATGCAGGGTGAGGTCCCTCCCACGATGGGAGGTACAGTGATCCGTGGATGGCACAGGCTCAATCTTGTAAAGCACTCTTTTTTTTTTTTTAATATATTTTATTGATTTTTTACAGAGAGGAAGGGAGAGGGATAGAGATTTAGAAACATCTATCAGCTGCCTCCTGCACACTCCCTACTGGGGATGTGCCCGCAACCAAGGTACATTCCCTTGACCAGAATCGAACCTGGGACCCTTCAGTCTGCAGGCTGACGCTCTATCCACTGAGCCAAACCAGTCAGGGCAAAGCACTCTTTTTTTTATAAGACAAAGTCATATTGAAAACCAGCTAACCACCTACTTTATCCATTCTACTGGCTACAGCTGCTATGGATGGCCGACAATGCGGAAGTGAGACTGGTCGTTAATCAAGACTATATTAACAACAGTATATTGGCTATCACAGAATCAACGTACTAAAGTGAGAAAGCACAGATGATAATAAGAAGTGCTCCAAGGCGAGTGTGTGTAGGGGGGGGGGGGAGGGGGCGGGCAGGAGAGAGGCTCATGGAACAGAAGGTGCCACCAGGCACAGAATGATGCCTGGTTCACCTCCACGTGCCTCAGCTTCCTTACCTGTGAAATGGGAACAGCACCTGCCAACTTTATCACTAATGCTCTCCAAGGGCTCCACAAATGGGAGCTGTGAGTGTTATTACAGGAAATATGAACGCTATAATGAGAGGTTGTCCCACCTGACAGGCCATTGGCTACAGCCCCTCACAGCAATTCCAGAATCTCTGCTGAAGGTTTTCTACTTGAATTTAAACTAACCACAAGTGGCCACAATCCTCACTTTGTAAACGGCTGTTTTCCCTGCTCTGGGTGATGTGCGTCATAATGCTCTCTGAAGGAATACCTGGGTCAAGCCTGTTTTGTAAACTTTGATTATAGAAAACTGCAAACATAGGGAAACCAAGATGGCGGCATAGGTAAACACCTAAACTGCTGCCTCACACAACAATTTCAAAACTACAACTAAAGGACAAAACGGACATCATCCAGAACACAAGGCGGCTGGCTGAGTGGAAATTCTACAACTAGAAGGAAAGATAAAAGCACACTGAGACTCACAGGAGCTGCGGAAGGCAGAGGTACGGAGGCGCGCACGGAGAGGGCTGGCAACTGAGTACGTGGCTGGCTTTCTCAATGGGGTGGGAGACAAAAGCTCCCGACTGCTCTGAACTCCAGTTCTGGGCTAGACTCTGGGGAACCAGACTCATACGGGGAGAAACTGGACTGTCTGGCAGCGGGTGAAACTTGAGGGCGGCTTTCTCTCAGAGGTGCTTGCAGCGATTACCGTGGGACAGAGACCTGGGCCTTTTAGGGCACGGCTGATGGGAAGCCATTGCTGTATGCTCCGCCCTGAGATCCTGCCCCATCCAAGCTGTGCGCAGAGGCTTTTGCATATGAATGGTCTGGTCCTTTGAATTCTAAACTTACCTAACAAACTGCAGCTGAGTCAGTGAGACCCAGAACATCCAAAAGAAGGCCCAAGGCCCCACAGCAGCTTGCATTGCTTCACAGCTGGGCCTCATCTGGGCACCACCAAAACCCAAACAAAGAAGAGAAATCTGCAGATCTCTCCATAGCTCCTGCTGGGTGGCCTCAGGAAGAGGCCAAATTTGCACCTCCTTGGAGATCCAAGAGCCAGTGTACCCAGGGGTCAGAGAGGGACCATCCAGATTACAACTCCTCGGATCCATAAGGGACACACTCAGGGGGCAGACTCAGTGAGCACCAAAGCCCCACTTAAGCAAGTCTTACCTCATAAGGGTGTCTCCAGCACAGAAGTTCTCCCAGCATAGACACAACTGATCCTCACAGCCAATTGGCCTGGAGGTCAATTCCTCCCAGTGATACCAACAACAATCAAGGCTTGACTACAACAAGACTGTGCACACAGCCCACAAAGGGGTGCACTAAGAATGTTCACCTCAGGTAATTGGGGAGGCTGAGCCACTGGGCCCTATAGGACACCTAGCACACAAACCCACTCTATCAACTCAGGGAAGCAGCCAAAATGCAGAGTCAAAGAAACAGGTCACAAATGAAAGAAATGGAGGAAAGCAAACTACTGGATATAGAGTTCAAAACCACGGTTATAGGGTTTTTCAAGAATTTTCTAGAAAAGGCTGATAAATTTAGCGAGACCCTCGAGGATATGAAAAAGGACCAACTAGAAATTAAGTATACACTGACTGAAATTAAAAAATAATATAAATAGATACAACAGCAGACTAGAGGATCGCAAGAATCAAGTCAAAGATTTGAAATACAAAGAAGCAAAAAACACCCAACCAGAAAAGCAAAAAGCAAAAAGAATCCGAAAATATGAAGATAGTGTAAGGAGCCTCTGGGACAACTTCAAGCATACCAACATCCGAATTATGGGGGTGCCAGAAGAAGAGAGAGAGCAAGATACTGAAAACCTATTTGAAGAAATAATGACAGAAAACTTCCCCCACCTGGTGAAAGAAATAGACTTACAAGTCCAGGAAGCGCACAGAACCCCAAACAAAAGGAATCCAAAGAGGACCACACCAAGACACATCATAATTAAAATGCCAAGAGCAAAAGACAAAGAGAGAATATTAAAAGCAGCAAGAGAAAAACAGTTAGTTACCTACAAGGGAGCACCCATACGATTGTCAGCTGATTTCTCAACAGAAACTATGCAGGCCAGACAGGAGTGGCAAGAAATAGTCAAAGTGATGAATAGCAAGAACCTACAACCAAGACTACTCTACCCAGCAAAGCTATCATTCAGAATTGAAGGTCAGATAAAGAGCTTCACAGATAAGAAAAAGCTAAAGGAGTTCATCACCACCAAACCAGTATTATATGAAATGCTGAAAGGTATTCTTTAAGAGGAAGAAGAAGAAAAAGGTAAAGATAAAAATTATAAACAACAAATACATATCAACAAGTGAATCTAAAAATCAAGTGAATTACAAATCTGATTAACAGAATAAACTGGTGAATATAATAGAATCAGGGGCATAGAAAGGGAGTGGACTGACAATTCTCAGGGGGAAAGGGGTGTGGGGGGTGTGGGAAGAGACTGGACAAAAATTGTACACCTATGGATGAGGACAGTGGGGGGGTGGGGTGTAAGGGCAGAGAGAGGGTGAGATGGGAACCGGGTGGAGGGGAGCTATGGGGGAGAAAAAGAGGAACAATTGTAATAATCTGAATAAAGATTTATTAAAAATGAACAAAAATGAAATAAAAAAGAAAAGGAAAGAAAAAGAAAACTGCAAACATATCCACAGAAGTAAAGAGAGCAGCATGATTAACTGCATGCATCCAACACGTATGGTCTTTAGGTGACCAACCTTGGTCTCCCACACCCCACTAGCTTCTGTGAAGCAAATCCTATCCAATGTGCATTTACAAATGACAGGTCAGTATTTATCACCATCCCACAATCACATCTTTGACAATTTAACAAGCATTCCTTCAACTGTCAGAGTCACACTGCTTGAAATCTATAGGCTCCCCACCACACTCCCTTCCTTTCAATCATTCATTGAAGGAATTAGGTCATTTATCCTGTTTCCCACAGATAGGTTTTGCTGGTGTTATCCCTGTGGTATAAAATACACCCAATTTCTCAAAAACCAGGTTTTGAGGCCTAACTAAGTATGTGTGCCCTCCTTGGGGGCTGGCCACTGAGGATGCTCGCTGTTGGGTCCCACCATTTCATTAGGTGTCTGAAAACTTGTAATTCATAATTCCACCAATTAGCCAGAATATATAAATAGCTGTGTTGTCCATCAGACAGATGAGGCCATTTAAAGCAATTTAAATTAAATTAAAACTTGACTTCCTCAAACTAATCCAGGTATGCATTCAGAGCATTCCAGAAAGTTCTGTGGGGCAGCACTGCGCTGTGAGGGAAAGTTGCCCCCACCATTTCACATATAAAAGGTAAATATGCTTGCTTCTTTCCCTCTACCAATTTTCAAAATGAGCTGATTCCCTACTGGCAAGTGTCTTCCTTTCCTTTTCGTGCCAACATAAACATGGATTTTTTTATCCCTTTGATGCAGCAATTCAGGGACTCCTTGTTCTCCCTCCTGCTCACCTGCCCCACCCTTGACCATGGGGGGCCATGTGGGTCCTTCTGGCACAACCCCATTACTGTCTGATGCAACAGGGATATTCCAATGCAGATTCAGAATTAAACCATTTTAACCTAAATGCTTTGATTTTATATTTACACTTTTATTTCATGCTGAAATTTTTGGTTCTTAAAGACATCAATGACTTGAATTTTCTTCTGTAACATATAATACTGAGACTATTGGTATTGTTAACCTGAAACCAAAAATATGATTTCTAAAAACAGATTTAAAAATTTTTCATTTTGCCTTTATGCTGTACCTCACTAAAATATTTAGAGTCAAACTATTTTATTTAAAAGTCATGTAAATACATGCACCTAGATTAATTTATTTCATTTTCCATTGGTTTTTAAGGATTGCCACCGGCCCTTTGACATACTTTTATTTTATAACTAGGGGCCCACCTTGAAAGGAACTGTGGGCTTCGAGGCTGTGGTAGGCACAGGGGTGGGTCTCGGCCCATCCTCCACGCTCCCACCTGGGCCCTCCCACTGTGGCCCAGGTCCACGTCTGCCGGCAGCAGGCCCCGCTCGGCTCAAACCTGCTGAAACCTGTTGTCGGCACTGAGGGACTGGGGCCAGTGTCAGCAGCGGGTGTGAGTGGCAGCTGCTGCCCTGATTGCCCCTCAGGAGCAGGGGGAGGTAGAGAAGTCCTCAGAGGTGATCAGGGCCGGCAGCCACCGCTTGCACCTGCTGATGGTGCCGAGTGATTGGGACCAGCACCGGGCACTGGCAGTGGGTGCGAGCGATGGCTCCACCGCCAGCAGCGGGTGTGAGCAGGGCCAGCGCTGGCAGCAGGTGCGAGCGCCAGGCGCGACTGCAGCACGTGGGAGCAAAGAATTTTCAGTAACCACCAGAGGCTTGCCCCCATGACAGCAACTGGCGCCCACCTTGGTCTGGTACCCCCACTCACCTGCTCCAACAACCCACCTCAGCCAATGCCCACCATGTTTCGCACACGGCCCCTGGTGGTGAGCACACATCATAGCGACCGGTTGTTCTGCTGTTCTGTCTATTTGCATATCAGCCTTTTATTATATAGGATAATGTAAAAGACACAACCAGAGTTACACAGAAAAAAAACCCAGGTAAGTCTCCAGTAACCCTGTTCCCTCTTATTCCTCCTCAGTGGTGACCATGTGGTTCACTTATCCTATATAACAAAAGCCCAATATGCTAAGTGTCCGGTCGTCCAGTCATCCGTTCAACCAATCAAAGCGTAAAATGCTAATGATATGCTAAGGCACTCAACCGCTCCTATGACATGCACTGACCACCAGGGAGCAGACGCTCCAACTGGTAGGTTAGCTTGCTGCTAGGGTCCAGCCGATCGTAACTGAGCGAGATGGGCTGGACACACCCTGGAGCCCTCCCCGGTCCCAATCATGCACCAGTGGGAACCCTCGGCCTGGCCTGCACCCTCTTGCAATCCGGGACCCCTTGAGGGATGTCAGAGAGTCGGTTTTGGCCCAATCCCGCAGGCCAGGCTGAAGACCCCACTGGTGCACGAATTCGTGAACTGGGCCTCTAGTAGGTTATACTTTCATTTTTTAAAAAATTAAATATAATTAAAGACACATACATCCATATCCCCCCACCTTTCATTGGATAAAAGTGAACACACTACATCTCTTTATCCTTGACCTTGTTCTTTTTTCCAGTTGTCACTTCACTTTTTTTTTAAATATATATTTTATTGATTTTTTTACAGAGAGGAAGGGAGAGGGATAGAGAGTTAGAAACATCGATCAGCTGCCTCCAGCACCCCCCCCACTGGGGATGTGCCCGCAACCAAGGTACATGCCCTTGACCAAAATCGAACCTGGGACCCTTCAGTCCACAGGCCGACGCTCTATCCACTGAGCCAAACCGGTTTCAGCGTCACCTCACTCTTAATATTCCATCACCATGACATGTAGATGTCATCCTTCCTTCATCAAGGGGCTAGGGTCCACCCTATCAGTCCCCAGCCCCAACTGACAAACACTTAAGTCATTTCCATTTTTCTACTTCAGAATGTTATAATGAATAGTTCTATCACAATCCTTTTTTAAAAATATTTTTTCATTGATTTCAGAGAGAAAGGGAGAGGGGAGAGAGACTGATGAGAGAGAATCACTGATTGGCTGCCTCCTGCACTCCCCACACTGGGGATCAAGCCCACAACCCGGGCATGTGCCCTGAACGGGAATCGAACTACGACCTCCTAGTTCATAGGTCGACGCTCAACCACTGAGCCATGCCAGCTGGGCCACAATCCTTCTTTTTAACAGTGTATCTTTGGGATAAGTTTATAGAGGTAGAATTGCTGGAGCAAAGGATAAGCAATTCCCACTCAGAGGAGTTATAAACCACAAAAAACAATGTATGGTGGAGTCTGATTCCCACCAACAGAACGGAGTCCATCTCTGTGGGAAAAGGTCAGAAATGTTGTTTTGATGAAGCTCCAACAACCATTGTTAGTATCAGAGAAAGTAAGTATTTTCCATACCTTGGTTGGTTAAGAGACATCTGCATTACTCTTTCTGTGAACTATTTTTCTATAAGTCACACCCAATTTTGATCCTGAGCACCCAGCACAAATTGCATACACAAATGTTCTTTTTAAATTTTTTTTAATCCTCACCCAAGGATATTTTTCTATTGATTTTTAGAGAGAGTGGAAGAGAGGGAAAGACAGAGAAATATCGATGTGACAGAAACACATCGATTGGTTGCCTTCTGCACTCACCCCAACCAGGGGCCGGGCCCTTGACTGGAATCGAACCCAGGACCCTTCAGTCTGCAGGCCAAAGCTCTATCCACTAAGCCAAACCGGCCAGGGAGCGTACACAAATGTTCTTAATAGCATTACTCACAAATTGCCAAAAGGTGAAAACAGACCAAATTCATCCCAGATGAACAGGTAAACAAAATGTGATCCATCTCTGCAATGGAATATCACACAGCCATAAAAACGGATAAGGTGAGATTCATGCTACAAAGTGAATGAACCTCAAAAACATTACACAGAGTAAGAAAAATCAAACACACAAGGTCGTATGTTATATAGTTTTGTTGATATGAAATGTACAGCACAGGCAAATCCATAGACACAGAAAGTAGATTAGTGGTTGCCAGGTTAGTGGCTGGGAGAGGGGAATGGAGAGTGACTGCTAATGTGGACTGGGTTTCTTTTTGAGGTGATAAAAGTGGTCTGGAATCAGAGAGAGGTAATGGTTACACCACTCCTGAATATACCCCCCCCAAAATTAAAAATCACTGAAATATATAATTGGTGAGTTATATGGTATGAACAATTTTTTAAATTGAAATTTCAAAATTTCAATTTAAAAAATTCTTTTAAACACCAGTAAAATTTGGTTTTGTTAGAATACTCTGGCCCTTGGCTAAGTAGCTCAGTTGGTTAGAGCATTGTCCCAATACACCAAGGTTGTGGGTTCCCTCCCCAGTCAGGGCACATAGAAGAATCAACCAATGAATGCATAAATAAGTGGAACAACAAATCAATGTTTCTCTCTCTTTCTCTAAAATCAATTTTAAATTAAAAAAAAAAAAAGAATATTCTGTAAATGTTCTCCTGACACAAGGACTACTTGACCATGCCCATATTTTCTTGCTATAGGCAGATAAGAGCTGAAACCTAACAAAACTGACCCCTACACCCTTGTCAAATACCACGCTCAGCCCAGCAGGCAATCTGAGCAGCTGTGATTCAGGTTAGGACATGTACCCCTTGATAAGTCACCTGCCAGCTGGACTATGAGGAAGCAGTGGACTGACCCAGGAGGTCTCCACACTGCCTCCAAGTCCCATGATAACACTGGGTTCTACATTCTTCTGCAGATAGGCAGCCTTAGGCCAAAACGTTGCTGGCCAGGCCCTGATAGCAACAGACAAAATCCCACCTGGATGGCAGGGTCTGCCTTCTGGGTCCTGAGAGTCCTTGACACAGCCTGCACTTGACAGCTCTAAGCAGTGGGGGGGTGGCTCAGTTTCCCCACAGACATGAAGCAAGATAAGGGCAACAAGCTCCAAGCACCAGTACAAGGCCCTGCACTGCTGACAATGGTTAAGGGAAAATTCTACTAGTTTTGGTCAGCATTGGGAAATCAGAAATGGCCAGAGGGCCAAGGACACCTGGCCAGAATTATCCTTGGCCTCTGATCCTCACAGAGGATCGGCTCATCCTATTTAGGCCAGGGCTTTTCAAGTGAGTGATCCCTGAGACATGAGAGGAGAGCAAATGGAGGCCAGCAGGGTCTGGGTAGCCCCATGGAGACAGTCTTATCACACAATCCTGTAGGGAGGACTTGACTCCTTCCATTTCCTCGAAGAGGTGGCCATCAGCTTCTGAAGCAGCACTCAGTTTCAAATGTTCAAAGAGCTAAGAGTCAGAGCTTTCATTACACAGATACCAGAACCCAAGCACTCACCTGGCTTCTGGGCATGGAACTCTGGTCCTACCAGCTGGCCATGGCAGCAGCTATGTAAAAGGTAACTTGCATCAACGTGCTTACCAACCTAAAGTGAAGGACAGAGGAAAAAAACCTGAGTTTTCAAGGAAAGTTTCTAGAACATTCTGGCAGTTTTAAATGCCTCCAACCCCTGTGATTACATAGTGAAATTTTAGATTTCAACCTGAGGTCTGTCTCAACCATCTTCCACAGGGGGCAGCTGAGGAAATAAGCTTCTATCAGTCTCTGACCTATGACCTGATGCATTGCTAACCAATAAACACTAGCATGGCAGATGCTGTCTTCAACAATATGATCGAGATGAGATTGTACACAGCCAAACACCAATGTGTGAAACACCCAGAAAATGGCTCAAGGTTTGACTATAACAGTAATGACATTAACAGTAATACCCAGCATTTAATAGGTGTTTAACAGTGAGTTCCAGGTATTGTGCCAAAATCTCAGTATTTCTATGAATCCCCAGGACAACTTTAGGGGCAGATTATAGAATCATACCCATTTACAGAAAAGGAATCTAATGTGCCCAATACTCAGGAATTTGGTCACCTAGGTCTCCCTCTCCAGGTGCATATTCCCTGGCACAGACCACAGAGAAACTACCCATCGTTCCAAGCAGTGCAAGGTTTGCCCTCAAGAAGTTGAGAGTGCAATGTATCTGGGGACAAGCACACTTCACCTCCCAAATGAAGGTGGCTTCACCTTTGAGGGGCAACTCACAGTTTTACCCCAGGAATCATCTCCTGAGATATAATACTGCACAGGGAGGAAGGGGCTGTGTGTTTTACAGACAGGAAAACTAAATTTAAAAATATTCGGGAACTTTCCTGAGATCACAGAGACAGCAGACATCCAGGGCTTCAGGCGCATAGGCTAAAACACAGTGAACCAGCCAAATCCTGGACTCCTGGGCAGTGCTGTCAGTTTTAGCTTGCTAAGTGTTACCATTCTTTGTGCCCAAAGAATGCTTGCTCTGATATAAAACCTTTATTTTTAAACTGGGATCACAGCAATTCACAGCTCATGGATGGTGAGAAATACTCCCACAGGAGAACTTGTAAAATATGCAAATATCAGTGATATTTGGGCACCAAGGAGCACACAGTGTCCTCCTCAGCAAGGTCTAGGGCAGGAAACACAGTGGATACAGTTAATCCTAGTTCTTTCTTTTTTTTTTTTTTTAATATATTTTATTGATTATTTACAGAGAGGAAGAGAGTTAGAAACATCAATGAGAGAGAAACATCAATCAGCTGCCTCTTGCACAGCCCCTACTGGGGATGTGCCCACAACCAAGGTACATGCCCTTGACCGGAATCGAACCCAGGACCCTTCAGTCCACAGGCCGACGCTCTATCCACTGAGCCAAACCGGTTTTGGCAATCTTAGTTCTTTCATACCACCCAAGCAATGGCCCCTCTCTGCTATGGAGAGGGAAGCCTCAGAAATAGGGGCCATGGGCTTTCCAGGCACCTGCTCTCTTCAGGATCAAGGTCAATACACAAAAGTCAACAGTACTGCCTGGCCAGCATGGCTTAGTGGTTGAGCATCGACTTATGAAACAGGTGGTCATGGTTCGATTCCTGGCCAGGCACATGCCTGGGTTGCAGGCTCAATCCCCAGTTGATCAAAGATTCTCTCTCATCATTAATGTTTCTATCTCTCTCTCTCTCTCCCTTCCTCTTTGAAATCAATAAAAATTAAAAGTTAACAATATTTCTACATGAAATAAATGCAATGAATAAATGCAAAGCTTTTTTAAAAATACATTTACAACACCATAAATGTGAAATAGTTAAGGATAAATTCGATTTGTTTAAATGTGCAAGACCTACAAACTGAAAACTATAACAATGCATCCTTGAGAAAAATAAAAAACTAAATAAATAGATCTTGTCTGTGGGTCAGAGGTATCAATTCTCCCTCCCAAATTGGACCACAGATTCAACTCTAAACCAATAAAAAATTCCTATCATGCTTTTTTATAGAAAAAACAAGCTGATTCTAAAATTTATATGAAAATGCAAAGGACCTGGAATAGTGAAAACAACATTGAAAAAGAGGAACAAATTTGGAGGGCTTATCCTATCTGAACTTAAGACTACAATAAACAAGTCTGTGATATGGACATAAAGACAGACATGTAGATGGGTGACCAGAATATACCCATGCACTCGTAGATAACTGATTTTCAACAAAGATCCAAGTATTCTATTCTATGAGACCATAAGACACTGAACAACATTTCCTGGAGAGTTAACTGGCAAAGAGGAAGGTCATCTTTTTTTTTTTAATTAATTTTTTTAGAGGGGGGCCGGGCAGAGAGAAAGAAACATTAATGTGAGAGTGAAACATGGATCAGCTGTCTCCTGTATACCCCTCTCTCCCCCCCAATCAGGGATGGAGCCTGCAACCTGGCATGTGTCCTGACCAGGAATTGAACCAATAAACTTTTGATGCATGGGACAGTGCCCAACCTACTGAAGATGGCTGAGCCACACTGGCTAGGGTGAGGAAGGTTATCTTAACAATCTGTTATTACAACACACACATTGCATCATGGGTAGCGTGCAATATGCAAGAAGTTTTAAGGTCATTATGCTCAACCATGGCTTTCCCCATCTTAGCTCATGGCACATCCACAGTCTACTAGCGGCTCAGATTAAAATGTGGAATTACCATCTTAATCTGACTATCCCACTATCCAGTCCATCTGGAAATCCTGTTGATTCTGTCATCAAACATACCTGGGTCCAAACAGTTCTCACACCTTCACTGGCCACACCATCCTCTCTGCTATGATGGAGGCCAGCAAACTAGACGCCCTGCTTTCAATCCTCAGCTTGAAACCCTTTGAAGGTTCCGCATTCACTTAGAATGAAGCTTGAGCTCAGACAGTATGGCTCAGTGGTTGAGCATAACCCATGCACCAAGAGGTCACAGACTCGATTCCCATTCCCGGCACATGCCAGGATTCGAGCTCGATCCCCAGTAGGGGGGCGTGTAGGAGGCAGCCAACTGATGTTCTCTCTCTTCGATGTTTCTATCTTTCTCTCCCTCTCCCTTCCTCGCGCTCTAAAAATCAATTAAAAAATTTTTATTAAATTTTTAATAATAAAAGAAAAAAGCTCGAGTCTCTTCTTTATTTTGAGGCCTACCCACTGGCCAGTTGTTTATCCTGCTCCAGCCTTGCTGGCTTCCTGGCCATACTCCAATACACCAGACACCCTCCCACCTGGGGATCTTTTTATGTTTTAAAGAAAATCCCAGACACTGTATCATTTTAACAATCAATTCTACAATTTGCAACCCAAATTAAAAAGGACCTTTGAAAATACAACTACCATGACCCAGCTGGCGTGGCTGTGGTTAAGCATCGACCTATGAACCAGGAGGTCATGGTTCAATTCCCAGTCAGGGCACATGCCCAGGTTGCAGGCTCCATCCCCAGTGTGGGGCCTGCAGGAGGCAGCCGATCAATGATTCTTTCTCATCATTAATGTTTCTCTCTCTCTCTCTCCCCTCTCCCTTCCCTTCTGAAATATACACACACACACACACACACTGAGTGGCCAGATTATTATGCGTTCAGAGATGTATATGTATATGTGTATGTATATGTATATGTATTATATACATTAGAGGCCCGGTGCATGAATTCGTGCATGGGTGGGGTCCGGTCAGCCTGGCCAGGGCGAGGGGACATGGGCGGTTGGCTGGCCTGCCTGCTGGTTGAACTCCTGGTCGAGGGGACAATTTGCATATTAGCCTTTTATTATATAGGATATACACTGAGTGGCCAGATTATTATGCGTTCAGAGATCATAATAATCTGGCCACTCAGTGTGTGTGTGTGTGTACACACACACACACATATGAAATGCCATATAAAAATCCCTAAATGTCAACTAACGCCTAGTCCATATTCACACAACTCAGAAATGCCTGTATACAGCCTGTTCTAACAACAGTTGCCAGAGCATTTGTATTTAGCTGCTCCCTCTGTTTTGATCAGTTCCCTCCTCCCAATGGCTGACCCCAAGTTGCTACTCAAATGTCTCCCTCCCAGAGGCCCACCTGCAGCTCTCCCACAGCCCTGGCTTCTCTGCAAGCTCCACACAGGCAGCTATTGTGTTTATGGACTTTCTTACCTGACAAAAACATAAATACCACAAGGAAAGGGAGGTCTGATGCATTTTATTCCAAGCACCTAGGACAGTGTCAGACACATATACCAGGTGCCTGATAAATATATATGAAATGAATGTACAGGGATGGTTTAACATTGAAGAAGGAACCAATCTGAGGAGCAGAAGATCTCAGACACAATTAGTGTGGAAGCTGAAAAGGAGCTGAAACCAAGCAGAGACCACTTAGCACCATGAGATTTGGGAGCATTTCTCTAAAATAAAATATAATCGCTTTTCACTGATACAACATTTAAACTGTTTTGCCATCTACCCACACTAGATGGGTTTAGAGAGCTTTCAGTTTTTATTTCCAACCCATACATTTAAAACAGTATCAAGTAACCCTTAAGTACATAATTACCAACTCATAAGAGGCGCTTCTGTTCCCTTGATAAATCATTATGGTTTGGCTTTGACCCTGCACCTGGGTACTCCACTTACACACACACACACACACACATACCCCCCCAACTCTGAGACACACCCCCAACATAATGATTTCCCAGTTTGAGAGAGATCACACTTGGTGAGAGGGCAGCCATGGTGATTTACATGAAATCAAGTCACTGCTTTGGGCAACAGAAGTCCTTCGTAGCTATTTCATCCTCTGGAGCTCAGGCAAGTCAAGTCAGCTCCCTTTTAACTTGAGGGGAGGAGCCCCAGCCAGACACTGGCTGCTGCTGGCTAGGGAGCTCCAGTTCCAAGGAGACGCTCAGGTTGCAGCACCCGTGGCCAGCCCAGTGCAGGGACTGGTCTCTGGGGCCATGGGCACCTGACTGGGAAGCCTGGGCTCTCCAAGGCAGTCACAGAGGGCCCATCACCCCTGCCAGAGGCCCAGCCCTTATGAAAGCTGCACACTTCTGGTATCCTGCACTAACCAAACACTTGTGCTGTCACTAAAATTCTTTAACTGTCTACAACCAAGTATTTACCACCACCCTGGCTCAAATCCAGTCTTGGGAACGTGACATTAGGCCAAAAAACTCCGAGGTGAAACCCAACAATATATTCTCCTTCTCCCGTCTATAGGTCCACAAAGTCCACTTTTTCCATGCAATCCAAGTGCTCCTGAAAGACAAGGGTTACCTAGACCCTCTCTGTCAACAGTCTTAGCAACAAATGCATTGCCAAACTATTAGGAAAGCAACTCCCTGGCCAGCCCTATCAGAAAGGAAAAAACTGAAGCAGAGTAATTGTGCAGCATGTCAAGATTCACTGGAGCCGACAATTCAGTTTTCTCATCTGGGATCAGCAAACTACTGTGTGGACCTGTTGTGGTGAACAGGTTTCCTGGAACACAACCATGCCCACCCAAATGTGCACTACCTACAGCTGCTTCTCTTACAAAGTAGAGCTGAGTAGTAGCAACAGAGACAGTACAACCCCAAAAGCCAAAACTATTGACTTCCTGCAGTCCTGACGGGCTGTGCCCGAGTATTAAAGGAACAGAGGTGACCCAGCCACAGTGGCATGCCTGAAACAAAAAGGACAGAGGCATACGAAGGAAGTGCTCTGGCTCCATGTTGGCCCCAGAGGACAAAGCAGTACCTGCTCTCCCCCTGGGATGGAGACTTATTAACTTGCAGAGCAGAAGAGAGCATGACTCGGCACACTAAATGCGAAAAACCAGTCCCATGAGGGCCATGGAGCCAACAGCAAGGCCACACAAGCCCATCCTTGGCAACAGAGTTGGCCCGTCTTCACTGTCAAGCTGAGGTGTCCACTGAGGTAACAGCCAGTATGTGCTTTCCAGGGCCCTGGTTTGCCCCTGCCTGTCCTCCCTCAGCCACAGTAACCAAAGTCTCACTGAGAGAGAGATGGTCCATTCCCTGCACTGCGCCAATGAGGCCATTCCTAAAGTCCCTTAAAACCCCCAATGCTAGCAACATATCACCATGGATTTTAAGGCTTTGCGTACTTTAGGCCCAGACGACCCTATGGAAGTCATTTGGCACACACATTTGTATGTGTACACACCCACACACAGACATACCCCATGCTCCTTGTCTCAATTCTTCACACCCACACCTGCCTGTCTCTACCACCAGACCTTTGCACATGCTGTTCCCACCACTGGGAAAGCCCTTCCTCCCACTCATCCTTCAGACACAAGTACCTGTTATTCAGGCCCACTCTGCCTGACCAGCTCTTACCCCATCAAACCGTTCCATCCCAAAGGACTAAAGCCCCATCACTTGGCACAGCTGAAACTTGACATCTGGCATCAAGCATCCCATTAGGTTCCCTTCCCCAAATGCTCCTCAAGAGAAAGAGCTCTCTCACTCATCTCCTTATCCAATGCCCAAGGAGACACACAGGAGAAAATAGGGAAATGGAATCCTCCCTGAGTTATAAATACTCAACCACTATGTTTCCACCATGGATTTGAGTAAAAACGTAACAATATAAACTCTATCAAGGAACAAGCAACATGGAGAGAGGCAAGGACACAGCCCAGGTCACAGTTTGATTCCCTGTCAGGGCATATGCCTGGGTTGTGGGGTGTGCCAGAGGCAGCCCATCAATGATTCTCTCTCATCATTGATGTTTCTCTCTCTCTAACCCTCTCCCTACCTCTCTGAAATCGACAAAAAATAGAAAAAGAACAATATAAACAAACATACAAAATAGAAATAGACTCATAGATACAGAGAACAAACTGATGGTTGCCAGACAGGAGTTGGGGGGGGTGAGGGGCTAGGTGAAAAGGTAAAGTGAGTAAGAAATACAATTTAAAACCCTGGTACATATATATCATGGAATATTATCTACACTAATAAAAGAGAAATATGCAAATTGAAAAAAAAAAAAGAAATACAATTGGCAGTTACAAAATAGTCATGGGGATATAGAGTACAGCATAGGGAATACGGTTAAACCCTCGATTTTTCGGACCTCGATTTAACAGACTCCAGACTTAATGAACAAAATTTCCAGTCCATATGTCATATGTGAAAATAAACATCCTGTTAATTTTAAAATGCTTTTAACCAAGATTTGCTTATAATTAAATTAACAGGTTATTTTGTTGTTGTTGTTAAACTCAGTTATTTTTAACAAATTTTAGCGGATGGGCCATATGTTAGAAAAAACTGTAGTAATTTCACCCACATAAATATTACATATCTAAAACTGTAGTCTACATATTTAAATCCAAGAGTCACTACTCACAAACAATGTTCAGCAAATGATTAACACATAATCACACTACATCTCACATAGTAATTGCTTCTGCTGTCCAGTGGCCTGACTTTCTGCAGGTTTTTTTTTTTTAAATATATCTCCATTGATCTCAGAGAGGAAGGGAGAGGGAAACATGATGAGAGAATCACCGATCGGCTGCCTCCCGCAGTGGGGAGCGAGCCCGCAACCCAGGCACACACCCCAGGCCGGAATTGAACCCAGGACCCTCAGCCCGCAGGACAATGCTCCATCCACCGAGCCAAACCAGCCAGGGCTGCAGCAGTTTTAATGCCTGCCAGTCCAAGTTCCAAGGAACATTAAGCCACGCCCCAGCCGTGTGCATTTGTTTACTCATGGTAACTGGTGAATGCATGCATTTACTAGAGCTATTCAGTATAAATTTAAAATTACTGTAATAATATAGAAAACTTTTCTGTGAAATTAAACTTTTCATACATAATTTTAATTACACAAATGTGTTGACATAAGTAAAAATAGGTAAACTTAACTTGTCAATTTTTTAACATATGAATTCAGAAAACCTACTTTATTACATAACGAACTTTCAGTTTTAATGGACACTCACCCTTGCTTGAATTAGTCCATTATATTGAGATTTTACTGTATAGTCAATAATACTGTAATAACCATATGGTGTCGGGTACATACAGACTTATCAGGGGAATCACTTCTTATATTAATGTCTAACCACTATACAGTACACCTGAAACTAATCTATGTATATAAAAGTCAAGCTACTGGAACAACGGATGACGCACACTGCAGCGGCCAACTTCCCGCACCTGCCCCCCAGCCAGCCCAACCCGATTAGCCGCCAATATGGGTGGGCGGCCAGACCCCACCTGTGAACAAATTTGTGTACCAGGCTTCTAGTACAAATAATAATGGATGTCGCCTAACCGATGTGGCTCAGCTGTTGAGTGTTGACGCAGGAACCAAGGGGTCACTGGTTCAATTCTCAGGGCACATGCCAGGGTTGTGGGCTTGATCCCCAAGAGGGGGCATATAAGAAGCAACTGATTGATGATGTTTCTCTCCAATGTTTCTATCTCTCTATTCCTCTCCCTTCCTCTCTCGTTAAAACAAAAAAAATCAATAAAAACATTAATAATGATAAATGTCAACTGTAATTGAGAAATAAAATAAACTTCAGAGAGACCCAGATAAATTCCTGGATATTTAAAGTGTCCAGGAATCCAGAAATCAAATGTCAACATCTAGACTAATCTGAGGCTTTGGGGAAGTGTTGGAAGTGTTTAGTACTGAGGATGTGTGGTGCGTTACAATATTAAAGGACATCCTAAAGAAAATGTCCCAAGAACACAAGAGGAAATGACTTCTCTGTTAATAACAAGGACCTAGGAACCGGTGTCTCCCACTCAGTGTAAATGCTGTATTAAAGAAATTCTCTGACAAATAGCCACAAAAAAAAACAAGGAATACCTTTGATCTCTGAGCTGAGCACTAGAGCAGAGACGACCTCGGATGTTCCCGGACTCTGCTCTCCGAAGTCCTCTGAAAACTCCAGGAATCCTGTGTCACCCCACCAAGCTAGAAGTATATCTAGGCCCCACCCCTCTAGGGACCAAAGAATACTCACGGAATCTCTGTGCTCCAACACTCCCAAGATGATGTTACAATGAACCTTCTAGAACCACACATATCCTTTTTTCTTAAAACCCACAATATGTGGCACAAGGCAGGCCATCAAAACATTAATGCCTTAGTTCCTTTCTCCCTAAGCTATCTCTTGGAGGATAAAATGATGCTCTCATAGGGAATGTAGGATATTTCTGAATTCAAAAAGGTTCAATTTTTTTATTGTGTTAAAACATACTTAACATACTCATAGACACAGGCTACAGTATGGTCGTGCCCAGAGGCAAAGAGGGGTAGGAGAGTAGTAAAGGGTAAAGTGGGTCAAATATATGGTGACAGAAAGAGATTTTACTTTGGGTGGTAAACACACAATGCAATATTCCTTGTCAACTGTAATTGAAAAATAAAATATTCAGATCATGTTTCATAGAAATCTACACTTGAAACCTATATAATTTTGTTGACCAATGTCACACTGATAAATTTTAAAATATACATAAAATTTATCATCTTAGCCCTGTGTGGCTCAGTTGGTTGAGCATCATCCCGTGCACCAAAGGGTCGTCAGTTCAATTCCCGGTCAGGGCACATACCCAGGTTGATCCCCGGTTGGGGTGCGTGCAGGAGGCAACCAGTTGACATTTCTCTCTCACAGCAATATTTCTCTCTCTCTCTTTCTCCCTCCTTCCCTCTCTAAAATCAATTAAAATATATCCCATCTAATAAAGAGGTAATATGCAAATTGACCATTACTCCAACACATAAGATGGCCGCCCCCATGTGGTCAAAGATGGCCGCCACAAAATGGCCAGCAGGGGAGGGCAGTTGTGGACAATCAGGCCAGCAGGAGAGGGCAGTTGGGAGGGACCAGGCCTGCAAGGGAGGGCCGTTGGGGGTGATCAGGCCTGCAGGGAAAGACAGTTAGGGGCGACCGGGCCTGCAGGGGAGGACAGTTGGGGGGGACCCAGGCATTCAGGGGAGGGCAGTTGGGGGCAATCGGGCCAGCAGGGGAGCAGTTAGGAGTCGATCAGGCTGGCAGGGGAATGGTTGGGGTGATCAGGCTGGCAGGCAGAAGCGATTGCAGTGGTTCTCAACCTTTTTAATGACGCAACCCTTTAATGCAGTTCCTCATGTTGTGGTGACCCCCAACCATAAAATTATTTTCGTTGCGACTTCATAACTGTAATTTTGCTACTGTTAATGAATCGTAATGTAAATATCTGTGTTTTCCGATGTCTTAGGCGACCCTGCTAGCAGTTCTCAACCTGTGGGTCACGACCCACAGGTTGAGAACTGCTAGCAGGGTCGCCTAAGACCATCGGAAAACACAGATATTTACATTACGATTCATTAACAGTAGCAAAATTACAGTTATGAAGTCGCAACGAAAATAATTTTATGGTTGGGGGTCACCACAACATGAGGAACTGTATTAACCCTTTGCACTCGCTTGCTTTTTTCGATTCCTTTATTCTACTGCTAACCGTGTCGAGTCACACTCAACATACGAGTGCAAAGGGTTAAAGGGTCGTGGCATTAAAAAGGTTGAGAACCACTGGGTTAGGGGAAATCAGGTAGGCAGGCAGCAGGTGAGCAGTGGGGAGCCAACAGTCTTGGATTGTGAGAGGGATGTCTCAGATTGGAGAAGGTGCAGGCTGGGCTGAGGGACACACACGCCACCCCCGTGCACGAATTTCATGCACAGGGCCTCTGGTATTTTATAAAAGGAATTAAAAATTTTTTTTTACCATCTTAGCCATTTTAAGTGTATAGTTCAGTGATGTTAAGTTCATTCACAATGTTGTGCAACCATCCCCACCAGTTCATCTCCAGAACTTTTTCATCTTGCAAAACTGAAACTGTCCCCATTAACACTAACTCCCCAACCCCCCAGCCCTAGCCCCTGGCACTCTACATTCCACTTTCTGCCTCTATGAATTTTACTACCTTAGAACTGCATATAAATGGGATCACACAGTATCTGTCCCTTTGTGTCTAGCTTATTTCATTTAGTATAATATCTCTTCAAGGTAGAAACACACACATTTTAATCCTTTGGGGCCAGAGTATGTACAGAATAAAGCCCATGGAAAAAGCCCTGGTACACCCACAACCAAAATGGCTCTAGAACCCTGCTTCCCAGACTAGCCATGTCCCTAACATCCTCCACTAGCAACCAGTGCTTCCCACCACTCCCCAAATAAATTGCACAACAAGACAGTGGCACTGAAAAGACTCAGAATGGTGAGCTAGAACAATGCCAAATGTTATGCCTTGGATGCACTGCAAGTACGCCTGTCTCACCCCAGCTCTTACATCCCACAGCACTCTGTCTCACTGGACACGCCTTTCCTAGCCCCATCTCACAGCCATAAACCAGGGATTTAAAAAGTACTCAGGTGGACAGTAAAGATGACAAACTTGTCTTGTGCACAAACTTTTCCTAAAAGTGGAAGCCAGAGACATCACAGTTCAACCCAAACCTACTCCCTGGAGCACCTGGGCTAGACATGGGACCCTATACAGGTCCACCAGGAGACTGAGCCCTGAGCTTACAACATGTAAACTCTAAACAAGAGATAGCTCGACAACTAGCCCAAATGGCCCACCTACCAATCCACATCACTGAAAAGGAAAACACTATCCCCCTGGTGCATTAACAGCTAGATCCCCTGTGCAATCTCATACCTCTGGCAAGTGCTCCCCACATACTTTGCAGAATATTTCTCTTTGAAAGGTAGCACCAAGCCCACCTATCTTCTGAGGCAGAACCAAGCCCAAGGATGCTGCACAGAAAACAGTAACACCAAGGGACCCCACAAAAGGTATCCACCCACAGAGGAAGGGCATTTCATTGCTCATCATTTCAAACAGGAAAGCCCACAGCACCCCAATTATCTCTGATCAACTGCTCCTGAAGAAAATAAGAATAAGGGAACAAAAATGATAGTCTGGGGTTCCCTGCCTAGTTTGATTTGGGCAAGCAAGAGGTCTCCTTTGCAAACATACATGTCCCTGAATGACCTGTGACTGCAAAACATGCCAAGAGCCCTCCTGAGACAACTAACAAGGGAAGGGGGGAGGCTGGGGAGGGAGTAACCGAGTCTCCAGGACTAGTCAAAACAGAAAAGTTTGGGAGGATCACAAAAAGCCCCACCTGCAGAAAATGTCTCCATTGTAGCCTGTGGCCAACATGAGGTTCCAACAGCATGCAGCTTCCCTCCCAAGAGACACCAACCAGGGGACCTCCATGTTGTATGGCATCTCATAGCTTCATAGCTGGTTATGCTTATTTTCATGTCAAGAAATAAGTCCTTTAGTCATTCTATTCTTGTGGCAAGTTTTCTTGAGTTTGTTTTTAAAGAAGCAATACCTTATCACACAGGTAACCGCCTAGAAAGGCAAGAATCCTTCTTTTACCAATGGACAGGGTGTCCTATGCTGCCTCTATGGCCTTGGCCATTAAGCACCATTTGCTGCCTCAACCAGGTTCACGCAGCCACAGGGCTGTGTGTACCATGAGAGCAGAAGCAAAGCTATACCACCTGAACATCTCCATGCAGTAAAAACAGCATCCATTAAGCAGGTCACTTTCTCATTTGTTGACAATAAGGGACCAAACCTGATCCGCATATTCATGAGGGGGCAAAGACCAAGGAATCCCCAAAGTCTTCTGAGGAGCAGCATGGAGACCATGGCTAAGCCATCTTCAAACAGGCAGTCCTGGTGCATAAACAGCTAGATCCGGCACGCAATCTTGTACCTCCAGTAGGTGCTCCCCACATTCTTTCCAGAATATTTTTCTTTGGAAAGGAAAAGAAAAAACTGTTGTTCAAGAGCACCGAGAGAGAGCAGCATTCTGGGGCAGCCCCACTGTATACAAATGAAGACCTCCAGCTTAGGCTAGAGAAAAAGAACTTCATGGTCCTGGAATACAAACAAAATCTACCCAGAGTAGTTCACAGAATTTATCCCAGCAATATTCAAGATAAGATTATTTTGATCAGTTACCAACAGCAGACAGGAAGGCAAAAATCTCTCTGAAGAAAGGTAAACAGGAGGTCTCACCTCTAACCCTTGAAAGATCTGGAGCCTCTGCCTTCATCTCAAAGAAAGGTCTCATCCTCCAGGCTGGTAACAGGAGACCAGGAATGAGTGACTGAAGTCTATTGAAGCTGGTAGTTTCTGGATCACTAAAGGATCTGCCTAGGTCCAAATCCAGAGCAGCTAGTGAGCACCCAGGTAGATAGCAGTCAGTGTCATCTACCTACAAACTTTCCAAATGCCCCTGAGCCAAGTTTTGAACAGGAGCAAGGACTTGGTGGAATTCTAGAAATCCAGTCTGACACTGGGCCTCAAATAAACTATAACCATCTGACCACCAAGCTTCCCTAAAAAGCAGAATTCAGTTTCTTTGACCATTTAGGGGCCAGGTCAAAGAGTCAACACCATCTGTTAATTTCTCAGTTGTGGCAGGAGCTGTCCACCAAACACACCACAGCACTGATGGCCTTGACTGAGGCCACATAGTTGGCCCAAGGGGTCCTGAAGCCTCACCGCAAGGTCCAGGCCAACAAGCTGGTTCCAAGACTCAGAGGCTTCATTACTGCTGCAAACTGATGAAGCACAACAGTAATGACAAAAACCATGTGACTGACTAAAATGCTGCAAGTGTAAAGAAATCATTACAAATGGCAACATACATGAGTAAAATCATGGCTTATTCTACACACATTAAGAACTGAGAAATGATATAAACAGATATCATAACTTCCTGACAATAAAAACATCAGAAGGTACCAGAAAAGAGGTGTTCCTCGGAGAGGGTGTTCATAGAAACTCCAACTGTGCTCATCACCCCCAGCCCCCAGGGTAAAATGAGGCCCAGATGGAGGTGAAAATGGGCTACACCTGGCTTCTCTCAGCTGTTAAGAGCTTTCTAGAACCCTGCATGGACACTTCCCATCATGTAACCCTCACAGGAGGTGCCAGACAGACCCAGGGCTCTGTCAGCTGGAGGGAGTTTTGCTTGATGTGTCCAAAGAGCCAGCATCTAAGAAGCACACAGGAAGGAAACTTCGCTGGGGATCAAACCCCTGGAGAACGCTGGTCTAAGAGGAGCAAGACAGCAAAAACCAAACTTCCCCACAGAAGCTTTAGGAGAGTGAAGGGCCTGCCTCCCAGGATACGATGGCAAGGAGATGAGGAGAGTCTTGTAACTTGCTTGCTGCTTCTCCCTTAAGACAGAAGTTTACCTTGCTGGTAGGAGGTTTTAGTAGGGAAACTCTGATGTGTTATGAGACGCAATGCAAAGGTCACTTGAATCTGTGCCTTAAAATAAGAAGACCTGAAGAAATCTGCAAGGGCCATGCAGGCCTGGGCTATGACCTCAGTGGGACTTGGCCTGCATTTGAGACTTACCCAAAAACTGGGGACCCCCACAAAAGGCAGAACTCAGCCACACAAAATCCACATCCAACACAAACTGGAATGTTGTTCTTCCACGTGCACACACCAGAGTGATTGCTTAGGTCAGGCTCCTCTCCAGCAGACAAGAGCCAGCACACACATGCACAAGCACGTTTACATATGCATATACAATACACACAGGGCCAGCAGATACTTTGTCTTCCGTGCAAAGATGCACTTCTGTCGGTTGTTGAGAACAGACTGCATATCCCAGAGAAACAATGTCTTAAGTGGGGTCAAGTTCCCAAGCAGCCCACAAAGTCCACCTCACTCCAGTGTCTCTAAAGCACAATCCTACCAGGACAACCCAATCCCAAGCAAGACATCTCCTGGAAAGTCACCCAGGGTCCCAGGCCATCAGCCCTTCCTGCACAGAGGCTGCAAGACAGGCAGGGGCCAGGAGGGAAGAGGCCATAAGGGAGACAAAGCAGGGGCATTCACTCACCTAAGTCTTTACTGGGCCAGCCTTGATATTGACCCTCATGCCTCCTCCCAGGGCCATCCCACTGCTCTGCTCTGCCTTCAGCAGCCTCACACAGACCCAAGATCCAGCCTGAGAGACTCATGCCCTGCAGGTCTGTCTCCGACACCCCCGTGACACTATTGCCAGGGAGGGAGCTCTGCTCTCTCCATGGTCCAGGACTTCTCCTGAGTGCTCATCATATTTTCGTGGGGCTGGAGGGGAATTCCTGACTCTTTGTTGAGAAAGCTACCAATGGGCACACAAATTCAAACTGCTACAGAAAAACCACACTGAGGACAACTTCAGGGACATCAAGAGAATCATCTTTATTTAACATGATGAAAAAAGAATTGGTTCCAAAGAAAAGTTTAACAGTGCTAACAATTACTGAATTCTTTATTTGGTGTCAGGAACCATGCCAGCACTTTACATGCCTGATTTCATTTAATCCCCATAACCACAGAACAGGTACTGCCAATGTTACCCACACTTCACATGGGGTACTACCAATGTCACCTACATTTCACACAAGGGACTGCCCCTGTCACTCACACTTCAGACAAGGGACTGCCACTGTTACACACACTTCACACAGAGGACTGTCACTGATGCCCACACTTGACAGGTAAGAAAGCTGGGGCTGAGAGGCCAAGGTAATTGGACAAGGTCACAGGGTTAAGAAGTAAAATGGGGATTCAGACCCAGGTCCGCTACCTCCTAGGCCCAGACTCAAATCTGAACCATTATAACTCTAGAACAGTCTGACTCTGAGCCCATCCTTGGGCTGAATCTTTCCCAATGCTCTAAGGAAAACTTCCTAGAGCAAAGATCAGCACCCCCACCCACACCTCCATTCCTGTTTTGAGAGCACACTAACTTAATCCTTTACTGAATTGCTGGGAAACCTTCTAGGGCAGGCGTCCTCAAACTACGGCCCGAGGGCCACATGCGGGTGTTTTTGCCGTTTTGTTTTTTTACTTCAAAATAAGATATGTGCAGTGCGCATAGGAATTTGTTCATAGTTTTTTTAAAACTATACTCCGGCCCTCCAACGGTCTGAGGGACAGTGAACTGGCCCCCTGTTTAAAAAGTTTGAGGACCCCTGGTCTAGGGCAACAGTCGACAACCGGTGGTCCGCGAAGTCCAAAAGGTTGCCGACCACTGGTTTAAGGAAACCTTTGGAGCAGCAGTGGACCACTGGTGGTCCGTGAGGTCCGAAAGATTGGTGACCGCTGTTCTAGAGGACTGAGCCTCATTGTACAAGCCAGCATCCAGTGGACTTCCTTTCTTCTGTTCAAACAGCACAGCCTTCACCCATGTAAGGCAGTGAACAGAGCAGACATTGACCAATGGGAAGAGGACTGGTTCCCCTGGTCACTAACAAAGCAAGGGGAATTTGAGGATGGCAGAGGACACAGGGACCAGGGGACAGCCCAGGCCCCGAAGGCAGGACTTCCAGGTGGGCAACTAGACTAGGCAGGGCAAATTCCAGCCCTCCCAGCTTTCATACGGGACACCAGGTTGCTGCCGTTACCCAACTCACCCTATTCCTCACTGCCACCCTCAAGTCCAAAATCAGGATCCTGATGACATCGTGGTCATCACCAGCCAGGTCCCTCTCTCCGACCCAAGTCATTTTTCTCCCAATTGCCAAATTCCCAAGGCCCCTTTCCTTCCTGTGACCACAACCCCTTCCCACTCTCAAAACCAGTGTCATCACTTGGCAAGACACTCACCTATCTTCTCCCCTGGACTCTGCCAAAAGAACCAAGATTTGAAAACATTTGAGCAATGCATGAAACAAGGAAAATTTCTCAAACCAGGAAGCATCAGCTGTTGGAATAATTCATGTGGATATCTCAGAGAAGCATCTTAATCACTCTTGGTCTTTCTGGAAAAGTATCCAAAATCTCAAGCTAGAAAATTCTCAGAATCTAGAAAATGTGGGTTACCAACCAGCTCCCAGGGCACTGGAATCATATCGAGCTTCTTCCTGGTCCCTTTAATTGCTACAAAGCTCTTTATCAGACTATGTTAAGGGCTGTGTCCCTCTAATTTCCATTCATTCATCACTACTTCAATCCTGGGAGCAGAGCGCAGAACAAACTTTTCCTACATATAAGAGATAGTCTCTTGGATATTTTATTCTCTCACCTATCATTTATTACTCTCTCACCTAACACACAAAGCACTTAGTTTGGGGGATGATGTAAGGACAGGTCAAGTTTTGCATCTGGCCCCAGAGCCCACAGCTATCCAGCAGGATCACAGATATGCCCCTAATGGACATGCCCTAAAAGTCCTAACAATCACACAGGGCCTCCACACCTCCAACCACTACATCCTCCCAAACCAGAGAAGCAGAGAGTGGCCATGCAGGGCCACAAGCTGGGCTGCCTTACCACACCCCCTTCTTCCATGCAGTATAGACACAACCTAGAACCACCTCTCCAGAACCCAGCTCACCTCACCTTTACTCAAATTCAGTACCGTTGAAATCAAAGATCCACAATCTAGGGGCCTCTCAGATGTGCTCCTGCCCACCCTCCCTCTCTCTCAGGGCACCCTACCTTGTCGCTCCATGTGGCCTTAGATCCCTGAGGACAGGAACGGGCCATCTCACCCATCACTGGACCCCAGAAGCACAGAACAGCCTAAGCAGGAAGGCTACCCCAGTTGTTGAATAAACAGATGACCTGGCCCTAGCTGGTTTGGCCTAATGGATAGAGCGTCGGCCTGTGGACTGAAGGGTCCCAGGTTCGATTCCGGTCAAGGGCACATGCCCGGGTTGCAGGCTCGATCCCCAGTGTGGGGCATGCAGGAGGCAGCCAATCAGTGATTCTCTCTCATCATTGATGTTTCTATCTCTCACTCCTTCTCCCTTCCTCTCTGAAATCAATAAAAATATATTCTTTTAAAAAATACAGATGACCGGTCCTCATCCCCTGGTATCCAATTAGTCCCTAGCCAATCTACCTACACAATGTCTCCAGCACCTGTTCCTGCTTTTTATTCTTCATCAGGCAAATTCAAGACTGTATTAGCTCATGCCTGCCTTTTATCAATGCCCTTTTTTCCTGACTGGCTTCCCTGGCCAATTCAAGTTGACATTCTTCTCTCCAGAAACTTCAGGGCTCTCCATGCTTTTGGGACGAAGTTTAAGCAGCTTTCCATTTAAGATCAACAATAATCAGAACAACCTGCATTCTGCAACTTTCTTTCCCATTAGACTTTCTGTAAACCTGGTGTGTGGAAGGGTGATGTGCCAACTTCACCCTTCCATGAATGGTCTAGTCCAATGTCATGCACCTTCTCCATAAGAGCAGTAAACCCTCTGGGTCCAAGAAAATCCTATGTCTTCTCAGAACAGTGGAGGTGGGAGGAGATGATGGATGGGACAGGAAACAGACACAGATCAGATGTACATCTGTCTCACGTCATGGCATGTAACACATATGGTATTTGCACAACACAATGGAGTAAAACAAGGCTACTCAGGCTCAGGGGCTGGGGCCACCTGGCTTCAAGGATATTTCTGCACCACTCCCATCCCAGCCTACAGATTAAGAAGCTCTGAATTGCCGAAACTGGTTTGGCTCAGTGGATAGAGCGTAGGCCTGCGGACTCAAGGGTCCCAGGTTCGATTCCAGTCAAGGACATGTACCTTGGTTGCGGGCACATCCCCAGTAGGGGGTGTGCAAGAGGCAGCTGATCGATGTTTCTTTCTCATCGATGTTTCTAACTCTCTATCCCTCTCTCTTCCTCTCTGTAAAAAAATCAATAAAATATATTTAATAAAAAAAAAAGAAGAAGCTCTGAATTAGAGAATCCCACTACCAGCAACACATCTGCTCTGGTAATTTCATCATGTAGTGATGAGAAGCCAGCACTGCATTTCACTCCATGGGATACTGACCAGAGTAGCTTATGCTCTTAAATGTCAACAGTTAACTTAAAAAAAAGAGAGAGAGAAAGAGAGAAATATTGATTTATTCCACTTATTTATGCATTCATTGGTTGATTCTTGTGTGTAACCTAAGCTGGGACGGAACACGGAACCTTGTGTATATCAGGACCACAATCCTGAGCTACTGGGCCAGGGCCTTAACTTTTTAAAATAACTTAAAAAAACAACAGTGGTTCACAGACTCGGAAGGCTGGTTAAACAAATCAAAGTTACCCTAATTTTTCTAAGCAATCTGTTTCCTTTTCCCTTCTGTAATTAACCAAGGCAACAAAATGAACAAGCTCCTGCCATCTCAAACTTTACAGAAGGTGAGTGCGAGTCTCTGAGTTGTTCACCCAATGCCGAGTTCCTACCCCAGGTAATGACCTGTTTACTTCTGTTGCCTTTTGTGGCAGGGTCACCTAATATTATCTCTGGAAAGTAACAGGAACCCCTTCCACACTCCCTGAGGGGGTGAGCAGGTGCATGATGGCTCCAGCAACAGGAAAGGCCTTCCATTCAATCCTGAGCTGAGATCCTGACTCACCAACAGGCCTCCTGGAAACTCTAGCCATCCCTCACCCCCAATCTTCTCTCCTCCAAACAAAACATTTTCAACCCCTCTAACGAGTCCTGTGACAGGGCTTAAAGACCACTCCAGCAGCCAGAACAGACTCCCACAGATATAAAGGATATACACCAAATAACCTTCCTGAAAACGCCTTTTAGCAGGCAGGTTGCACTGTTCTAGAATCAGCCAGTATCCTTTGCAGAGCAACAAAGCCCTCTCTCTTGCTTTTAAGGATTTTGAAATGGCCACCAGCATATCACCTGAAGGATATCTATCCAAGAAACTGCCATTACTTTTTTTAATAGACAGGAAAAGCAGTTTTATGCTCTTAAAATGGAAAGCCATCACCCAGTCAATTCCAAAACAAAAAGCAGCCACGTTCTTCCTCCCTGTGTCCCATCCCATCCTCACACCACGATGACTTGGACTCAAAAAGGAAACCTGCCAATGGACCTACATAAATAAAGGGAGGAGGAACCTAAAACAAAACTAACCAAGCCATGAAGAAAAGATGACAGGTCAGACCAGGGTAGCTTCAGGAGGGAACAGAGAACTATCATCTATGCTCCCCTCCCTTCTGCAAGTCAGCTGGGGAAAGGCCACTTCTCTCGAGAACCTGTTTCCAGTGTGTGTGTAATATCAAGGACTCCCCCACTCATCCTGAATGAAGTCTGTGTGCTGCATGGTGGGCACACAGCATAACTGCACACAGAAGCAAGCTAGTCAAGGTGAATCCTAAAGTTGTTGCTGCCCAAGGACCAAAAATAGTTACATTTCTAATGCCCTGCCTGACAAATATAAATGGGCAGTAAGGCCGCAATTACATTTCAACCCAGATTCAGTACATTAATATCTTTACCCAAGAAAACGTCAAAAGCTGACCAGGCAACTCCTACCATTGACACCTGACGCTCTCCACCTCCTCCCCAAAATTCAGCATCAAGAACTGTCGCTTGGGTTAGAAAGAAGGGGGGGGAGGGGGAAACACACCTCAAAATAACAGGAACTGTAAAGGTTTGGGGGAGACAGACGACCATGACCCACAAACAAACTGCTGAGGTCAAGAGGGAAGGTAGGGGAGGGTGGGGGTAAGGGAGAGAGATCAACCAAAGGACTTGTATGCATGCATATAAGCCTAACCAGTGGTCACAGAGAAGAGGGGAGTGGGGGTATGAGTGGGGAGGGGTTTGGGATGGGAATGGAGGGATGATGACAAATATGTAATACCTTAATCAATAAAGAAATTTAAAAAAACACAAAACTGTTGAGGTCAGTCAGTTAATCAAACAAAAGTGTTAAGGAAAACACTAATCAAATCCTAAAATCTCCCAGGATCCCAGTGGGTATAGGAGAATCCCACCCAGGAAGGGATCTGACTATAGAATCTTCTGAAAGAACCACTGCCATTAAGGGGGTGGGCATTAACCCTTAAATGCACAATAATAATACACGAGGCAACAGAAAATGAAGTTTAGACGTTCTGTGAATGGTGAACAAGTCCTGAGAACATCACAGGTTTGGGGTGACTCAACCAATACCTTCAAATCAAGAATTCAGTTTGCCATGCTCCTACTTTCCCCAAATCGCTGAGCAATTGTGGAAAATGCGTTTCCTTTGTGGATGTGAATAAAGGTTGTGGCAGCAACGTTTTCAAACCGGCCCAAAAAACACAAGAAAACTAAACAATCTGTTGTCACTGCCACAAAAATTCACCAACTGGAAACTCAAGTGACTCTGCCTGAAACCTGCTCACCTCCAAGGTCATGATGAGCAGCTGCCTCCAAGGTAAGAATGTGTTGGCCCTGGCTGGGTAGCTCAGTTGGTTAGAGCATCATCCTGATATGCCAAGGTTGGGGGTTCAATCCCCAGTCAGGGCACATATAAGAATAAACCAATTAATGCATAACTAAGTGGAACAAATCAATGTTTCTCTCTCTAATAAATTTTTTTTAATGTTTAAAAATAATGTGTTGAGTAGAGTTTAACGCCACTGACTCAAGGTCTCATTGCACAAAACAATTAGAACTGAAGGAAATGTTATTATGCTAGATTATATGCAAATTTAAGGCCATGGGGTTTTTCACATTACTTCAAGATAATATGACAACTTTTTAGATAAGATCTCCTTACAATAAGCTCCCAACCCCTTCAAACTGTTAGGTTGTTAGGATTTTTTTATGAAGAAAATCTAGCTCCTCAAATCTGTTTCATTGTGCATAACTGAGCTGTGGTCATTGAGTAGTTGTCACTTGGGAAGAGAAGGATTTTGTCTCAGAGGTGAATGGAGGAGTAGGGGTTTGGGTATCCCTGACTCCTTATCCTCACAGTTATCCTGTGAGGTGATAGATACAGTCCCCCATCTGAAGTCAGATGGCCAGGAGGCCCACACAAAGGCTGAAGAGTGGTAAGCTGTAGTTAGTGACAAATCTGTTTATTCCCCAAGCTAGCTAGAGAGCTGGACAGGATGTAGGCATTTGCCACTGCATCAGGCAACCCATTCCCACCCCTGACGAGAATCCACTCAGGGATAAAGCCAGAGATGTAGGGGCCCCTCTTGGTTCTCAAAGGCAAGACCCCATGACAGATATGCCTGGCAAACATCTTCCCATCTCACAAATGGAGGAGCTGTCTCTGAAAGTCAGAAGTGGGGTTCAGCAAGCACAGAGCCACAAAAGGACTGCCTCCTTTCCCCTGGGGAAGCTCCACAAACCCAGCAATTCTGTATCTCTGAGACTAGCAGGAAAAACATGCAAAGTCTGAAATCAGAAAGGCTGGAGACAAGTCCCAGCTATAAAATAACAAACAAGATGACACTGGCAATGTCACCCTCTGTAGGGGACTTCACTTTCTTCCATCTAGAAGGTGGACAGGCTGTGACTCCAAGGGGCACACAACAAACAGTGACAGTTTGTCCCACGAGTTTGAAGATGCTTCATATGAGAGAAACAGAGCGGTCCTTAATGCTTTTGTTCTCTTCCTCATCTGTTCTAGTCATAATGATACACTCACTAAACTCCAATTTCTTGAGCAGGTGCACACACTAGGCACTCTGCTAAGCCCTTTCATTTATTAGCTCACTCCCAACTCAGCCATTCAAGGTAGACAATACCACCCCCTTTTTTGAAATGGGAGAGGACAAGGTTCAGCAAGGTCACATCTCTAGGAAGTGGCTGAGCGAAGCTCACACCCAACCTCTCTGAGGCAAAGCCAGGGCTAGCCTAGTATGCTGCTACAGGGACCTGCTGCCTGGAAAGAGGCCCAAAGCCTCACCTGGCAAACAGCAGGCAGCACTATTCATGAGAGGTATACCTGGCACCAGGACCTGGTTGGCCACTATATTACAGCGGTACTTTTTTTTCTTTTTTATCCTCACCTGAGGATATTTTTCCATTGATTTTCAGATAGAGTGGAAGAGAGGGAAAGACAGAGAAATATCGCTGTGAGCAAAACATATCAATTGGTTGCCTCCTACACCCACCCCCTACCAGGGCCCGGGTTGGGGAGGAGCCTGCAACCATGGTACATGCCCTTGACCGAAATCAAACCCAGGACCCCTTGGGTCCACAAGCCAACACTCTATCCACTGAGCCAAACCGGCTAAGGCTACAGCAGTACTTTTTAAAGTGTGCTTAAAGGCATCACCCCATTTAGACTAAATTAAGTTTGAAGGTTGAACCAAAAGATCTGATTAGCAAAGCAGGTCAGGTGAAGAGAGCTCTGGAGACGAGCTGCAGAAGTACCAGCTGAAGGATTCTTCAACCTCAAACAAGTGGAATCTTTCTCTCCAATCCAGTGCTGCCTCTCCCTTCTGGACCCAGCTACAGTTGCACCAAGTAGCCATAAAGTCCTACAACCTCAAACATTCCCCCAAACTCCTGCCTCAACTTGCTGGGAGTCCCCTTTGGGGTACTGGCCACCCCCTGCCAGTTCCTTCTATCTCAGATGTTAGCTTTTCTGTATCTCAGATATCAAGTCTTTTCCTTTCAGATAACCCCAAGAATTGGGTATCAGGAGAACAGGAAAGCAAGGTGCCTGACAAATTCACCTGTGAAACAGGGGTACATTTATGAGGATGGAGAAAGTGGGTGCAGGGCACTAAGAAGCTGCAAGGATCCTTTTCCCCACTTTGAAGGATTCCCAGTCACTTCCAAAGGCTACCTGCAGATACTCTATTAAATTCCTTTGTCTTTTGAAAAACTAACCTACATTTTCATCAAAGAGGTCACAAATACAGTCTAGAAAGAGAGAAGGGCAATAAGCCCATGGTTTGACATTCTTCTTGATTAAAAAGTCCTGGATCGCCCAGCCAGCATGGCTCGGTGGTTGAGCATTGACCTTTGAAGCAGGAGGTCATGGTTCGATTCCTGGGTCGGGGCACATGCCTGGGTTGCAGCTCGATCCCCAGTGAGGGGTGTGCAGGAGGCAGCCGATAAATGATTCTCTCATCATTGATGTTTCTATTTCTCTCCCTCTCTCTTCCTCTCTGAAATCAATAAAAATCCTATCCTAGCCCTAACCGGTTTAGCTCAGTGGATAGAGCGTCGGCCTGCAGACTCAAGGGTCCCAGGTTCTATTCTGGTCAAGGGCATGTACCTTGGTTGCGGGCACATACTCAGTAGGGAGTGTGCAGAAGGCAGCTGATCGATGTTTCTAACTCTATTCCTCTCCCTTCCTCTCTGTAAAAAAATCAATAAAATACACTTTTTAAAATCCTATCCTATATAATAAAGTCTAATATGCAAATTGTCCCCTCAGGCGGGAGTTCAACCACTCGCTATGACATGCGCTGACCACCAGGAGGCAGCACAGAACATGGTGGGCATCAGAGATGTGCCACGACCTCTCGCTAGCTACCTGGGGGCGGGGGTGACACGGACGAAGGTGCAGTGAGAATGTAGGGTGTCTGTGGAGCTTGCTCTCACTCCCCCTGCTACCCTTCACCTGGGACACCAGGGCTCAAGCTCAGCTCCCACAAGGAGCCCACCCCACACCTATGCAGCCTCTTCCAGGCGAACCGGGACCACAGAGGGTCAGGCTCCCAGTGGGTTTCAATTCACGCAGGAGCCGGTTGGTCTGTGAAGCCGGCCAGGAGAGAGCACGCTGCCCACCTGGCTTCCTTATGGCACCACTGGGCGGCCCAGAGGCCCACGGGGTCCAGCTACGCTCACCACATCTCGGCGTGGGGACTCGGGCGCCATGACTCAGGCAGAGTGGGGCACGCAGGGGCCCAAGTGCTGCCCAGAGGTCAGCTGGGACCTGTCCTTCCATACCAGATGCTCACGCTTCAATAGCTGGCCAAGCCTAGGGACCACACCCATGCACGAATTTTGTGCACCGGGCCTCTAGTATACTTAAAAAAAAAAAAAAGTTCTGGATCACATTTGTCAGACTCCACATGCGTGCAGGGTATGTCTCTATCTGGTACTTTTGTTTCCAAGAACACTCACTATTTTCACCTCGCTCCACCACTTCAGGTCCTCTGTCTTTTTAAGTTTCTAGCTTAACACTCTGCCTTCCTAATTCAAGTCAGAGATGTAGATTTGCACAGTTAGCACAAATAAATTTCATTAGCCCTGGCCCGCGTTACTCAGTGGTTAGAGAACTGGCCTGTGCACCAAAGTGTTGCTGGTTGGATTCCTGGTCAAAGGCATGTGTCCTGGCCAGGTATTGTACTTGCAACCCAGGTACATGTTGTTAGGAAGCATTTTAAGAAGCTAGAGATTCAATGTATCTCTCTCACATTGAAGTTTCTCTCTCACTTCTCTCCCCCGCTTCCTTCTTTCCTTCCACTCTCTCTGAAAATCAATGGAAAAAATATCCTCAGGTGAGAATTAACAAAAATAAAATAAAATAAAGCCCTAGCTGGTTTGGTTCAGGGGGATAGAGCATCGGTCTGTGGACTGGAGGGTCCCAGGTTCAATTCAGGTCAAGGGCACATGCCCGGATTGTGGGCTCGATCCCCAGTGGGAGGAGTACAAAAGGCAGCCGATCAATGATTCTCTCTCATCACTGATGTTTCTCTCTCTCACCCTCTCCCTTCCTCTCTGAAATCAATAAAAAAAAATGTATTTTAAAGTGAATAAAATAAAAATAAGTACCATTACAACTCAAATAGCAATCTAAGACCAGATGGTCTAACCTCCTAAAAAGAGTTCAGATAACTCAAGAGCATCCATTCTAACAATCAACCACATTAGCAGGCAGCACAATTCTGTAAGCCTCAAACTATAACACTGCCAACTCGTTCTTCTGGTTCTGCTGCACTTCCCGACCTGACATAACAAGGAAACCCCAGAGATGCTCTATTACCCAGGACAACTTGCCTGTTTCATAATCTTCCTAGTTTTCTACAACGAGCATAAATTAACTCAATTACTAGGGAGAAAACCATCTATGGAAAATAGCCTTGGCCATTTCAATTGATGACACAGAAACACTTAAGTCCAAGCAGGTATTTCTCCAGAAAAGCACTCGAGTTACCTCTTTTAGAGGTTAGCACAATGAAAATCCTTAACTTAATTCAGTGGTAAGGTCATTATATTTTTGTTTCAGTTGAGAATTAATATATTCAAGACTCTGCAAGTCATTCTTAATTTTCTCCCAAGAAAACGCCAACTTTCTAATAGTTTTGTTATCTTCCCACTCACATTCAGGAGCATCCTTCAGTTGTCTGCTACTTAAGGCCCAATGAGGTCCTGGTTGTGAGACTCACTGTACCACATGGCCCTTCGGTCTCTCCTTATCCTCTTCAATGGAGTTTCACTGGTCTCAAGGTAAATCCCAGACCCACTCAGCCCCAAGGCTGGGCATCCCATCTCCCTCACATGTACGTGTGTGTGTGTGTGTGTGTGTGTGTGTGTTCACCAGATCATAGTCTTCTACTTGGCCCTTGTTAAATTTCCCCACATTCATGAGATTAATTATGATTCCTCTCCCACTAACCTCACCATAAACTCCACTAAGCAAAGATTCTTAGCACAATGCTGGAGCACAGTACACACTCCAATATTTATTGAATAAATCAACCCAGAAATCACTACTTGCAATGCCAGAAAGTCACAAAATGATGCAAAACAAATGAGAGAAGCTCCTGAAGAGCTGAAAATTGTTTTATTATTCAAAAGATGTGCCTTTTTTTAGATGTTCCTTATTTTATACTTTTAAAGAAATCATAAAAAGTAGATACCAAAAAGTTTTAAAAAAAAACTAACCCTAAAAAGAGATTTTGTTGACTTTTTGGTACAAATCCTTACAGATTTCTACCAAGAGTAGTAGTATTTCTTTCCTCACTATCAAAATATAAGAATGTAGGATCTCCCAAGTGATACTGCATTAATAGAGATGACTTGACATTTAAAAAAATGATGTCATCTAAGTGGAAATAACAATGCATCCAAATCAGTAATAAAGAAACATCCAGCCGAGACCGGTTTGGCTCAGTGGATAGAGCGTCGGCCTTCGGACTGAAGGGTCCCAGGTTCGATTCCGGTCAAGGGCATGTACCTTGGTTGCGGGCACATCCCCGGTGGGGGGTGTGCAGGAGGCAGCTGGTCGATGTTTCTCTCTCATCGATGTTTCTAGCTCTCTATCCCTCTCCCTTCCTCCCTGTAAAGATCAATAAAATATATTAAAAAAAAAAAAAGAAACATCCATTCTCTATACAATAACCAAGATGAAAGACAGTCCTCTATAACTGTGGTCGGCAAACTGCAGCTCGCGAGCCACATGAGGCTCTTTGGCCCCTTGAGTGTGGCTCTTCGACAAAAAACCATAGCCTGGGTGAGTCTATTTTGAAGTGACGTTAGAAGAAGTTTAAGTTTAAAAAATTTGGCTCTCAAAAGAAATTTCAATCGTTGTACTGTTGATATTTGGCTCTGTTGACTAATGAGTTTGCTGACCACTGCTCTATAAAAACTAGCTTCAGAATCTTGGGGGAGGAATAAAGGATGAAAGATAAAGGACTGCGAGGGAGTAAGTGAGATGAGAGTCTAGCAAATCACTATCAAAATTCTCATTCTAAACTGCTTCCTTTAGAAAAGGGTCACCTTTCCTGAGCTGGAAGCTGAGGAAGCGAATGCAAAGAGGTAGCTCTTCCGTTTAGCTCCTTAAAGACCAGCTGGTAACTCTGAGGACAAAGCATGACTAAAATGGTGTCACAAGTCAACCCTACAGGGGTGCATTGGCGCCTGGACAAGTAAATGAACTTGTGTTTTAAAAGCTCCCAGAAAATGCTCACACACTGGATTTGCAAATAAAACATTCCTGGGTTCTGGGGCCCCACACAGCAAGTTCAAGCCCAGCTCTGCCTTTCCACCACTCAAGAGAGCCTCACTTTCCTCACCTATAAAGAGAGGACTATACTACCTCCTCCTCCTCAGATTGTTACGGGTACTGAAGATGTCTGTGCACTGACCTGGGCATACCGTAGGCACTCAAATCTGGGGGCTAGTGTTATCTATTAGCACTCCTCCATAGCTTGCTGTCAGGTCTAACAAGCTACTGATCTTACCATATGAATCACTAATACTGATCAGGTGCCAGCAAACATTATTTCACATAATCTAACTTAAAATAAAATTTGTAACCGCTACCACAAGAAAGAAGAAAAAGAATATCAGCAAGACTGAAGCAAATGCACAGAAGTCTGTCCGTGGGTCAGGTTCTCTGTGCTGCCACAGCCAGAAGGTGTCACTGTGGGAAACAGACATACAGAGACTTAATAAGCACTGTGAACTCCAAGAAAACTTAAAGAACTAAAAGGGTGAGGAACAGAGAAAAAGGCTCAAGTGACTCACCCGGACTTTGATCTAAAGAATCCAAAGCTCTTAAGATAAGGATAAACTACACACCTAAAGACCTTGGGCCAGATACACAAAATCAAGCAATCCCTGAAAAATTACCAGGATAGAGCAGAAATATGTACTCAAGTGTTGCCATTCAGTTATCTAAGAAGGAGTTCCCATTCATTTCTGGGTCCCTGTGTGCTCACACACCAAGTTACGCTCTAGGCTGAGGCCCTGCCCATAAGCCCTTCCTCGTTGAAGTGATCAATTCCGATTCTTGGCAATAATCCCTTTAAAAGGACAGCTGCTGCTGTCTAGTCACTGATGCAGACCCATTCCAGGTGGGGAAAAAAGGACTCAATACAACCACTGCCTAGATGGTGAGTCAAATTTAAAGAGTAGGGCCCGGTGAAAGGCTGAAACAGAGAGGGGAAGGATCCTGCAACTCCCGGGGGTCAGGCAGGAAGGGCGAGAGCGGAGGGGGGGGAGGGTTGAGGGCCAGCCCTGCAGGCGTGGGCGCGCGGGGACTCTTATTCTGACACGGGATCCGCCGCCGTCGCCGCCACGGGGTCCAGCGCCGCGGCCGGGCCCAGCCAGCCTGGGACCCCCACGGCCCGCCCGTCCCCCGCCCCTCGCACCCACGTGCCTCCCGCCTGCCACCCCAACCAACCCGCCAGTCCGGGCCGCTCAGAAGCAGCGCCTCGCGGCCCGGCCTCTCCCTGGCTCTGGTGAAAACGCAGGAGGTACTGGGCGACACCGCGATTTGCCCAGACCCCCGCCCGGCCCCCACGTGCCCGAGCGGCGACAGGGCGCGGAACTTTCCAGGGCAGCATGAGAAAGACGCTCCCGCAATACAAGGAGTAGAACTCACTCGCCCTCACTTTTTCACGCTCACGCGGGGGTCTCTCAGGACCCCCAGACCCTGTCTGGTGCGCGCCGCCCTCGCCGCTCCAGACTCCCCTGGGCGTCCCTGGCCCCGGCCCCCAACCCCCGGCCCCCAGCAAGTTTGGTCCGGAACTTACCGGGCCGCGGGCCGGCCGGGCCCTAGGGCAGCGCGCAGGTTCGCGGGACCGTGGGGCCGAGGGGCGGGGGCGCCCGCGGGGCCGGGCGGCCGAGGGACCGGGGGCACCGGGCCACGCGCTCTCGTTCCGCCTGTGGAGCCGCCCGGGCCCGCGGCGCACGCTCCGCCGGTCCGACCGCCCGCGCCGCCGGCCAGATAATGCGCCCCTCGGCCGCACACATGGAGCCCGGCGCCGGCGTCACCGCCCGGGACATGCGCACCAGGTCAGCGCGCCCGGCCCGCGGCCCCCAAAACACCGGGGAGCTCTTAAAGGCGACGCCGCCCGCCCGCGCCCGGCTGGGCGGGGCTAAGCAATCAGGGGCGGGGTCTGGGTAAAGGGCGTGGTCGGGGCGGGGTAATGCTGGCTCCGCCCCCGGAAGCAACGACCTCCGGACTGCGCTCAAGGGTTTGGTTTCCCACGCGGGCCCCGGCAGGCTCCCAGTGCAGGACCGAGGGGTTGCGGCTAGTTCAACCACCGTAGAGCCAGCCGGCCGCGCCCAGCGCTGACTCACGACGCGCTCGCGACGCACACACTGCTGACCTCACTCCAGCTGAGCTGCGCGACCTCCAGCAACTCTGCTGCTTCTGAAAACCGAGGTCAGAATGCCTCCCCAGCGGAGTCGTCACAAAGAAGCTCCCCTCTAGGGGATCGACTCAAGAGCATCACTTTTCCATGGCAGTGAAGAGAGTTCTACGAAGTAAGCTCCAGACCCATCCACTTCTAGACACTTGGGGATGGCAGGGCTCCCTCTCCAGTTACCTCTCAATATGCCCCCCAGTGCCTTTGGGAGAAGGTTACCCTCCCCAACCCCCGCCAAGAAAGCAAATCTTACCCTTCCCTCTCAGTGACATGAAGGAAACACGTGAAACACAGGTGAACCTGAGAGAGCAGGGCCTTTGGAGATATTAAACTGCATAAAGCAGAACATAATTTGAATAGGGAAAATATAATATTACAAGAAGCCTCTCAATGTCAAGATCACGTTCTGAAGAATTGCCAAAAAAGGCAGGCCCTTTTCATGTTTTTTTTTCCCCACGTTAATACAAATAATTTATGATGAGACATCTAGACTCCTAAATAATGGGGGTTTTATAATACATCCTAATACATATTCATACAATTAAAACAAGTTTCACCAACTAAACCTTTACCACTTGCAATGCACTCTATTTTTTAAAAATATGTTTATGACATTTTTAAAATTGATCTTTAAAAAGGAAGAGGAAGAGCCGAAACCGGTTTGGCTCAATGGATAGAGCGTCGGCCTGCGGACTGAAAGGTCCCAGGTTCGATTCCGGTCAAGGGCATGTACCTTGGTTGCGGGCACATCCCCAGTGGGGGATGTGCAAGAGGCAGCTGATCGATGTTTCTCTATCATCGATGTTTCTAAACTCTCTATCCCTCTCTCTTCTTCTCTGTAATAAAATCAATAAAATATATTAAAAAAAAAAAAAAAGGAAGAGGAAGAGAGAGAGAGAAACATTGATGTGAGAAAGAGATATAGATCATTGCCTCCTGTAGGCTCCCTGACGGGGAATCAAATGGGAGACCTTCCCATGAATGGCAGGATGCTCAACCAACTGAGCCACACGGACCAGGGTGTACTCGGATATTTTCTATTTCATTTTTTTTAAATATATTTTTATTGATTTCAGAGAGGAAGGAAGGGGAGAGATAGAAACATCAATGATGAGAGAGAATCATTGATTGGCTGCCTCCTGCACGCCCCCACTGGGGATCAAGCCCGCAACTCGGGCATGTGCCCTTGACAGGAATGGAACCTGGGACCCTTGAGTCCGTAGGCGGATGCTCTATCCACTGAGCCAAACCGGCTAGAGCTCTATTTCATTTTTTAAAAGAGAATCAATATAATTTCGACCCATGATTGCTCTTGACCTCAAACTTGAAAAACACTTAATGTAGAACAAGTTTTAGAAAAACAATTGTTTTTCTACTATGTGCTTCTCCCCATCAAGTTCAAAACAGTATATCTTAATTTTGTGTTAAGTTCCACAAATAATTGGCAACTATTTTTTATAGATTTTAGAGAGAGAGAAAAGGGAGAAAAACATCTGTTTGTTGTTCCACTTATTTATGTATTTATTGGTTGATTCTCCCCACTCCTCCCCCACCACAGTGGTTGATTCTTGTATGTGCCCTGACCAGGGAATAAGCCCACAACCTTGGCATATGGGATGACCAACTGACCTACCCAGCCAGGGCCATAATTGGCAACTTTTTTCTGTTAATTCCACCACCCCAACCCCAAAATCTTCCAACTGCTTAATGCAATATCTGACACAGCCTCCCATGGGTAAAAAGAGAAGCATTCTTCAAATCTGAAAAAAATGATACAAAATACAAAGTGTTGACCCCCAAAAGGCATACCCTGGCCCAGTTTTGTCAGCAATTTGCTTTGCTACAAAACAATTCAAATTCAAAAACCTGACTGTCTTATTCTCAAACAGGTGACTTGGTATAGGAATGCAGAAAGCTCCCTGATCCCAAGTGCAAGGATAGGTTAAAGCAAATATCCAGAATTCTCACTCTAATTCAGCAGCTGTATATTTTGAGAAATGCTGTACTCTACAAAAATTAATCAGATTATGTATATTAAAGCAAAATATTACCTTACTGCTCCTCACCTGGGTCTTGATTAATGCTAACTTAATTAACTACAAACAGCAAAGTGTGGTAAGGTGGGAGACCTGAGACTTGAGATAGATGTAGGGATTCCAGAGCCGGAGCTGGCAAGCTCTGTGTGAGTCACCAAGGCGACAATCACCGTTTTCAGAGGGAGGCATCAGCTGCAACATATTAATGACACACCCCTGTGGACTGAGGTGTGCACTGGTGACAGGTGGGCTGCTCCAGTGGGCGTGTCACCTCCAGCAGGGAAAGCAGGAGTGGGGGTTGGGTGACATCATTACATGGTTTATTTTTGAGATAGGAAGAGAGAACCAGGTATGTAAATGGAAAAGGCGACAGTGAAGCCAGACCTGTTTGGGGTCCCTGATGCTCAAGCTGGTGAATGCTGAGGCTGCTTATAGTAAAGCAGCAGTGGGGAATCTTTTTTCTGCCAAGGGCCATTTGGATATTTAAAACATCATTCAAGGGCCATACAAAATTATCAACTTAAAAATTAGCCTGCGCCCTAACCGGTTTGGCTCAGTGGATAGAGCGTCGGCCTGAGGATTGAAGGGTCCCAGGTTCGATTCGGGTCAAGGGCGTGTACCTTGGTTTTGGGCACATCCCCAGTAGGGAGTGTGCAGGAGGCGGCTGATTGATGTTTCTCTCTCAACAATGTTTCTAACTCTCTATCCCTCTCCCCTCCTCTCTGTAAAAAATCAATAAAATATATTTTTTTAAAAATTAGCCTGCTATATTTGATCAAACATTTAATTAACTCACCCCTAATACCTTGGCAGGGCCAGACCAAATGATTTTGCAGGCCTTATATGGCCCTCAGGCTGGACGTTCCTCACCCCTGGACTAAAGGCTGCCTCTGTGTCTACCTACTACTGGACTAAACAGCAAATAGTTCAGCTGGGTTAATTATGAAATATGATGCAATCACCTTCAGATGCCATTCTAAAGCTGAAGAAACTCTTAACAGACAACTATGGCTAGAACCATACTTTTCTTGAAGTTTTTCCTCTATCCTAAGAATAAGATAGTCAATCAAATACAGATACCAGTTAATATAATATTTTAAAAACACTTGTTAGCTCAGCTGGTGTGGCTTAGTAATCGAGTATCAACCTAAGAACCAGGACGTCATGGTTCAATTCCTGGTCGGGGCACATGCCCAGGTTGTTGTGGCCTCAGTTCCCAGTAGGGGCTTATGGGAGGCAGCCAATCAATGATTCTCTCATCATTGATGTTTCTATCTCTCTCTCCCTCTTCCTCTCTCTCTGAAATCAATAAAAATATATTTTTTTCAAAACTTGTTATTGCCTAGCTGGCGTGGCTCAGTGGTTGAGCGTCGACCTAAGAGTTAGGAGGTCAAGGTTTGATTCCTAATCAGGGCACATGCCGGGGTATCGGGCTCCGTCCCCAATGTGGGGCTCCGTCCCCAATGTGGGGCATGCAGGAGGCCGCCAATCAATGATTCTCATCATTGATGTTTCTATCTCTCTCCCTCTCCCTTCCTCTCTGAAATCAATAAAAATTTAAAAAACAACAAAAATTTAGTTAAACAAAATTTTCTTCCAAATTCACTTTAAATTTCATATCCTTCACAGGCCAGATCCTTGCTAATGATAGCTAAGCCTCCTTCTTCCACCCTAGCCACTACAAAAATATTCTAATTATCTTTCTAATGTACTTATTAGATAAACTTCTAAACACCATCTGAGCCTGTTCTTGCACAACAGAGTGACTAAAGAAAAGAAATTTGGGCCAAAATCCAAGTTCCTGTCCTCTTTTATAACAGAAATTGGTCAAAGGCTTCACATTGTGTGAAACTGACTGAAAAGGAGTAACATCACCTACTGAATGTTTAAGGTACTGTACTTTTTTGTTTCTAATAAGGAAATTTCTTTAAAGTTTCTGAGGGACAAAATTTAAGATGTCTTATATGATAAACACTAGTAGACAAGAACTGTCTAAGACACCACTCATCCCGACTTTAGCAGGATGAGGAGCCTACTGGCACCAGCTCCAGAAGTTCACAGGCTGGTGGCACACAAGGACACAGAATGATTTCAATGCAGAAAAAAAAACATTCATAGGAAAAGATTGAGGAAAAGGTTGTTCCTCTGCCTAGGGAAGGGTCTGGCAAATCTTTGTGGATATGACATTTGAGCCAGCTTTAACAATGAGCATCCAAGGCATCCAAAATGACAGAGCAAAGGCAAAGGCCAGAGCTTCCTACACCTGAAGTGGAGAAGCTTTGGGGCAGAAAGAGCTGAAAAGAGATAGACTCATTATATTTTAAACTTTCTAGATGCCATTCTCTCTGTCTTTTTAAAAAATATTTTTATTGATTTTTACAGAGAGGAAGGGAAAGGGATAGAGAGTTAGAAACATCGATGAGAGAAACATCGATCAGCTGCCTCCTGCACACCCCCTTACTGGGGATGTGCCTGCAACCAAGGTACATGCCCTTGGCCAGAATCAAACCTGGGACCCTCCAGCCCACAGGCCGACACTCTATCCACTGAGCCAAACCAGTTAGGGCGATGCCATTCTCTCTTAAAACAGAATGAACTCGTCCTAACTGGTTTGGCTCAGTGGATAGAGCGTCGGCCTGCAGACTGAAAGGTCCCAGATTCGATTCCGATCAAGGGCATGTACCTTGGTTGCGGGCACATCCCCAGTAGGAGGTGTGCAAGAGGCAGTTAATCGATGTTTCTCTCTCATTGATGTTTCTAACTCTATCCCTTTCCCTTCCTCTCTGTAAAAAATCAATAAAATATATTTAAAAAATAAAATAAAACAGAATGAACTCTTTACTACTTGCTTAAATTCACAAGCTAAGCAGACCTACTTGTTTTCTAAGAAGCTCTCTAAAGAATAAAGTGTATATATTCAAAAGTGTACCGAGTTGTTGTTTTTTTAAGTACCCTTATGAACAAGAGCACTAACCACTTTCCATACTTTGCATATTTAGTACTCTAAAGTCTGAAACTGTTTTCACTAAGTTTCGGGACAAGATAACCACAATCTCTAAGAAAGAATTGTTTTTAAGTTTCTTATTTCACCCCAAATTCATGCTTCCATGGTGAGATTACAAAGCAATTGGTTGGAAAGGAAAGGAAAAGATTCATTTTTATGTGAATTTGATTTTCTGAGTACTTTGATGCTTCATGAAAAATACAATACTCTTGACAGATTACAGCTGCTACAAAAAATGTTTTTTATTTATTTTTTTAAATATAATATTTATTGATTTCAGAGGGAAAGGAAGAGGGAGAGACAGAAACATCAATGATGAAGAATTATTGATCGGTTGCCTCCTGCACGCCCCCTACTGAAGATCAAGCCCACAACCTGGGCACGTGCCCTGACGGAGAATCCAACCTGGTTCATAGGTCGATGCTCAATCACTGAGCCACACCGGCCAGGCAACAAATGTCATTTTTTTTAAAAATATATTTTATTGATTTTTTACAGAGAGGAAGGGAGAGGGATAGAGAGCCAGAAACATCAATGAGAGAGAAACATCGACCAGCTGCCTCCCGCACACCCCCCACCGGGGATGTGCCCGCAACCAATGCACATGCCCTTGACTGGAATCGAACCTGGGACCCTTCAGTCCGCAGACCGACGCTCTATCCACTGAGCCAAACCAGCCTCGGCAACAAATGTCATTTTTTAAATCACAACATTCTTACACTAGATGAGGAGTTTATGGGAAACAGATCAGCACCATTTGCCTCATTCCTGTCATGTATGCTGAAAAGTTCTCTGAAAGACAGCTTTCTAGAGATGGGCCACTTTGTCAACATGTGTGTGCTTTGTTCTGAGTGTCATTTCTAACCACAATTCTGAACCACTTTGTGTCTGTGCAATGTGGGGTTCAGGCTCCTTCTGCAGTTAGTTTCTGTGTGGCCCTGATGTCCCACTATTACAGAGTTCTGAGCACAAATGGTTTTCTAAAGGGTTAAATACAAACAGCTCAGAAGTATCATCATGAACATAAGTGTATCTCCCATCTGCATGTGTCACCAGTTGGCAAGGAATATCTCTTTCTTGTCTATACATAGCTTACCAAAAAAAAAATGCCTAAGTCTTTGAAGTTACTAAAGAATTAAAAGGGAAAAACAATCAGAAAACTACCAGAAAAAGAAAGGCTATATGACAGTTTTAAGTCTAGAGATCAACCTATTCAAACCTGCTCAGCAAAGAGTGTTAGTCACATCATCGGTCTGCTAATAAACATCTTTGATTTAGACATGAAAAAAAAACATGTTTTAAAAACTTGATATCCACATCACGCCCCCCACTCCCTAGTTGTTAAATGGCAGATCTTCCAACTTAACATAAGAAGGAGGGAAAACATTCCTCCCAAAGATTTCCTAATAGGGTAGGTACTCTCCCTCCTTCCCTGGTGCCCAGCATTTCACAATAGAAAAATACAGGTGGTGGGTCTACTTAGTTTGCTCCTTCACAGCTTGATAACAAACACCAGGCCCTCTTTGCATGCTAACCTAGTCAGGCCTACATTTTACCAACTTATGGTTTGGGAAGAGTAAGATCTCTATTTCAAATTCAGGGCAAAAGTCAACCTTCTATAGAGATATTCTGAGAAGTAAAATATAAAGCTTTGAAGCTCTATAAATATACATATAAGTCAAACCTTGAATGCCATGTAAGTTAAAAAACGTATGCTATGTTAAGAATTTTAGACGATCTTAAATGATGAAAATTCTCAAAAAAAATTCAGAAGCAGCCCCCAATTCTGTTCTCTTGAAGCTCCTTAAGAGATTAAACTCCATGTAGACTGCATACCATTACAAAGAAGTCTAGATATCTGATTTCACTAAGCCATCATTGGTTTCTGATTTAAAAATGCCTATTTAGAGCTCAATTTAGATATGATTTTAATTTGAATTTCATCTTAAATCCTACTATGGCACATTTTATAAGACTTCCTACATTTTTTCAAAATATATTTTTATTGATTTCAGAGAGGAAGGGAGAGGGAAAGAGAGAAACATCAATGATGAGAGAGAATCATCCATCGGCTGCCTCCTGACAACCCAGGCATGTGCCCTGACTGGGGAATTGAACCATGACCTCCTGTTTCCGATGCTCAACCACTGAGCTACGCCAGCCAGGCAAGACTTCCTACCTTTGAAGGTAACATTGGGCTTTATTTATTAAAAGTACCCAGTTCAGCCCTAACCGGTGTGGCTCAGTGGATAGAGTGTCGGCCTGCGGACTGAAGGGTCCCGGGTTCAATTCCAGTCAAGGGCATGTACCTTGGTTGCGGGCACATCCCCAGTGGGGGGTGTGCAGGAGGCAGCTGGTGGATGTTTCTCTCCCATCGATGTTTCTAACTCTCTATCCCTCTCCATTCTTCTCTGTAAAAAAATCAATAAAAATATATTAAAAAAAAAAAAAAAAGGTACCCAGTTCAGCCCGGCCAGTGTGGCTCAGTTGGTTGAGCATTGTCCTATGCACCAGGAGGTCACCAGTTCAATTCCCCAGTCAGGGAACATGCCCCGGTTGCTGGCTCCATCCCCAGCAGGGGGCATGCAGGGGGGGCAGCCCATAGATGATGTTTCTCTCTCAACTATGTTTCTATCTCTCTCTCTCCCTTCTTCTCTCTCTCTCTCTCTCAAATCAATAAAAAGATATATATATTTTTAAAAGGTACCCAGGTCAAACTCTGACTTTTAGAGGAGCATAACTTCCACAGGTCAAGGGAACGCACCAGGCTGTTTTTCACCGCCAGGCCCTTGCCTGCACCCATGCTATTCCTCTCCTCAGAATGTCTAGCCACCTATTTACTAACAAGTAGCTCTCTCCATCACCCCTTCCTTTGCTGACCCTCTAAATCGCCCCCTCCTTCCCTGATACAACTGCAGGACTTCACTAAACTTACTAGTTAATGTACCTGTGTTTTCCTAGTACCCTATGAGCTCCTATGTCCAGCCAGGTGTCTGACTCTTAGCAAGTTAAATGAATATTTCCATCACCCACAAAGGTGAGGCTTTTGCTAGCACATACGGCAGCCACATAGAATATAGGTTTGAGTCTTTTGCCTAGTTACCCTGTTATGCTTCAGGAGGCACTGCAAGTCCTTATGGCAAGAACTGTACACCCAGTGTAAGACTACAATGAACTGAGGGAACTCAATAAGAAAAATCAGCCAACCCAGGAACTTGTAGTTCACAGGCCTTTGTCATACACAGAAGCCTGTGAGCCCAATGGGAACTGGTTTGATCTTAAGCAGTATTAACTGCCATAGATAGCTGTCCAAACTTGGGTGCCAACCTGGAGAGAAACAGTCAGCCTTGATACGATTCTGTAACAACCCATTTATTTATAAGGCGTCTACAATAATCTGATTGCTGACTTCATGCTTACCATCCATACCCCACATATAAGGAGACTGAGGCTCAAAGAGTTTAGGCCACTTGCAGTTAGGTCACTTTCCTGAGGTAACAGAGCCAGCAAGTGATGAAATCTGGATACAGACCAAAGGCTTTTCGACTCTAAAGCTTCTACTATACACAGGGCCTCCCGTGGTACTTTTACAAAGCAGCGAAGGCAAATTAACAGTAAACCATTCTTCGAGAGCACACTCTTACAGAAGTACCTATCTACTGTCTGCTTCCTTAAGTTCTATACACATCTCCAGAGCATCCCTCTACAAGCAAGCTCCTGCAGGGAACGCTGTGATAATGCAACAGGAAATCATCCTGTTGGCCACTCTGCCAGAGTTCCGAGTTTGTGAGTACATTAGCTGAACCCTAGAGCTGCCAAGTGCTCCCAACTCTAATAAATCAGCTTAGCAAGGAAAAAGTAATGTTTTCTATGCTCAAATTGGGGCCCAAGAACTCAGACTGGAGGGCTAGGGAACAGGAAGTGAGGAGGGAGCAAGCATCCACTTTCCAAGGACAGCAGAACCCAGAGGTGAGAGCCTAGTCACATGCACAGTTGCATTACTTGTTCACGCCCACTTCCGGCCTGGGCCTTCCTCTTCACCTCCAGAGTCAGTACTCGGTAGAAGGTAAGAAGAAAACAGACTAACCAAAAACACTCCTCTCCCAGGGAGCCTGTGCCCCAAATGAGTATCCACTCTCTCCCTGGCTCCCTCACCAAAACACTTACCTAAGAAAAGCACCTGTCACATAACTGACCTATGTGAACTAACATCAAATCTGGCCACAACATGGGAAAGTCAAAACAGCATTTCCCCAAACCCAGTGTAAGAGGGAACCCTAGGACAGAAGGAACTCCATACACCATGAACCTACCAATACACAACAAAGCAATCTATTTGAAATCTCACTTTTCCTATGCCATAAATAACAGCCAAGCACTTCCCTTGTCTGAATTTTTTTTTAAGGTTTTAAACAAGGCAGGAAGGGCTTTTAGAGCTGTTTATCTCTGCATAATATGCGCTGCCATGAAGAAATGCCACAGGATTCCAAAACACGCTGCCACCAACTTCAAGAAAAGCAAAGCTGAAAGTGCTCCTGACCAGGACCATCCCAGACTCTCTCTCTAGTTACTCCAAAATTACAGCCACAATCATCCTGGATCAACCAATGCCAACAGCCAATAATCAACTGGGAAAATGCCGTAATTTCTGCCTTGTTATAGAGGGAGGAAACAGAAGCAAAGAGCCCAGTGAGGAAATTCGAAGAGTAGTGAGGTTTCACTTTTAAACATCAAAGAAACTCCACCCCAAGCTTCCAACACCCATGGATATTCCCAATGAAGCCCTATGATATTCTTTCATTCATTCATTTACTTGTCTGCTACTGGGATGTAAGCTCCTGGAGAGCCTACTGCATCTGTCCTGCTCAGGTGTCCAGCATGGCACATGGCAGGCACACAAACATTGCTGAATTATTTGCTGGCATAAGAAATTACATGAGCCAAAATATTTAACACTTTCTTTTAAAAAATGTATTTCTTTACTGATTTCAGAGAGGAAGGGAGAGGGAGAGAGAGATAGGAACATCAATGATGAGAATCTTTGATTGGCTGCCTCCTGAATGGGCCCCACACTAGGGATCGAGCCATATGCCCTGACCGGGAATCAAACCCTCATGACCTGGTTCATAGGTCAACACTCAACTACTGAGCCACACTGGCCAGCCTTAACAGTCTATTTTTCAATCCAATTTAAATTGCACTTAAAAAAAAAAAGAAAACCTACCTATGACCACATAGGAAAATCTGTGGTAAATAGAGTCCTTACTTGAGAGTTCAAACGTCCCTTGTAGGTCAGTTTGAAGGAATAAATTTGTATTAAATAAAGGCAGCCAGGCTGCAGAGAGGATAGAGTCAAGCTTAATACCAAAAATAACACCATCCATTCATTTGGATGGAACAACTTGATAGAGTAGTTATTTCCCAGTTCCAAAAGAGTTCAACTTCTTTCTTATCATCAAGATCCCACGGGATTTAATGCCCCCTTGTGCTGTCTCCAACAGGAAGGAAACCCTGACTTCCCTAGCTATTTCAGTTATATAAATCAACAGTTTATTGTCCAGAGTAAGAAGCTGGGCAATGTTGGGACGCACATGCCTTTTAGAGCCGCCCACCAATGGATAACCATATTACATTACATCTAATAAATGTACCTAGATCAATATCACTTCTAATTATCCAAGGGTTTTTATTGCTGTAAGGATCTTTCAATTAAAAAAAAAGTTTAAAAAACTTCCTGTTAGATAAAAGAGACTTGGTAGTGGCGCCACCATCCACCAGAATGAAGTCTATGGCACACAAGAGACACAGCATAATTTCAAAAGGGATAATGATCCCTTTTAAAGTTGTTTACCTTAGTTCGTATAATGTTAATAATAATAAACTTTGCTCCTTTCCCATAGAATGGAATAACTGTCCTTTAACGAATTAAGAGAAATTTAAGATTGGTGGATATTTCTTGGCAATATAAAGTCACTTTATGTGTGTGTGAGAGAGAGATACATGAAGGAAAGGAATGGGGATATTTCAAGGAGGGGGGGGGGAACACCCCTTTTCCTCAAACTTGGGAGAAGCCCAATGGGGACCTAGCTCAGATTTTCACCCATTATTTCCCCCTGGGTTTTAACTATCTGGGGTATGTGCCATCTGTACCCACACTAGGAAGTGAAAAAGGCTGGGCCCAACTCACGGCCATGATTTTAGGGCTTCCACTAATTGCTAAGAAAGAATCCTCTCAAAAAAAAAAACAAAAAACACACACACACAAAAAAAAAAAAACTGTCCTGCTCACCCCAGCCCTCAACCCCACCCCCATAGCTCTCTCTATCCTGGGAGCTCAAGGTGAATTCTGATCTCCTCATGGGCACTAAGCCACACACTACCGCTCTCAATGTACTATTATTGTGTCGTGTCAAATGCTTTTATACATCTCTTTCCCAGTCTTTTGTCCCCAAATCTGATCCATTACCCTAAAAAAACAGTTCTTATTTCAAGGTTCTAATGTTTAAAAGACCACTCACCAGGTAACTGCTGCACATCACTCATTCAAGCAGTCCCAAAATATGGATAAGATCCTTTAGGTTTATGGTACTCCTACTATCTTCGTCCCACAATTCCTAAAGTTCATTATAATCTATCTTGCCTATGGCCCAATTACAGTAATATATCTCCCTACTTGCCCTTAACTCATAAATTACCCCTGCCCTAGCCGGTTTGGCTCAGTGGATAGAACGTCAGCCTGTGGACTGAAGGGTCCCAGGTTCAATTCCGGTCCTCGGTTGGGCTGCAGGCTCCTCCCAGGCCTGGGCCCTGGTCAGGGCACATGTAGGAGGCAATCAATCAATGTTTTTTTTTTCACATTCATATTTCTCTCTGTCTTACCCTCTCTCTTCCACTCTCTCTAAAAACAGTGGAAAAATATCCTTGGGTGAGGATAAAAAAAAAAAAAAACACCATAAATTACCCCATTTTACAGAGGGAGAAGACAAGGCCAAGGCAAATACAAATGTCTGCCACACAGCAAATCCGCCTCACATCTGCTATCTGAACACATAAAATTTCTACAAGACCCAGGGCGGGGGGGAGAAGGGAGCAGAGCCTGGGAGGGAGGGGGCAATGGGTTTTGCAAGGGACATACCAAGTTTCTTTCTCTTCAGGCATATTTGGCCTGGCAGAATGTCAAGCGCTTCCCGGCCTGGGAGTATAGGACAAAACCCTAATCTCCTGAGCACAACAACCAACCTTTATTGCACACCAACCATGTGCTGCCCCCCTCCACCCAGTTCATTATCTCAGATTCATTCATTCTTTCATAGCATTCATACGTCTAGGAAGCACTTCCCATCTGTAAGCATCTTCACACACATTTACAGAGATGTGACCCCTTAAATATTTAGTAACATACCAATTTTGTGCCATAACTTGTCCAAGGCCACACTACTAGGGAGGACAGACCCAGAATCTGATTCAGGTCCTTCTGACTTCAAAGCTCCCCCTTCCCTAACACCCTATCTTGCTGGTTCTATGGGTTTCATTTAAAATAATAAATGTGTCAGCACTTCTCTGCCCTGTCTCAGGACGCCCTAAACCCTGAGCTTCCCATCATCTATCCCCTGCCTTTCAGGGCAGTACCTACAGCTGACCAGGAAAAGGCAGTAAAAGAGCAACCAGGTCTGTAGCACCTTCTTGCCTGGACTTGACTGCCCCAGGAACAGAGGGCCCAGGAAACTCCAAACACTTCTCCACAGAAGAAAATAGCTCGAGTTGAAACTTGTGTCCACATGGTCCACCGACAGATTTAGAACTCAAATTATAGCCTCCGCAGGAGTCTTCACAAAGAACTCAAATTAAGCAAGACCCAGATGGAAACGAACAGGAGAGAGACAGCCTTAAGTCAAACTGTAAAGTGAACTGCAGTTATAGCAGAGTCAGAGTGCAGAACTCGTTGAAATGCTAAACCAAACAGGAGTTCAGCCTATATTTCTAAGCTCCACTTCAGGAACGTTCTCTCCACTTTTTTAGCCTGAAACTTGTGCATGGACACAAAGTGGTTGCAAGTTACTCAGGTTTCAAACTGAGTTCATTCCCGTCCTTTGGACCATCTCTCAATGCCAGCATTCATCTACTTGGGCTCCAGAGAGCTCTGAGTTTGGCAAAGCAGATAAAATTAGCTACTGGAGTGAACTTGGAATCTAGGGAGGGCCATTAAAAAAAGTACACATGAGATTTGTAAAGCCACGTAAAAACTTCCTTTGGCCAGCCTGAAGTCATCTAAAACTTAGAGAAATTAAGTCAAAACGCCTGTCCCTTGCCTCTGTTCCACCCTTCCTGGATCTAAGGTGACCCATTTCCTGCTTCTTGCCTTGCCTTTCAAATCAGAGTGGCCCACAAACTGAGGAGCCTCTAGAGATCAAGGGGTAAGTCAGAGAGCCTAGGAAGAGAAAATGCAGCAGAAAGACATAAAGGAGCATTTTTTTTCTCCCCCCTACTCCCTATGCAGAGGGAGGACTAAGGCATGGGACAGGAAGTGGATCAGTCCCACAACTTGATAGTGTGATAAAGGACAATGTTCCAGCCCTGTCCCTCCTGCCTCTATACTGGCCTGACACCATGGCTCAAAAACAGAGTAACCAAAGTGGTCATCTGGAAACATAGCCTGCTCCCCCCAAATATAGCAGGTCCTAAGGGACAAGAAAACAGTGATGTGTGTTTTTATTTGTTTTGTTTTTTTGAATCTGTCTCCCAATTTCCCTTCCAGCCAAAATCTATCTGGTCTCTGGAACCTACGGTAAAAGTTCAGAGAAGAACACCCAATCTGGCAAGAAAGAATACTGAAAGGAAGGCACATTTCTCCTTCCAGAATGGAGGTAAGTGGGCGCCACAAAGATAAATAAGGGAATCTTGAAGTTCCAAGGAGAAATGAGGAGACAGTTTATTCCTTAAAGAATCAGGAGGGGGAAAACAAATCTAAAATAAATAAATAAACAACTTTTTTAAAAAAGAGAAAATCATGAGGGAAACCTCAGGCAAGTGGGAGGGGAACCCCTCTGAATGCAAGAGGACCCCCTCAGTGAAGTGAAATTTACCATGTCTCTCATCAGAAGAGAGGAATCTTAGAAAAGTGGAGACACACTTCAGAGATGTGTGGAGCCCATAGGAATAAGACATATCATATTAGGGGGAGAACCTCTGGAGAAGCCAGTGACCCCTCCAAACATTATAAGATGCATAGATTAGTAGGGAACCCAAAAGAAATGGCAAATAATTTTTGAAAAGTTAGTAATTTTTTTTTTTTCCAGAAAACTAAGGATCCAATCAGGTGTATGGGTATTTCAGAGTAATAAAGGACCTCTCAGGAAAATGGAGACACTCATCAAAAAGCAGAGTATCCTGCCCTGGCAAGTGTGATTCAGTTGGTTAGAGCGACATCAGGATATACCAAGGTTATGGGTTCAATCTCCCGTGAGGGCACATACAAGAAGCAAACAATGAATGCATAAATAAAAGGAACGACAAATCCATGTTTCCCTCTCTCTCTTTCCTCTCTCTAAAATTAATACAATAAAAAAGAAAGAAAGAAAAAAAAGCAGGGTTCCCATCAAAAGTGGGGATAGCTCAGAAAAGTAGAAAACACCTTCAAGAAGGATTCTGACAGAAGCAGGAACACCTCAGATTAGTTCAGGGATGCTTGATAGAAGGAAGGCACCCAAACAAGTGGGGACAGAAAAAAGCAACTCAGAAAAGTAGAGGGAAAGGGGACCTACGAAAAGTGGGACAACAGCCTAGGGGCCTGGCTCAGTGGGTGACCACCTACCTATGAACCAGGAGGTCATGGGTTCAATTCCTGGTAAGGGCACATGCCCAGGTTACTGGCTCAATCACCAGTGTGGGACTTGCAGGAGGCAGCCGATCAATGATTCTCATCATTGATGTTTCTATCACTCTCTCCCTCTCCCTTCCTCTCTGAAATCAATACAAATATATTAAAAGGAAAAAAAAAAAAAGAAAAGTGGGACAACAGCTCAGAGAAGCTGAGATCTCCTCAGAAAATTAGGGGGTGGGGGAGGATCCATGGAGAAACCAGGTGGTCTCAGAGAGGTGGGGATCCCCCAGAGAAGTGGAGGGATCCCAGGAAGCAGGAGTGTCTCCTGGGGGGAGCGGGATCCCTCAGGGAAGCAGAAGATCCCTAGGAAGACAGGTAGTCCCAGAGAGGTGGGGAACTGCCCTCAGAGAGGCGAGGCCCCTCAGAAAAGTGGAGGGTACATGAGAGAAGGGGGCTCCCCTCGGAAAAAAGGAGTCTGTGGGGTCCCTCACAGAGGTGAGGTCCCTCAGAGAAGGAGAATCCCTGGGAGAGGCGGAGGTCCCCTACAGAAGTAGGGGATTCCTTCACAGAAGCGAGCCCCTCAGACAAGAAGGTACACACACTGGAGGCGGTCCCCTCGCAGAAGCGGAAGCCCCAGAGAAGCCCGGGGCACCGGAAGCCGGGGACCCGCCACCAGCGGCGCTGGCCCCTCACTCACCGAAGTTGCTCGGCGCCCCCACAGGCGGCTGCTAGGTCCCGGGCGGCCTCGGGCTGCGGAGTCAGATCCAGTCCGCTCGGGTCCCGCAGCGGCAGCTCCCTCAGGTGGGTCCGCGGTGGCAGCAGCGACAGGACGACGGACGGAGGACCGACCGACTGCGCGGGCGACGCGAGGCGCGCTCGGGCGGCGGGGGTGCGCGTGCGCGCGCTGGGGCGCTGACCCCGGGCGGGAGGAGCCGCCGCGCCGCGCTCGGAGCCGCGGCTCGGTCTCGCCGCTCTCTCTCACACTGAAATTGCCCGCTTCGCAGCCCGGCTTCCCCGGTTGCTAGGCAGATTTCGCCTCGCACACTTCCGGGTTGAGACGCGTCTAGCCGAGTGGCGGCGCCGCAGGCCAATGAGGTCCGGGCGGGGCTCCAGGGATCCGCGCCCCACAGAGGGCGTGTCCAGCCTCACGACGGACAGCGACCGGTGGCCAATGAGCGCGCGGGCCGGCTCGCTCTCGGGATTGCGCCGGCGGCCTGGGCGGGCTCAAGGAGGTGGCACAGAGTAACTGACAGGTGGCCTGCCAATGGTAAAGTAGAGCGGGCCTCAGGACCAGTCAGAGACCTGTGAGGGCGGGGCTTAGGCTTAGGGGCGGGCACCGGGAAGGGCAGGGCCTGGGAGACGCGTCAATCCGTAGCCGGCTCGCTCGGACCCTGGAAGGCGGTTCGACTGGGCTGCGGGGCGGCCAACAACTGACTGGGCAGGGGGTTCCCTGCAGTGCTCAGCAGGGGCGCCCCACCCACAATGCACCGGAGGCAGCCTGGGCCGGCCGGGCAGGCGAGGAACCGGTGGTGGGCGGGGTCGCGTAAGGCGCGCTCTGAGGAGACTGGGCGAGCTGTGGCCCCGCCTTGTTCTCCAGGATGGATTCATTCCCCCAGTGCTCTTTTCTGACCAGACTTGTGGGTCCGACCCTCTTCCGAGGAGAATCTTTGGGGATTCTTGCCCTAGCCCCTGTTCTGAGGAGAATCTTCGGGATTCTTTGCCTGGCCCCAGTTCTGAGGAGAAGCTTCAAAAACCTTGCCCGTGGCTCCTCTTCTGAACAGAAACTTGGAAGTTCTTGCCCTGCCAGTTTTTCTCAGGAGAATTGCCAGGATAGGGCTGATTTTGTAGATTCGAAACCCCAGCTCTCTTTTCTAAGAAAACTTGAGGGGCCTCGGGCTCCTGCCCCCTTTACTAAAAAGAATTTGGATAATTCAGGTCCCTAAATTCACTGCCTGTCCCAAGTAGTACTTGGAGAGCATACCCTGCCTCTTCTGGGCATTATTGGGGGCCACTGGTCCTCTTCCTCCATTGTCTGAAGAGCAGTGGGGGCTTTTTGCCCCTGGCCTTCTATTTGAAGATAACGGTAAGTTTCTATCTTGTGTGACCCTCCCCCAAAACAGGAGAAATTTGGAACCTCAAGCACCCATCCTCTACACAGCAGAATTACAGATGGATGCCTCCTCACTCCTTTTACTAAAGAAATGCCATGAAGTTGTGCTCCCTGAGTTTTTTCTAAGCAGTGTCTGTTTCAGGAAAGGTTCCATTTTTCCTAAATATTGTGACCATTTGAATCCGCTTCCCTAGAAAGTTGTGGGGACTTATACTTCCTTTTTGGAAAAACTACCCACTTAGCCCTCTTTCCCCTTTTTTTGAGGGGAGTTTTTCTGTGCAGCTGTCTACTCTTCCCCAAGGATCAAATCTGTGGCCCTTCCTGGTTCTGTCCCCTGTCTTCCAGTTTCCTCTACTGGGTGGGGCCCTCCCGAGAAGCAGTTTTGCTTTCCACCAACCCCCAGACAAAACCAATTAGTTGCTCAGTGCCATGCCTACCAGGTGTTAGAGGCCTTCACCTCTGTCTTCTCCCGGTTGGTCTGAACTCCTTGCCTGATTCCCCCTCACCCCCAGAGAATCCAGCTTCGCCCTTAGGGAACCAACTGTCCATTGAATTGAAGGGGCGAAGATGTCAGCAATGAAAAAGACCCACAATAGAAAAAAAATTTAAAAATTTTTCCAAAAAAAGAAGAAAAGGACAAAGACCCACAACACTGTGAGGATTTAATATGGCAAACTTTTATCACTCCCCCTTTTTGCACAGAAGTGTGCAAGATACTGAGATACCTGAATTATAGGACAGAACTTGTGAGCCCAGGTGACTACAACAGAGGAAAAGAGGCCTGTTAGGCAAGGCAGAATGTTACACTAAAGAGATACCCAGAAAATGTAGGAATGGAGAGGAGGAAGTGATTAAATGAGATAATGAATGTGAACGTGCTTTGTAAACCTTGAAGCAATGTATTAGTGTGGAAAGGATTATTGTTATTGTTACAAGTGGGCTGACATTCCTGTAAGAAAAGTAAAGAATAAAATCTGAGAGTTACTGGGCTGGGAGGTTGGCAGGGAGCCCTGTGAGGCCTGCCTCCCTGCGTGAGTTGAGCCTAGACCCAGTGGCAAGACTGACAAGAGTCCTTGGCTAGGGAAGGAAGTTACTGAAAACATGAAGGTAGCATGTTTCCAAAGCACCTTGTTTGCACCTTTGGTGTAGCATCACCTTCTGCAAGTGTCTGAGACAGCCTGGGTGGACAATAAACCCTTGACCTTTGGTGGCTGACAGACCTGGGGTCAAACCCACATCTGCCACTCTCTAGCTAGGCCAGTAACTTTCCTCAACCATATCAGAGGGAAGAAGAATACCAGTCTCCAAAGGTTGCAATAAGGATTGTGAGCATAAAGTGCATTGCACCATGCCTGGTGCACAGAAGGCCTCAGGAGCTTCTTCTTTCATTCCAGTCACTAACCAGGATGCTTTCTGAGAACATGAATCCAGCCTTATTCATTTAAGTAATACCTCAGTGCTTGTATAGTTATTGAATTGAACTTGGATCAAAGAGCAGCTCATTGTCCAACCCCTTCACTTTATACATGAGAAACTGAGAAGTCCAGACGACAAGATGACTTGTTCCTATCCCACTACTAAAACTTTATGGCTGGATCCTTTTTTTTTTTTTTAATATGTTTTTTTTTTATATTTTTTACAGAGAGGAAGGGAGAGGGAGAGAGAGTTAGAAACATTGATGAGAGAGAAACATCGATCAGCTGCCTCCTGCACACCCCCCTACTGGGGATGTGCCCAGCAACCAAGGTACATGCCCTTGACCTGAATTAAACCTGGGATCCTTGAGTCCGCAGGCCGACGCTCTATCCACTGAGCCAAACCGGTTAGGGCTATGGCTGGATCCTAAGCTTGCACTATCTTAATCTCACTTCGAACCTATGTGCAGGAAAGGGGCAAAGGGGGACCTGTGCCCTTGAGTCCTTGTGCAAAGCAGAGCCTTGTTGAGAACCTAAAACTCCCTGTGTCTTATCTCTCAGGCAAGCTGTAGGAAGGTTCTGGAAATCGGTCTAATAGAGTTTCCAAACTCAAGAGAAAAGGATAAGTGGGGGCCCTGACCCAGGTCAAGACCATCTAAATTAACTTGGTCAAAGGGGAATTGCAAATGAATTGAGGTTATTTCAGGGTTATCCTGTGTAATTTCCAGACTGATCCCTGGAAATGTCAGGACCTATAACTACGTCTTACCTTTTTGTTTCAGGAATGCACAGAATTTCTTTGATTCTCTAGAGAAAGGTATGACCTGGAGGCAGAGATGTTGGATTAAGGTATGTCCATCAAGTCTGGAATCCTAAGCATAAGCAAGTGTCCCATTTGACTGGAAAATTGTATCCTCAAAGAATCCAAGGCAGGCCAGCCGGCATAGCTCAGTGCTTGAGCATTGACCTATGAACCAGGAGGTCATGGTTCAATTCCCGGTCAGGGCATATGCCCAGGTTAAGGCTCAGTCCCCAGTGGGGGGCATGCAGGAGACAGCTGATCAATGATTCTCTCTCACCATTTATGTTTCTCTCTCTCTCTCTCCCTCTCCCTTTCTCTCTGAAATCAATAAAAATATATTAAAAGATAAAAAGAATCCAAGGCAAATGAGCATTTGTCAGGACAAGTGAAAAGCCCCACCAAAATGGATGACATGAGCACAGCTTCTGACATAAAAAAAACATGACCCACACCAAGGATGGGCTTTCCTTTCCACAGTGGTAGCAATGATTGCATCTCTCCTAACAAGGCGTGTCCCTTCATGGGTCTGAGAAATCATGTGGGCAAACTGGCTAAGTGACATTCACAATCAAATAGGAAAATGGGCGCTGAGCCAGGTGACTGACTACACAGGCAGCAAGGAAGGCAGGGCCTCAATGGTAGAAAAATGAGGGCATGATGGGTCCCAGCCTGCAGAGACCTCCTGTTGGTGTTGTAGTCTTAGACAAGGAAGAATGCCCGCTGACAATGAAAAATGAAAGCTAGTTAATACTAGGGAAGGGTACTAAGCACAAAGTTAAAGCCCTCTGGTGTCACTCAATGACAGCGGCAGTTCAAGTGCACATAGCAAAGTGCCCCTCCCATCATTGCCTCCTAAGATTCTTAGACTAGCCCTAGCCTGTTTGCTCAGTGGTTAGAGCGTTGGCCTGCAGACTGAAGGGCCATGGGTTCAATTCCAGTCAAGGGCACATACCTCGGTTGCAGGTTCGATCCCTGGCCCAGGTCAGGGGTGCGGGTAGGAGGCAGCCAGTCGGTGTGTCTCTCTCACATTGCTGTTTCTCTCTCTCTCTCTGTCTCTCCCCTTCCCTTCCACTCTCTCTAAGAAAAATCAATGGAAAAAATATGCTTGGGTGAGGATTAACAAAAATAAATAAATGAAGATTCTTGGGCTACATAATTCATTTAGGTTGAAATGGCCTTGGTTCTCTCAGGGAAAGGGTGGTAAAAAGTCAGAGTCTGTTTCTATGTTGAGGCCTCCAGGCTCCCTACCTTTGCCTGCCACCCAGACTGGGCCAGGCTTGTCCTTGCTGCTGCTCGGCCTCCAACACATCTGTTCACCAAGGCTTTGGTCCTCTTTATGATAATTTTCTCCTGGATTGCTACTGAAGCATAGACAAGAGAGGCAGGAGCGAGAGACTTTCCCCCAGACACATAGAAAGTATAGAATACTATTTGGTCAGCACAGATTCTCCCTTCTTCCTCCCCTGTGGGCGGCAGGGTGAGCACTGAGAGGGTGGCCTGGAGTGAAAGAAAATACCTAGTGCCTCCATTTTATTTATTCTTTTGGACAAGCAACCTTGAGAGAGTTTACTCATTCATTTCTATAGTTGGTATCTGAAGGTTCCATATCCTCAGATTCAACCAACTGCCGATCAAAAATATTTTCTTTTGCCCTAGCTGATTTGGCTCAGTGGCGGACTGAAGGGTCCCCTGTTCGATTCCAGTCAAGGGCACATGCCTGGGTTGCAGGCTTGATCCCCAGTAGGTGGCGTGCAGGAGGCGGCTGATCCATGATTCTCATCATTGATGTTTCTTTCTCTCCCTCTCCCTTCCTCTCTGAAATCAATAAGAATATTTTCTTTTAAAGTTACATTGTTGCCTGTTCAATCCCCAGTCAGGGCAACTGATGATGTTTCTCTCTCACATCAATGTCTGTTTCTCTCTCTCTCCCTGAAAATAAACATAACCTTGGGTGATGATTAAATAAATAAAATAAAATTACATTGTTGCTGACATGTAGTATGTACTGAACATGTACATACTTTTTTTCTTGTCATTATTCCCTAAACAATACAGTATAATAACTATTTACATAGCATTTACATTGTATTAGGTATTGTAAATAGTCTAAACATGATTTACAGTATATTGGAAAATGCATGTTTTAAAGTATATGGGAGGATATGTGTAGATTGTATGCAAATACTATACCATTTTATATAAGCATCCTTGGATTTTGGTATCCATGGAGGTCCTGGAACCAATTTCCTGTGAGACTGAGGGATGACTGTATATTTATGTATTCTGCAAATATTTAATGGGTCCCTAACAACGGCAAGGCACTATGGGGTAGAGCAATGGCTAAAGGCACCAAGGAAGAAGCATCTCTCTCTCACCCTGATCCTCAGGCCCCTCCCCCCCTAACCCCTTCACCCACAGGCAGCTGCTGTCACTAGTCTCTCTCTTGCATGTCTATCCAGAATGGTTCTATTCCACACACAGAGATCCACTTTGATTTTGTGCATACCTAGAGGCACAGTACACATGCTCTGATTTTTTATTTTCATTTTATTTTATTGTTTTATTTTATTGATTTCAGAGAGGAAAGGGAGAGGGAGAGAGATAGAAACATCAATGATGAGAGAGATTCATTGATTGGCTGCCTCCTGCACTCCCCCTACCGTGGATGGAGCCCGAACTCAGGGCATGTGTCCTTGCCCAGAATCAAACCTTCAGTCTGCAGGCCGACGCTCTATACACTGAGCCAAATTGGCTAGGGCTGCTCTGATATTTTATTTTATTTATTTATTTATTTATTTATTTATTTATTTATTTTAATATATATTTTATTGATTTTTTACAGAGAGGAAGGGAGAGGGATAGAGAGCTAGAAACATCGACCAGCTGCCTCCTGCACACCCCCTACCGGGGATGTGCCCGCAACCAAGGTACATACCCTTGACCGGAATCGAACCTAGGACCCTTCAGTCCGCAGGCCGACGCTCTATCCACTGAGCCAAACCGGTTTCGGCTGCTCTGATATTTTAAATGGAAAGCAAGTGTTCTGATAGGGCAATCCTTACTACAGATGGGGGCAACACCCTCAATCAGTGACTCAGGACTGTCCTTTGGGATTTGGTTCCAGTCTCTAGACTACTCCTGAGAACTGAGCATCTGCAGCCCCATGTTGTGGTCCACCCTTCCTTGGGGCCTAAAAAGGAGAAAGGTCCTAGGATCCTTGGGTCAGGGGTATTTCCACATGTCAAGGGTTATGAAAGGCCATCACCTTTTGCCCACATCTAGAGACTAACTGGCCCTAACCGGTTTGGCTCAGTGGATAGAGCATGGGCCTACAGACAGAAGGGTCTTGAGTTTGATTCTGGTCAAGGGCAAATACCTTGGTTGCAAGCTCCTCCTCAGCCCAGGCCCTGTGCAGGAGGCAACCAATTGATGTGTTCCTCTCACATTGATACTTTTCTCTTTCCCTCTCTCTTCCACTCTCTCTAAAAATCAATGGAAAAATATCCTTGAGTTCGGACTAAAGAAAACAATTAGAGACTAACTGATCTTATTAGTGCAGGAGTCACTAGGACCTTCTCGTCTGGAAACCTTTCCTTTGCTCCAGGTGAGAGCCAGGAGGTTGCAACTTAGTTGCAGGTTGGGTGCAAAGGCCCAGGTTCCCCATTTGGAACTGTCACCCATGGCTATTCAGAGGCCTGTGTTTACATCCTGGATGCTGTGGTAAACAAGTCAAGGGGGGGCCCGGCTGGTGTGGCTCAGTGGTTGAGCATCGACCTATGAACCAGGCGGTCATGGTTTGATTCTTGGTCAGGGCACATGGGCCCAGGTTGCAGGCTCGATCCCCAGAAGGGGGCATGCTGGAGGCAGCCAATCAATAATGTTTCTCTCTCATTGAAGTTTCTATCTTTCTCTCTCTGTTTTTTAAAAAGTCAAGGTTGGGGGACAGACTGCCAGGAAAGTGAACAAGGTGATTTCAACTGATGGTGACAAAAAAGAGTAGCCTCAGGGTGTGACACTATGACCAGGAGACCTCCAGCCAGGGACAGATATTGGAGGTTTGTGGAAAGGTAGATTTGAGGAGAGACCTGAATCTTAGCGAGGACTCAGCCTGAGGATGAGCATTCTGGGCAAAGGAGACAGCTGATACTACAGTCCTGAGGTGGCTGTGAGCACAGAGCCAACTGACATAGGGGCCTGGGAGGAGGTGGGATTTTATTCTGAGGGGAAGAAGAGGTAAGCGTGCTGCAAAATTCTGTGAGCTCTGTTTTCCCTGAGTCTTGTTTGGACTCAGTAATCTTCCAGCTCTCTGATTTCATTCCTAAGTCTGGATCTATGTCCACACAACATGACACACATCTTTGATGTGGGGGATGCCAAATGCATTTTTTTATCAATGCAGTGGGAGCATCTAACAAGAGTTGGGGCACCCAAAGAAATCACCAGTTCAAGGTCACAATGTGGGAACGTAGGAATGAAATAAAAACATTCCTTTATTCAATGTTTTTCAGCCCCTAGGGGTGGCTAGACTTAGCAAATGAAAGCGCAGGGCACCCAGTTAGATTTGAAATACTCCTTTAGTGTAAGTATATCTCAGAGTGTCAGAGCTTCTTCCATGTGCTGAGCCACTGCTAAGAGTCAGCCTGGGTTTGAATAATCCCCTTCACAGGACCCCAAAGCCTGGTGCCTTTGGAGGAATTGGCCAAATGTGAAGATCAGAGTCTAGCAAGGTTTGGGAGAGAGAGATGAACCAGCTTCAAAAATCCACTTCGGCCCCACATTGTGACCTTGAACTGGTGATTTCTTTGGGTGCCCCAACTCTTGTTAGATGCTCCCACTGCATTGATAAAAAAAATGCCTTTGGCATCCCCCACATCAAAGATGTGTGTCATGTTGTATGGACATAGATCCAGACTTAGCTTCTGGTCCTTTTCAAAAGAGTTAAGAGCAGGATGGGAGTCTGTTCAGCACTTGTGCCCCCTTGCCCCCATCTTCTCTGACTGTGAGCACCAGATAAGGTGTAAATCTTCCAAAGGAAGATTCTGGAGAGGATGATGTGGCCATGGGCCACTGGTCCTGTCACGGGGGCTGAGCTGACATAGCCATGGGCTCTGTCTTTGTGAAAAGTTCACCCCAGCCCTGCACTTCATAGACAAGGCACATAGGAGTACCCACAGCCAGGCCAAACCTGGGTGTGGCCTGAGCCATTCCCAGACACAGCCAGGCAGGGACAAATGATCCCTGAAAAATAATCTGCTTACTAGTAAGTCAAGGCTTTCAGCCTGAGGAATACTAGATGCTGAAAGAGAAACAGATCCTGTGAAAGAGGGGTTTGGGTGTGGCCCAGCTGGGACTTCCCTCTGTCCCAGCCCGAGGACAGAGGAACTTTCCGGAGGCAGGAAAAACTTCCTCTGGAGATGAAGGCCCCTTTCCTGGGGATGAGGTGGCTCAGGAAGCAGCCTGGTGGCTGCTGGGCAGGGAATTATGGGCCCTTGGCTTGGGCATCTGGCTCTGAGGCATCTGGTTTGTAGTTGGGGCCAAGTTGAGCCACTGCCCTGACCACTGTCAGAAATGCCCTGGTCTCTGGGTACCTGCTATTGAATTCCATGTTATAGGTGGGTCAGCAACCCTGTCTTTATCACTATCACTATCTGACCCATGCCTCTGCCACCATTCAGTCCCACATAGTGCTGGCAGCCCCAGGCTCAGATAGTTGGCCTTGAAGAAGTGGGCACAGCATTCCTCAGAAACCCATCTTGGTGGCCATGTAGCAGATGTTTGAAACATCAGGCTCTGCAGCCTGGCCAGGGGAAGTTTCCACTCTGTCCTGTCACCACATCTCCCACACGCCCCTTGGTTATCCCTCCTACAGTGCTCACTCCTATGTGAGGCCCATTGTCCGGCTCCTGGTAGACTGTCCACTCCCTGAGGGCAGGGACTTTGATGTGGTTCCTGTTGTGTCCCTAGCACTCCCTAGGTGCCAGATAAATATTTGACGAGTGCCCTAACCGGTTTGGCTCAGTGGATAGAGCATAGGCCTGCGGACTCAAGGGTCCCGGGTTCGATTCCGGTCAAGGGCATGTACCTTGGTTGCTGGCACATCCGCAGTGGGGGGTGTGCAGGAGGCGGCTGATTGATGTTTCTCTCTCATCGATGTTTCTAACTCTCTATCCCTCCCCCTTCCTCTCTGTAAAAAATCAATAAAATATATTTAAAATATATATATATATATATTTGACGAGTAAATGAGGAAATGGTGTAGCCCTGACACCTGGAGAACCCTGAGGACCTGCATCTCCTACCCCAAAAGTTACAGGTGAGGAACTGAGGGGCCCTGAAATGCAGGTCATCCCACATCCCTGCAGATAAGGACAGTCTGGTCACAGTGCGGTCTGACCATGTCCTGCCCTCCCTCCCTGGTGCGGACACTGCATGGACTGCCTGCACCCCCTGGTGGTCAAGGCTGGAGCAGGCCAGGTCGCTGACAGCAACTGGTGAAACAAGCAGATGAAGACAGTGTGGGAGATACACTTCCGGTTCACCATGACACTTGTGAGCAGTTTTGTACTTAACCCTTTAGGGAGCATTTGTGCTCAGAACTGTGTTGTAGCGGGACCTCTTCAGGGCCACACAGACACTCGCTCTGGACACAGCACACCTAACTGCAGGTGGAGTCTGAACTCCACATTGCACAGACACTAAGTGTAGGGATAGGGGTTAGAAATGACACATAGAACAAAGCTAACACACAACTGACAAAGTGGCACATCTCCAGAGAGCTGTGTTGCGGAGAGCTTCTCAGCCTACAGGACAGGGATGGGGCAAAGGGCCACTGTTCTGTTTCCCACAAATTAAAAAGGTCATGTTTTTTAAAATGACATTGGTTGTAGTAGCCATAGTATTTTTCATGAAGCATCACTGTAACAGTCCCTTTAACTATTTTCAGGTCCTTTAAAAAGGTGTTAAAAATATCAAAGTACTGAGAAAATCAAATTCATACAGAAACAAACCCTTTCCTTTCCTCGCCAAACCAATTGTATTATAATCTCACCACGTGAGCATGAATTTGGGTGAAATAAACATTTAAATTTGTCAGCAATCCTCCTCCTCCTCCTCCTCCTCCTCCTCTTTGCCTCCCTGGGGACCATAGCAGTCCCCTCCTAGTGGGTGGGTGGATGGGGATGCATAGTAGGGCTTCCATGGCCATCAGGGTCCAGCTCCCTTGTCCCAGGTGGGGTGGGCATCCCACCCTCTCACTCCAGCAGCACCTCTCCTCCCGTGACCAGTCCAAACTCTGAGCTAACTGGGGTTGTGTTGGGAGAAGAGGCTGGTGAGATTCAAATCAAGGAAGTGATGTCAGATGTTAAACAGACTGGACCACAGAGGCAGGACTACCTGTCTTTCACTGAATAGCTTTCTTTGTGGGGATATATAAACCCAAAGCTCAAAGAGGCCAAGGGATGAAGCCAATACATATCGTGAACATTGTCTTTATTTTTTTCTCTCTTTTATGGACATTTTCAATTTCCAGACCCCCTGAAGCCTATCAGCTCGGGGTGTGAGTGAGGTCCAGGTTCCCTTGCAAAACAGCAGGGTCCTGTTCGTATTTCTGGAGGCAGCCTGGCCACAGTGGTTGGGTGTGTTGACGCAGCTTGGACAGTTGTCCGTGCGGCATCTGCTGAACCTGGGTTTCCCCATGGACCCACCCACCATGTGCCAGGCCTGGGCCGGGGCGTTCCGGGTGATGCTGAGCAGTTACAGGGCGAGTACCCCTGACAGGGGACAGGTGGGAGGGAGCACAGAATATTCTCAGACTATTCAGGAAATAGGCTGGACGACATCCCGGTAGGAGATATGACTGGGGCTGAGGGAGGGGTGTCAGAGATGGCCACGAATGGGCAGGGTAACCAGCAGATTTCTAAGGATTGGGGTTTGTATGTGTGTCAAAGATGAATAATGATCCCCGTCCTAGCCATTTGATGCTCAGCAAGCTGCTCTGGCTACCTGCTGGTCTCTGTGAGGCCCACTCCTGTCCTCCTCCCAGTCCCATGGCCACCTCCTGTCATCCCAAGTGTGTCCTGCAGATACCGAGGACTTCTCTGAAGTGTCCCTTTGTACTGACGAGTCCTGCCAGAAGGAACCTGTTTGGAATTACTAGAGGTTCCCAAAACTCTACGACCACAGCAGTTATTCCTTGTTCACCAACATCTGGTGTTTTGTGGAAACTTCTCTGCAACTACTGGTTAATTGGAAGAGGTCCTGCTTCCTCAGCAGCATTCCAGGGCACTGTCCTGCTGCCCGCACCTGAGCCCAACTGCTTGGCCACAACAGGCAGGTTTCTTGGCATGTGGGCCTCTCCTGTCTGGCTCCCTCTCACCGTCCTCTTGCAACTCCTGCCTCAGGACCTTCCCTGAATGTCAGCCTGATGTTCCTCACATACGTCCCCCAGATGGGGGCCCAGACTTAGTCATGCTCCTGTCAGCAGACCTGGCTGGCAACAGGCTCTGCGATGTTGTCTGCGAGGTCTGCTGGGAGACATGAGGTGGCAACTAGGAATCTTTCTACCAAAACACCTTCTCGCCGAGGCCGGCTTGGCTCAGTGGATAGAGCGTCGGCCTGCGGACTCAAGGGTCCCAGGTTCGATTCCGGTCGGGGGCATGTACCTTGGTTGCGGGCACATCCCCAGTAGGGGGTGTGCAAGAGGCAGCTGATCGATGTTTCTCTCTCATCGATGTTTCTGGCTCTCTATCCCTCTCTCTTCCTCTCTGTAAAAAATCAATAAAATATATTAAAAAAAAAAAAACACCTTCTCAGGTGCTGGGTTCCTGAAACTGCATGGACAATGGGAGTAAGATGACTGTGGAGGCTCTCTATGGGGAAGTCACTCACTTCCATGTGTTGGTGAAGTTCCCAGGTCCCTGGGTGGCCAGGGCCAAGGTGACTTCCTGTGTCAAGGGTCACTGCTTGTAACAGCAGCCATCTCAGGACCAGCCTGCCGGTTCCACTGTGGGCTTATGACAATGTTCTGGTTGACTGAGCTCAGGACACACTTCCTGCATAGGGCTTGTGAGGCTCCCAGGTAGGAAATGACATCCAGCCGACAGAGCCTACCCCAAGTGATGAAGCTGCCTGAGCCAGGTTGGCAGGGTCGGGGCAGAGGCAGCCAGATCTCAATGGTGGGGATGGCAGGGTTACTGTGCTAGGGTGAATCACCCACACATCCACTGGCCAGCAGTTTGGCCCCAGGACCATGGCCCAAAGGAGTCCTCAGATGTGCCCCCGGGAGCAAGCAGTTGAGGCCACCTGGGCGTCATCTCAGAGTGCAGGAATGACTGGAGGGCTTCGATGCAGCAGAGGTGGGAGTTCAGCACCATCCCTGCAAGTTAAAACTATGGCACAGCCCTGGCTGGATGGCTCAGTTGCTTGGAGAATCCTTCCATGTACCAAAAGGTTGCAGGTTCAATTCCCAGTCAGGACACATATCTAGGTTGCGGGTTTGATCCCGTCAATCAATGTTTCTCCCCCACATCAATGTTTCTCTCTCTCAAATCGATAAACAAAACATCCTTTGGTGAGGATTGGAAAAAACAAACAAACATTGCACAACCCAAGAGAATCGAAAACAAGTTTAAACAAAAATGTACAGGGACCCACAGCAGCACTACTCACATTTGCCACAAGAGGGAAGCAGCCAAACACCCATTGATGGATGAAAGATGAACAAAATGTCCACCCACACAAGGACTATTAGTCATAAAAAGGAATGAAGTGCTGATTCGCTGCAACATGGATAAACCTAGAAAATATGCTAAATTAGGTAAACCAAATACAAAAGGCCAAATGTTATATGATCCCATTTATATGAAACTAGAGGCCCGGTGCACGAAATTCGTGCATGGAGGGGGGGTTGTCCCTCAGCCCAGCCTGTACCCTCTCCAATCTGGGACCCCTCAAGGGATGTCCGACTGCCCGTTTAGGCCCGATCCCTGGGATCGGGCCTAAACGGGCAGTCGGACATCCCTTTCACAATCCAGGACTGCTGGCTCCCAACTGCTTGCCTGCCTGACTTCCTGATTGCCCCTAACCGCTTCTGCCTGCCAGCCTAATCACCCCCTAACCACTCTGCTGCCAGTCTGTTTGCCCCCAACTTCCCTCCTCTGCCGACCTGGTCACCCCTAACTGCCCTCTCCTGTAGGGTTGATCACCTCCAACTGCCCTCCCTTGCAGGCTTGGTCCCACTCAACTGCCCTCCCTTGCAGGCCAGGTGCCTCCCAACTGCCCTCTCCTGCTGGCCATCTTGTGGTGGCGATCCTGTGTCCACATGGGGGCAGGATCTTTGACCACATGGGGGCAGCTATATTGTGTGTTTCAGTGATGATCAATCTGCATAGTACTCTTTTATTAGATTGGATAGAGGCCTGGTACAGGGGTGGGGGCCAGCTGGTTTGCCCTGAAGGGTGTCCCTGATCAGGGTGGGGTTCCCTTGGAGCGTGGGGCAGCCTGAGCGAGGGGCCTGTGGTGGTTTGCAGGCCGGCCACACCCCCTGGCAACGCAAGCAGAGGCCCTGCTATCTGGAATTTATTTTCCTTCTACTATTGAAACTTTGTAGCCTGGAGCAGAGCCAAGCCTGGGGCTCCCTCCCAGGCCCAAAGCCATTTGTGTTGGGGTTATGATTGAAACTTTGT